>NC_090935.1:1401915185-1402220527 GCF_040938575.1 Ambystoma mexicanum | reverse complement strand
AGTTTTCTTTTCTTCATGGCATCTGTATTGCTCACAGTGTCTTAAAATCACTGGAATTGCTACAGACTTCTATAGGTGTCACTCAGCATCAATAGACATGTATGTATGTGTCTCATGGTCGCCAAATCCACTCTCTAGAGTCACCAGGTTGCACTTGTGTTGTTTACCCACCTCATATTAGCCTACCCTAAATCTAACTATCTGTGTCCCCTCTCTCTTACTTCCTCTTCCCATCCATCTTCCTACTCAACTACATGATCTCCATTTCAGTTGTATAACCCTGCAATACATGTCCTTAGCCTATTTTGGTCAACAACCAAATATCCGTATGTATAAAAAACAAGAGCAAACCACTTTTGACCCTTTTAGGCCAGGAGCTCAAACCTCTCATAAAGTATACCTGAAGTTCAACCTTTTAATATATATCAAAAATAAGCCTATTTCAGACTATTCAGTCTATTTCAGACATAGCTCTTAAACACTTCAAGCCAACACAAGTATATTCAAGTTAATACATTTAAAAATAAAATACGACATTACAAAACTGTTCGAGGGGCATCGTTGTTTGCATTCCAAATTATAAAATGCAATTAGATAACATAAATGCATAGTCACCAACATTGTGTATTTTCTTAAACTATATGGCAAAAGTGCAATGAAATAGAAAAGTAATTAATACATTGCAATTTAAGACAGCAAAACCTAAGACGTATGTCTTTTTGGATACATACCCAAGCTTTTACCAGAAGGTTAGAATCAATGAATAGGACCTGCAGATCATTACTCAAAAAGAAAAACACAAAGCTGTACAAATTTATGTGTAGCACCTAAATATGGGTAATAGTCAATGTGTGCTTAATAATTCATACGCTGGGCAAAAACATTCAAAATATTGGATTTCTTCTTGGGCATTCTCATAAAACCAACATAAATCTACACAATATTTTGCCCACTGGGAAGTAAAACTAGCTAATGGTAAGATTCCAAAATGAAATTTTAAAAAGATCAATGTCCAAATAGGGTTCCAAGAGCAAGGTTTGCTTTCACCAAAGATAAAAGTATATTAAGCTATCTTTTTAGCAGTTCATCGAAAGTCATGAAAAGCAGTATTTAAAAGTCGAAATTGAAGGAATTGTCAATCTTCTTAATGGCTCTTGATGAATCATTTGTATTCCTGCTGCGCATTAATGCATCGTATGAATATTTTTTATGGCGCACCACTTACCTTTACATGCCTTTAGCACTGCAACACGGCATTGTTTGTCACGGCCATCTTGTGGTACTGGAAAGCCACACCAGGGCAAGTTGATTTCGAATGATCTTGTAGCACACACTGTAGCACACACCTCTGCTATTGATGCATGTTTCCCACAGATAAAAACACTCTCTCAACAACCTTTTGCAATCACACATCATGCTGAAAAGGTGGGGGACACTGTGACTGGCAATGCATATCAACACAGCCATTGCTGATTCCTTTTACATTCTTTTTGTTTTCAAAGATATCATTTCTAAAGAAATAAGTAAAACACGGTTCTTTAAGTATTTTAAGTAAAATGTCATTCTACACATAGCCAACTGTAATTAAATAGATATCAGTAACAGCAGTTATCACCTTTGGCAGGTAATACAAACACGAGCTAGAATATGCACCTTCGATTTTTGCGTGCAGGGAAAGTTAAGTGCATCCTTTCACAACTGTCCAAATTAAAATGAACATGAATTCTATGGTGGCTTTTCTTACTGATCTATTACTGATCTATTAAAAAAGTCCTTGGTGGGATGGTGGGAATGGATGAGAACAACACCAAGGTGGTTAACATTGTATGTGGTCCACATTGGGCTTTTTCAAGCAAAGGGTGATCTTCAAAATGTGTTTCATGCCAATTAAGTGCAAGATCTAACTGCCAAACCGATGGCATTCACAAAACGAAAACAAAACGAACACATTAGAAACGATTTTCAGCCCTTACGCTGAAGTCAGCAAAGCCAGAGCAGAATGTATTTGGCAATTTTTACATCAATGTTATCACATTCTTATGGGAGAGTTTCTGGTGTGAGAATCTGGGAAAACTAAATACCCTGCTCCGTTTGGTCATCCAGAGTGGCTACTTGTAAACCTGGGGAAATACCTATGTGCTGCTGCGTGTCGACCATCTTGAGAGTACTAATGGTTATTGCAGCCCGAGAGATACAAATTCAGTACCTTACCCGCAATATAGTGACCCAGCAAATGAGTTTGTACCCTTGGTGTGGAGGAAAAGGTGGGAGCTGTGAGGGAACTTTGAGAGGAGCATTATGCACTGATGGATGAATGCTACAGTTGAGTATACTGCACATTTACAGTTTGTCAGCCCCCAATGAATGTCCGGCGGAGTCAAGCAAACTAGGACAGAAACTTGGACAAGTTGGGCGAGTGGATGGGCACGAAATTGGTATACTGTTTGTAGAAATGCTCCAATGTCCAAGGGCATAATAGTACAGAGTGGCACTTGCTTGATTTTAGATGTGTGATATATGTAGGGATGAATTATTATTCTATTGTATGTTTTTTACTTGTATTAAATTATATATTTTTTCTACGATTATGTGTGCATATATGTACAATAAAATGCATTAATGATATTAATTACAAAGTTTAGAATATTGTATTTGTTGGGTATTTTCTCCTGGTTTCCCATTATGTGAATTATGTGTATAGTTTTCCTTTGTTTAATCTAGTGTCAAATTCTTTATCATCATGCCACATTCACATTTGTTTGATATTGCTGAAAATGATTGGAGCAACACGTTGACAAATCCGTGTTTGTGAGAGGAACATTATGAAAAAAAAGCATTTGATCATTCAGAAGTGCTTTTACAGATGGTTGTATGAAGAAGACATTATTTGGTAAAGTCACACCAAGACAGGAACATGTATACAGTCTGTACCTGCCAAATTTAACAGAATGGTTTTAATAATAATATTGAAAGCAAAACTTAAATACATGTTCTGAGTTATTTCTAATAGAGCTTTTCATCAAGGTAGCATAACTGACATCAACGAAAATACATAAGAGCATGCCACTGTGCACCTTTGTTTTGAAGTAGGTGTTGTACAAATCATCAATAAATAAATACACTATTACAGGCAAAACCCTTAAAATATGAAGAGCACCATGCCTCACGCCCTTAAAAATTCTATACCCCCCTAAATATCAGAAAATGCATTCAATCACATTGTTTCCCAGTGATGTCTATTCACCAAAATGCCTGGAGTAGCGGAAGTGATGTCACGTGCCCCTTGGCCTCTGATGACATCACAGGAAGTAATCTCATTTGACCCCACCCCAAAGTGACATCATAGGAAGAGATAAACACGACCTTTCACCCCATGACAAAACAGGAAGTGGCATCACATTACATTGTTCCTAAGTACACTACGAAAAATAGGTTTATGATTTCACTGTAATGTGATATACATTTCATACAAGAAAGGATCGCCATATGTATCGTTAATATCAGTGTGTATATGTCCATATTACCAAATTACTGTGAATGCAAGCAGACATCCAAGGTCAAATGATAATGATGTGTTACTATATAGCACTTACGCTTAAGCGATTTTTATAGAACATATTTACATACAATATCACCCGACCTGTTATTGGTACTCATTTATCGACGACAGATGGATGAAAGGCTGAGTTGGCCTTGCCGGGATTCAAATCTGTAGATCACACACACATCACAGCAGCAAGCACTCAACCCACTGAGCTATCTTACCGGTGATAGCTATCTTACTGGATATAGTAAAATGAGCAAGTACATGTCTGAATGTTCTCACAGTCTGTACTGGATACCATTAAACTGGTAAATGAGATTTAACAGAAAGCCAGTTCACCTGCAGGTCTGGTGTAAAGCTGGCAACATCTCAAGCCTGCATAGATCTACTTTTCAGGCTTCATAGGTTGGCAAAATAGATACCATTGGGAGGGTTCATAACTGTGTATTAAAGAATTTAGAGTAGCGCAGGGCAAACAGTGCACTCACACAGCATCCTGTAATCTGAGCACTCGTTACCTCATACATGCAAACAAACATCCTGAACAGCATGCCAGGGAGATAGGAAAGATAGACACATTATAACAAAGCTTTAATTGTAGCACAATGAAATCAAGGGCAACTTTATGTGCTATGGTCAAACATTTCAACACTTTACACAAGCTTTTAGGTACAAGGATTTTGTCAACTGACCACGGACCCTGATATAGAATTTCTTGGGATGATCGTAATCGGGTGAAGCTCAACCTCTCTTAGGCACAGTGAACAAGGGGTCCACGTCTGGATTACCCTTTGTTACTTAGGGTGAAACCCCAAGATTTACAAAATTGAAACAAGTGTGTGAGCCCCTGTACTGAGAATGAACATGGATCAAATACCCTGTTCCATGGAAATTTCTCCTCTCAGCAGGGTCTAGAACCACATTTTAGCTAACTGCACTCTTCCAGAGGAGAACTATTCATTTGCATAGCAGTCTTTGTCCCACCCACACGGGCAGTCCAGCACCAAACTGCTAGGCAATTCAGTCCTGGACAAGAGTACCATCAGCAATCCCGGACACATGTGTCTGGCTTGTTGAGCCTCCTCAGTGAGGTGAAGCTGGATCCATGTCTGGATTACCCTTTGTTACTTAGGGGTGAAACCCCAAGATTTATAAAAATTGAAAAGGAGTGTGGGAGCCCCTCTACTGAAAACGAACATGGGTCAAATACCCTGTTCTATGGAATCTTTTCCATTCAGGAGGGTCCACAACAGTGGTTTAGCTAACTGCACCCTTCACAGCGGAGAAATACCCAACTGCATTTCAGTCTTTGTCTCACCCACTGGGGCAGTCCAGTAGCCAAATACTAGGCAATTCTCTTCTGAACAAGAGCACCATCAGCAAACCCTGACACGTGTATTGGGCTTGTTGTGTCTGCTCAGTCAGGTGAAGTTGAGCCTTTATAAGGAACAGTGCACAAGGAGTCCACAGCTGGATTAATCTTCCTTACTAAGAGTGCAACCCTAAGTTTTATAAAACTGAAAAGGAGTGTGTAAGCCCCTCTACTGAGAACGAACATGGGTCAAATACCCGGTTCTATGGAATTTCTTCCACTCAGGAGGGTCTACAACCACGTTTTAGCTAACTGCAGCTTTCACAGAGGAGAAATATTCATTTACATATCAGTCTTTTTCCCACTCACAAGGGCAGTCCAGCAGCAAAATGATAGGCAATTCTCGTCTGAACAAGAGTACCACCAGCAACCTCAGACACATGTTTTCAGGCTTGTTGGGCATTCTCAGTGAGGCGGAGCTGAGCCTCTCTAAGGCACGGTAAGCAAGGGATCCATATCTGGATTACCCTTCATTACTTAGCGTGAAACCCCAAGTTTTACAAAATGTAAAAGGAGTGTGGGAGCCCCTCTATTCAGAACAAACATGGGTCAAATACCCTGTTACTTCCACTCAGGAGGGTCTACAACCACATTTTAGCTCACTGCACATGTCGCAGGGGAGAAATACCCATTTACATATCAGTCTTTGTCACACTCACAAGGGCAGTCCAGAAAGAAAATGCTGAGCAGTTCTCATCTGAACAAGAGTACCATCAGCAACCCCAGACAAGTGTTTCAGCCGTGTTGGGCCTACTCATTCAGTGACCATCAGCCTCTCCAAGGCACATGAGCAAGGGGTGCACATTTGGCTTATCCTAGGTTACTTAGGGTAAAACCCCAAGTTTATACAATTGAAAAGGAGTGTGGGAGCTGCTCTACTGAGAACGGACATGGGTCAAATACCCTGTTATATGGAATTGCTTCCTCTCAGGAGGTTGTACAAACACATTTCAGCCCACTGCACACTCCTCAGAGGAGAAATATCCATTTGTTTATCCGTTTTTTCCCACCTACAAGGACAGTTCACATCAAATTGTTAGGTAACTCTTTTCTGAACAAGAGTACCATCAGCAACCCCTAATATGTGTTTCAGCCTTGTTGGACCTCCTCAGTGAGGTGAAGCTGAGCCTCTTTAAGGCACAGTGAGCAAGGGGTCAATGTTTAGATTACCCTTTACAACATTGAAAAGGAGTCTAGGGGCCCCTCTACAGAGAACGAACCTGGGTAAAATACCCTGTGCCCTGTGCTATGGAATTTCTTCCTCTCATGAGAGACTACAACCATGTTTTAGCTCACTGCACCCTTCACAGAGGAGAAATATTCATTAGCATATCAGTCTTTGTCCCACCCAAAAGGGCAGCCCAGCAACAACACACTAGGCAATTCTCTTCTGAACCAGGGTACCATCAGCAACCCCAGACATGTGTTTCAGCCTTGTATGGCCTCCTCATGGAGGTGAAGATCATCCTTTCCAAGGCACAGTGAGCAAGTGGTCCACATCTGGATTACCCTTCATTAGTTAGGGTGAAACCCCAAGTTTTACTAAATTAAAAAGGAGTCAACAAGCCCCTCTACTGAGAATGAACATAGATAAAATACCCTGTTATATGGAATTTCTTTCACTTAGGAGGGTCTGCAACCACGTTGTAGCTAACTGCACCCTTCACAGAGGCAAAGTGTCAATTTAAATATCAGTCTTTGTCCCTCACAAGGGCAGTCCAGCACCGAAATGCTAGACACGTGTTTCAGCCTTGTTGGGCCTCCTTAGTGAGGTGAAGCTTAGCCTCTCTCAGGCACAGTGAGCAAGGGGGCCACGTCTGTATTACACTTGATTACCCTTTGTTACTTAGGTTGCAACCCCACGTTTTATAAATTTGAAACCAACATCAGTCACAAGGCTTTTTTTTTCCTCTGTTACATTAACTAAATTATAATAACCTTGTTTTGAGCCTTCCAATGACTGACGGTATACATATTTTAATGGGAAGTGACACCCTTCTTTGACTGCATAATTCTACTATTTATGCATGCAGGGCATAGCTGCATACCCTACACTTTTACACAAAGAACACTTGCAATAAAGTGATTCAAAGTCTGGAGAACGGTTCTTTTTACAGGTCGTATGTGAGTAGTTGTTTTTTGTGAGTGATGAATGAGGTGAAGAGAAATTATTGGGAAATCACAGCTGCCAAATTATGCAACGGTTTAGACATGGTAATTTGAGCCTAATTAATTGCAAGTGATATTAACAGTACAATTGCTATCTCTTTTTAGGGGTCTATACAACAGACCTCTTGCAATTGTCAGTCTCGGGCTAGACCATAAAAAAAAAGAATTGAGTATCTTTTATATTGCTTTTGTGTATGTGTATTTGTTTGCAATCTCACTGAAGACAGAGAAAATATCTAGAGGGTGGGGGTGTTGTTTTCAAATTTAGTGTTAAACAATTTAACAAACCTAGCAAAAAACACTATACTTACATTTCACATTTTACCAAAGAGAACATCGCAGCTATCCAATTATACAACCATGTCAGTCATATCTGCATGGCTGAAATATGCCTGAAGGCACCAACTGACACTGGCTTCCACCATTTCCCCATGTTGACTAGAAATGAAATGAATCATAGGGAAAATCCATAATTATCACATCTGGACATGGCAAAGGAATGTACATGGGAATAGGACAAGACACTAAGCAGAAATATATTACCCAGCACCTGCTCTGACCATTGCAGAAGAAAACATCTCTCTGCTTGACTACACAAGCATGCAAGCCATATCTGCATGGCCAGAGATGTTTCTGGGGCACAGCCAGATCACTGGCTCTCCCATCCTATATTGTTGGACAAGCAATTAAATAGATAATGAAGAAAAGGTACAGTTAGTACATTTATATATGGCACAAGAACATACATGAGAATAGGATGAGACAGTACATGGACATATAATAGCCACCAGCCTGCCCTGCTCCAACCTTTTCTAAAGCAAGTGTCCCAGCTAATCCACAACACATCCATGCCGAAAGTGTCTGAAGGGGCAGGTTGAATACTGGCTACACTGTCTCCTCCTGCAGACAAGGAATGAAATGGGTCAAGAGGACAAGACAAAGTTGTCACATCTGGATATGGCACAGGCAAATACATGTGAATAGGCCCAAGTGCTAACCAGACAGATGTAAGCACTAGTCTGTTCTGATTTGTACTAAAACAAACATCTTAGCTATACACAACATAACCACAACAGGTGTACCATCATGGATTGGAAAGGTTCTGAGGACACCAAAGGATCATAGGTTTCCCCCACCACCTACATGTAAGAAATGACATGGCTCACATGGACAAGTACATTTGTCACTTCTGGATATGGCACAGGCACCTACTTGGAAATAGGCCAAAGCAGTATGCAGACAGATAATACCACTAGCATGCTCTGACTTTAATAAACAAGATCATCTTCCCTATTCATTTATGCAAACCCTGTTAGACATATTTGCATTAGATGTGATGTGTATAAAGGCACAGACGGACTACTGGCTCCCTCCCCATGAAGACAAAAAATAAATATAATGGGTCATGAGGCAAAATAACAATTCACACATACAAACTAGACATCCGGTGGTGGAAGTACATATGACTTGTCAACAATGATCCATATTATACCTATTTCCCTACTTGTATGTGGAAAGAACATTGGTATAACGGTAGCAAGTCATCTATTGAATCTGTCATGGCCATTCTTTGAAAATCCCTCCACTCAGCACTGAAATGATGACTACATAACTGGTATTGATTCCCTCTTATTTCAAATACATGTGTATTACTCTGTCTATCTAAGTCACGTGATTGAACTCAATAGTTGAGTAGCCATTGCCAGATTAGTGAAACATGTAGTGTGGTGCATAGGCTCTGGCTATGTTTAGTGTTAAGCAGCCAGTGACTATGCAATCTGTGATGTTATTAACAAAAACAATGTCTGCAATTCAAAATGTATTGACAGTTCAATTGATCAATATTATACTTCAGATGTTATATGCAGTGTACTCCCTATTTCAAAGTATTCTGTTTGTAAGTGTTTGAATTTATGACAAGAGTGGAAAGAGATACATTAGCCGGTAGATGGTGTTTTAGTTAATAAATCAAGGAGACAAAACGTGTCGTCATGTTCCTAATTGATGTCAAAGAAGAATGCAGTCTTGGCTTCTTGTGTGTGCCCAGTTTAATCTGCAATAATGATGGAACTTTGGGAGCATGTGCTAATTAGCCTGACCTCTGAATTGGAGGTGGAACCTGGATGAGCACTTCATGGCTTGTTGTGCATTTTATTTGTCTGTCTTCACCCTGATAAACACTTGATGCATTCATATGGCTACCATTGTTGCCAGGTTATGGAATCTCTTTGAAGAGATTATTTCTTTGATTAGCAAATACACCAAAGTATTCAATGGCATGAAAACTTTGCATGATAGCATGAATGTAAATGGTGCCAATAGGAGTGCGGCACCATACTTAAGGGCTTGTCCTTGTCCCATACCCTGTTGGGATATCAGGGTTAATAAAATTAGCAAATGATATTCTACACAATTGGCTCTTTATGAAGTTACGCAACTAGAAGCAGTATCTGGAATGGATATTATTTGGTTTCCCTGTATTTGACCAGACTGTCTTTGCCAGCTAAATACATGATGTCTATAGATGTCTACCACTGAGAGCGGATTATTGAATTTCTTTAATCATTTGATAAATGAATCCAAATTTTAAATGAGAGCATCAATATAGGACGGTAACAGGAGGAATCTTGTGCCATCCTGCACGATTTGTCTCACACACCAGTGGGATATCTTGTTCAATTCTCATTTGCACATCCAATATTTCAACTTACTTCAAACAGAAAATAACACACATAACCACCAATAGTAGATGATAGCAAAAGGCAAATCGTTTTTTTGTTTTTACATTCAGAGAACAATAAGGACATTCACTGCTGGCAAACAGTAATTGTAATTCATTGAAATGAATATGTTAAATGTTTTTTTTTAAGAATCCACACAATCACTTGAAGTGACAGAGCTTCCTGAAGTGATTGGCTGGATATATAGTGGGATACATTGGAGCATGAGTACATCACACCATGCATGAGCGAATTCAACAGTGCTTCAGCTCTTCAATTAATTGGATATGTGCTCTGGACATCAGAGGAGAAGGCAGCCTATGGAACAATTAGTAAGAATAACGTGTTTAATCTACTTTCAAATGATCAAGGGCTTTGTTTTGTAGATCAGATACTCTTGATTTTCATAAATGCAAACTTATGAGAAGAGGCCCAAAGATCATCTGTACAGTGACTTCAGGACCCAAAACACATGATACATAACATGGCCATTTTTTGTACTAATCCTAAACCTCAGATTTCAAGATTCTGTGCTTAGCATGATATGTGCTTGTTATTTTTTGAAGCAGAATAAATTGTTCCATTTAATAGATATGAAATATTGAGCAGCAAAGTAAACACAGTTATCCTTACCCCTTTGCTTGGAAGGACTTTCCTCCATCATGTATGACATTTAATTTGCACAGCACATGCAATTCTTTTAAGTGTTTGAGATAAACATCGATCATCATAACTGTGTTTGTGAAGGGAGTAAGTCATGGGAAATGGTTATCATTACAAAAATTACCACTTCAGTACAAATGCATCGCCTGACATGTTGTTCCTTCATTGCCCTACCTATGTCTCTTTTGCATATTCAGGGCTCCTCTGAGCTTTCTCAATTGTATATTTTAAACATGTTTAGGATGAGTTAGAACTTTATACAGGGTAAATCTGGTGTTGCCATCAATTTAAGGTTATGCCTCATATATTTCTGCAGGGCCTTTGCGACTCTTACATTTGACCCTTTCAATTTAGTTTTGCATTCCACCATGCAATTGTTGAAAATTGCAAACAATGGACACAACAACACATTCAAACAACGTTGGTGGGCCCCAGCATGCAATTTGCATTTATTCGAAAATGGCCATCCTCATGAAATGCAGACACAGCAGCTGCAGATCCTTTCATAGCCAGGCATATTTCAATTAAAAATCCAATCATCCCTGTATGCATTCCTCTTCCAATACAATCTGCTTTAGGAACATGTATAATTCTTAAAGTAAAACGCTTAGGTGGTCATTTTCTTTTAAGTGTATATTGCATTCTGGGGACCGCCAAAGTTTGCTTGTATCTGTTGCTGGGTCCACTGTTTGCAATATTCAACATGTGCAAGGCAGAATGCAGGGGAGAAGAGTAAACAATTAACAGCTCCATTCAAATTATACATTTGCAAGTGGTGTTTGCTAATGCTTTACTATGGAATTCACCTGCTTAGTAGCAGGTTCGAATTGGAACCAGATTCCATACAAATACACATTGTGTTACTCCTGCATTAGAATCTCATACAATGAAGTGCTCTTAAGACGGAGGTGGATTGCACAGCAGAGATCTTAACTCCTCTCTGTTCCCCACCTCTTAGGCTTTGCTTTTACTACTCTGTGTCTGTACTAGCTAATTGTACATTGCCCTCTTACTGTGACTGAAGTAGAGGGTGATGGATTCTGTTATTCTTCCACCAAGATGTAGAAAATAATTAAGTACATCTAAATGGTATGCTTTGATCTACTTTAAATCAGTGAGAACACCCCCACAAGACATAGGCATCGATTTTATTATGACAGTGAAAAGAGCTGTGTTGATAATGCTTTGGAGGTGAGAACGATGTGCACCTTTCGATGGTTATATGCGATGGCGTAAAGGCGTTGAACGCATGCTGTTCTCCAGTGGATGCACATATCAGCAGCTGAGGAATGTGCTAACGTTTGTGCTGCAAGTGCAGTCAATCTTAGCCCATGGGGTCAGACAGGCCATTATAATAAGGTGGCTGTGGCGAGAAAGGCAGGGCCCCATTTGTAAAGGTATGAACATAAAAGAATTGCTCCTTAGAAAACAGGCAGCAATATGTCACTATGAGATGCAGAACGGGTCTACTGATGGATTAAAGAGCCAGCGCGTGAACATTGCTTTAAAACCTCTTATACGGGTTGATGCTGCAAAACCTGTTTAGACCACAGAATGTTTAGGTTCAAATGTACTTCATTTGTTGTAAATGATAATGATGTGTTATTTATATAGCGCCTTAATCCAAAGCGCTTTACAGAGCACATATTTACATACAATATCACCCAACCGAAATTGGTACTCATTTATCGACCTCGGAAGGATGAAAGGCTATCACTGACACATGCATGGGAAAGTCAATTTTTTAGTACTCCACATTAGATCAGTAATAGGGGGTTTGCTCCAACTCGAATACAATAATGATTGGAGTTTTACTTCATAAACAATACTGTTTATCACTAGTTCTAACCTAAAGGGATCATTTGGAGTGCTGTGAGTGAGAGCTTATAGTCACTTCAATATTGCATTTTTACCTTTCACTGTTACGTACACATTCTCAGTGACCAATAGTTCGGCTCCATAGGTGTTGCCTGCAAATGCATGAGCTCTGTAAACGTCCAAAGTTGGGGCAATTGCCCTCCGCCCAAAGTAAGGTGAGAAATCCTTGACAACCACAAACTGTCTTGCCAGCATCAGAGCACTTTTCCCTAAAATGCATCGCCAAGAGTCATTAGCACTAAAGCACAACCCAAGGTTATATAACATATCTACCATTTCAATCTCCATACATTTTCCTTTTATCTTTAAGCTCATTGCTTTCTGTGGCTATCACACTAGACACATTGGGCCAGATGACAGACAGCACACACTGCAGAGGAGCAGGTTATGGGAAGTTCTTGGTCTCCCCCGCCATATACATCCAGTCTAATAGTAACTTGTTGAGGTGCAGCAAAAGCATTTGTCTTGGTTTCGCTTGTAGATTTTGTACTAATGAAGGTGAATCATTGAAACACCTTATATTATACTGCCAAAAGTTGCACAAGGAAAGGATTGCGCATTTTGGAAATTTCGTACACTCCATTAATTTCATTCCAATTGTAGATAGATTCTATGCAACAGAGTCTACTGCTCCGAATTTAGCACCACTACGATTTATTTTTAATGTGGGATTGTGCAATAACCAGATGCATTACTGTGTGTAATGATATATGTTGAGATTTTATATAAGTATTATATTTCTATGCAATTTTGCACTAATTGTAAGCAATTCATTGATGAATGAATGTTGTGTAAAGTTTCAATGAAAACTATTTAGTACGATAAAAATAAAACAAATAAAAATAATGATTATGATGATGATGACGAGGTAAATAAAGACTATGCAGCGGTGACTGTAGAGGAGTAGGATATGGAAAGTTGCTGGTCTATACAGCCACATATAGCTTGTCAGTCTGATATTAATAAAGATAGAGATGGGGTTCATAAAGATAATGATGTAATGGAGGCCAGGCTGTAACACATGAGTCAGTCAGTCTAAATCTTTATTTTGATCAATAGCAGACTATCCTATAAGCAAAGAAAAATTGAATATGGCAAATATAAATACAAAGTATATTACAAAGTAAATAAATAGATTACATTTTACTTGCAATTTATTTTCAATTTACATGTTTGTTTACGTGTTTGTGGAAATAAACCATACCAATACAAAACAATTACAATACATTTCATCAAATACATTCATTATTTAATCTATACAAATGTTCAAATACAACTCATCAAAATTCATCACACAGGAAAAACAAGAACAAAAACTTTACTATTTCCATAAATTGTTTTTAATTATTGTATTTATTTATTGTGTGCTATAGTTTACATCAAACTTTCCACACAAAAAAGAAGAATCTTAAACGACATCACAACACATAACATTATTTAAAAAGAGAAACATAATCAATATGTTATTCAATGAATATGTACATAGTAAATCCAGACCACAAGTAATCATATGGAAGTTCTTTTAAGGAACAATGAGAAAGAACAAAAAAGAAGAAAAATAAAAACCCTATTTCACACAATATCATTGAAAATTATACCCACTCTAATACTTAAAATACATAATCTAAAGGTTTGTCCTCTTTTTACATGGAATTATTTGTTTAACTAGGTTCTCAACAGATCTTCATTTAACATTATTTATATCATAGCAATTCAATAACAAAACATTTCATAACACAGAATAAAATACATATCCCCTTTAAGACACAGCCCCAATATCAAATTTAAAAATCGCTTAGCAGCAATTAACAGGGAGGGGGATGGAACACAAAGTAGAAGATACCATAATCTCTCTCCATCCTCAATCTGCAGAGTATGAAAGATTTTATCAAATATGGCTCCACGATAATGACTAAAAAAGGGAATAACATAACTAAATGTTCTAGCATTCCAATTTCCATCTTATAAAAACAACATGTTCTTTCCTCTCTAGTAATTTTCTCTCTCAAGCTTAGTACATCTGATCTAGGGAATAAGTTACATTTGAGGCACAACCAGACTTGCAGGCACTTCTTCGGTGGATGTTTTTGCAAAATGACTTTCAGCAAATTATGGGGTATTATGACATAAATAAAATTACTACAAATACCATAGTTTGTCAGGCTAGGTCTAGTTTCTAATACCTTACAGAGCCTTAATGATTTTCAGAATAAGTTGCCAGATATAAAATACACTATTTATTTAAACCTGATTATTTCCTGAATAAATGTAAGACCAAACTTGATCTTCGTTATCTATATATCTCAGGAGGATAGCTCAGTGGCAACATCCTCGCCTTGGAAGCAAGATGATACATAGCATCAGAGGTTCGATCCCCGGGTCTCGGTTTAGATACTTCTGGGTATTAAGTGTGTTCTAAATAACATATCATATCATATCATATATAACCTCTATATCCTCTATTATAAACATTCATCAAATTCTTACAGCTGGTTTGTAGGTGTCTTCTTGTTTCTATTTCAAGATTGCATATTCTACATCGATGTTCTATTTGTGGTATTTGTTTCCAATCACCTATACGAGCATAGTTGGGCAATTGTCCTACACACAATTGAAGAATAAATCTCCTTACTTTAGCATTACTAATTTTAATCAAGTAGGAGACTGGACCATTAACTGGGAAGTTCTGCAAAATATACTTATGGAAAGAGGAATGTTTACTTAGTTTGTGCATATGCCTGTCTCTTTCCCATAGAACTGCCTTTTGTTTGATCTCTTTTTCTTTTATACCCAAGTGAAAAGAAAACATGATTTCAACATTAATCTTGTATAAAAAGTCATATATCTCACTCTCCCAAGGGCCTATCATCTCTTGAGAAAATGTATTTTCCCATATTTCTGAAAAAGTAGAATACATAGATGTCATATTATACTTTCAGAGATCATTTTCAGCATAAATAACGTCATAATTACTTTTCGCTTAATTAGAGACATCAGCACTAATTTGCTTCATATGGCCTCTACAGGGGTATATCTGGAGAGACCCATTGTAATACGCCACAGGCTACTCTCCAATTTCATAATAGGTAACAATAACATTACTCTTTAAAGAGAATATTTTTGTTATAGGAATACATAGCACAACAACATATGTCTCAGCTAATGAATATAAATACTTACTCAGTGCACAAAGTGAACTTATATTATGAGCCTTGAATATTGAAATGCAATAAATGTTTCTTAAAGGATTAACAATAGGACAAAAATAAAAGTGTGCCATGTCCTGCTTTGTAATACCATCATACAAACAAGATAATGACATAATAAGTTGTTTATTGCAATCCGAATCGAACATTTGACAGGCCAACAGGGGTTATTTGAAACTTAATTTTAACAACACACTCTGCTTATTGGTATTATGAAACCATTGCAAATAATTGTCTGTGTAGGCATGCAAGTCACAGTCGACTTAATGGATTTGGCAGCCAAAGACTTCAGATCTGCTGAGGTTGCCCGAGATGGATATAAAGATATCTCAGTGACGTCCAGTAGAGCAAGTTCTTCTTTTAGAAATTGCAAACAAGGGTACATCAGCTGAGATCTGAAGCTACCAGATCCTTTATGGTCTGTACGGGTGAGATGTTGATTACTATTTTCCCACAATCCCACCCAGTTAGAAAAGAATCAAATGTTTTGCATACCCCGGACCAGCATCAAGGTGCAGTAGATAATTTGGTGCACCTTTTGATACCCAAAATAAACATCACAGGAAAAAAATGTCCTTGCATTGAGTTAGAACATCTGATGCATATCCCTAAATGGGTGCACTACATCTGGCCACCGATACTGACATTTCTTGATACATGGCCAAGATTGTGTCCTTAGTGTACTCTCACAAATTCCCCATATTTGAGGAGCATTCCATTCTCTTGTGCCAGTTTAGAGATGTAGTCATCGACCCGCTTTATTTTTCTGCCTGCAGCCAATATGGGTGGCAATCTACCACTGATATGGCCTACGCGTATCAAATGAGATTTGCTAATATTCCAAAAGAGATCATGGGCTGCCATAGACTTAATCAAACCATTAACACATGAATGTGACATTCTTGGTGTGTGTGCTAGTAAAACTATGTCCTCAGCAAAAGCCAGTGCGCACATATTCCTTTTGCCAATTCTAGGTGTGCTGGTCATTACTTTACATAGATTAATAACTAAGGAATTTACTTAAAGCTTAAACACACGAGGGGCAAACACAGCGTCTTATCTGATTCTTTTGCACAATCGAAAGCCTGCAGACAGCTTACTAGACTGATCAAAAATAACCATGGCAGTAAGATTATTGTGCAAAGCCACCAACATGGCAAAAACCTGCTTTGGTGCGGGATCAACAAACTTTTGCTCTTCTCATGTATTGAACTACAATTTCCATCAGCCCACCCAGCATATTAAATGATGATGAATCATGAACATCATAGTCCTGGCTTAGGTACCCCAACAATGATAATGATTCCCATAATACTTTTTACAATTTACCTAATCAAAGGCTTAAGTATGGTCCTTGAACCCAATGAAATGTGGACATTGATGGCCAAGAAGAATATATTTATCAATTGTCAGCCTGAGTTTAAGAAATTGCTGTACAGTTTCAATTCCTTCTCGCAACCAATATTGCCCACCAGCCAGAATTGTATTTGATCTGGAACATTCGAAGATTCTATTACAAATCAGTCTACCAAACAATATGGCCAAAGAGTGGGTTAAGGAAATAGGACAATGCCAGCACAGATCCGTCCATATATTTCACACCTAGCCTTGACCAATATAAGCATTGAAAATGCACACACCAGTGGTTAGCTTTAGAGAGGCAACCATTAGTCAGTCAGTCTGACAATCAGATTTATTTTGGTCCAAACAATTGCATATCATGTCATTCATTAAATTCATCACATCCACCACATACAACACACATGTTAAAATTGACTGAACAATCATTATTAAATGTCTCAATATATTAAAAGCACGAATTATATGCAAAGTTAAAAGAATAAAAAATCATGTTCTCATTCACATTCATTACGATAGAATAACATGTATTCTAACACCTGTTCTTTCTTGCGAGCATTATTAATTAATTGACATTTTTCTTGTTCTAATTATCCATGTGTTCTTCGGATATTGGACAGTCCGCTAAACTGACAACACAGATTGGGATTGATAATAGAAAAGCATTGTTCTAATATGATTATTTCTAAACATTCGTATGCAACATTTAGCCTGCAATGAAGCGTAAAGTGGGCAAAATGAAAAGAAATGTTGATCATTTTCTTTATTTCCTTGACAGAAACTACATTTGGTAATTCCTCCCCTGGGCCATTTGTTCACTAACGACCCTAGGCATGTCAGTAGAATGGAACTCGGTTTTACTGTCAAAAACCCTACTTGCAGCATAGATTACTAGATTCTACCAGTCCTATCTTGCATTGCTGGCAATGGAAGGGACCAACACTGTGTGGATTGGTGAAAGCAACGTCTTCCTGGAGAATAAATATGTTGAACCCCAGTAGGCATGAAGGAAAATATTGATCTTTCACTGTCTACTCAATCTAGCCACATTCCAGGAGACTATAGAAAAGAAACTATATTGAAAATCAGTGAAACCTAAATACACATATGGAGAGAATGGGTGTACTCATACATTTTAATTTATTGGTTATTTGTAATGCGCACTATACAGCAAGAATTGTGTTTCAATGTGCATCAGGACAAGGAGGGGCGACAGAGGTATGCAACAAAAGCAATTACATTCTTAAAAAGTCATGAAGCATTCGGAACCTGCAAGTGCCAAAGCATGAGAGCAGGGGAGAGGGGGGGACGGGGTGTGTTCGTTGGAAGAAGGGAGGGATACAAACAAAACATTCTGACTAGGTTGTGAGACAATTTGGAATGTGCAAGTGTTAGACATGAAAAGGGGGGGAGGAAGGGAAGTGCACGAGTGGAAAAGGTGATAGGTAAAAAATGCAAAACAGGGCAAAAGTGTGGGAAGAAGTAGGTGAACTGCATCGATGAAAAACCAAAAATGCAATAATGACAATCAAGTATGAGTGACTGCAACCTGGAAAAGCCTCGCCTCAAGGAAGAGGGGCTACATCAGGCATGCAGTTAAGACAATCAGGTAGGCGTGACTGAAGGCTGTAAGAGCATTGCCTCATGGGAAAAGGGGCTTCATCAGCTATGCAGGTATAGGTAGGTAGTACAGTTGCTGGGTCAAGTTAGCAAAGCCAATCAGTGTAAACAGGAAGGTCAAATGCCAAACACACCGCAAAATCAGGGTCCATCAGTGTTAGCAGGTAAGTCAATGTAAAACACAGCGTGGTATGAAGTCCATCAGTATTATCATGTAGGATAATGTACAATACAGCGAGGTATAAAAGTCCATCAGTATTAACAGGTAGGATAGTGCACAATACAGCAAGGTATGAGGGTCTATCAGTGATAAAAGGTAGGCCACAGAGCATAGCACTGAAACAACCTTGCAGATGAGGATTAGAGTCCAAGCACAGCACGGGGGAGAAAGGTATGCATACAGAGGTTACAGTGGAAACAGATCAGCAATTGTGGAAGCAGCAGGGGAAGGCTGCATCCAGCGGAGAGGGGAATCAGAGGAGAAGGGCAGAGGATTGAAGCAGGACAGGTGGGGCATCTGTGAAAAGAGGGGGGCCGTAGGGAAGGACTCAAAGTGAGGCAATGGGAGTGGGGCGGCTCATGCAAGGAGAAAGCCAGGTGGCAGACCAAGAGAGGATGAGAAGGAAAGGAGAGGCAAACACTGGACCTTGACAGGGAAAAGACAAAAGAGGCGTGGCCATAATTGCAATAGATCAGAGGCCATATGAACGGCAGGGCAGTGGAGGAGGAAAAAGGATGCAGGGCATGCAGCCAAGCTGGAGAGATGTATGTAACGCTTACCTTGCAGAGGAAATAGGTTGACCTACTGTGAACAGCCAGAAGAAGGCAGGCTGGATGCGTCCCTAGCATGAGTAAACAGTGTTGCTTGTAGTCACAGGGGTATTGCCCTCTGTAAAGCCCCAGGATTCAAATACACAATAGTTGTTACAATTGAATGAGCTGGGGCCTTATGGCCAACACTATGGGCCTCGTTATAGCTTTGGTGGTATCCCACTGGTCCTCCGTCCGGTTATGCGTGTTGCTCATAAATGACCTCCAGTCGCCCAAAATGATGGCGTCTTTCACCAGATCGCAGCACGGGCCACTGCATGTCTCCTCTGCGATGTCCTCAGTGCTGACCGCCTTCGGCCTCATTGCTCGCACCACCTGGCAGATGTGCTCTTCTGTCTCTTCGGCCACCTGGACTTCCTGCGGCGTTGCCTCTCTCGGGTGCCTGGAGAGGAAGTCTGCCGGGTTGCCACATCCCGGTTGATACTGGAGCTCAAAGTTGTACTGCTGAAGGTGTAGCAGCCATTTCGCTATTCTGGCCGGTGGGTGTGATGAGGTGCCCATGAAGATGGGGAGGAGGGGCTTCTGGTCCGTAATGGCTCTGAACTTTCGGCCATATAGGTACAGGTGGAAATGGCGGAACCCCCATAGTACGGTGATTGCCTCTTTTTCGATGTGCGAGTACCTCTGCTCCGTCGCTGTGTGAGCACGCGACGCATAGGCGATGGGTCTCTTCTCGCCTTCGTTGGTAACCTGCATGAGGATGGCCCCCAGGGCGACCGGGCTGGCATCGACGTAGAGCTCTGTCGGAAGGGCAGTGTTATAGTACGCCATTCTCGTCTCTGCGGACATTGACTCTTTTATGCTCTCGAAAGCATCTTGGCAAGCTTTTCCCCACTCCCACTTAGCGATGAGGTTCGTGAGTTCACGGAGGAGTTCCGTCAGTGTGGCCAGGTTTCAAATGAATCTTCCACAGTACGTGGCCATCCCCAAAAATCTGCGGACGTCAGTGGGAGTCTTGGGTGGGCTTGCGGCCTGAATGTCAGCGACCTTTTGGGGGTCCGGTGAGATACCAGAACTGCTGAACTTGTAGCCGAAAAAAGCTATGTCCGTCTTGAAGAACTCACATTTTTCCTCGTGGATGGTTAGGCCCGCCGCCTCTAACCGGTCCAGCAGCATCTCCAACCTCCTCGTGTGTTCCTCCTTGTCCTGGGCGTGGATCAGGATGTCATCACTGACATTGAGGACACCTGGGATATCCCGGATGACTTCCTGTATGGTCTGTTGGAAGACTTCGGCTGCTGACAATATGCCGAAGCTCAGACGGTTGTACCTCCGCAGGCCCAAGTGCGTGGAGAAAGTCGTTATGTACCGGGAGTCTTTGTGTAGCTTCAGCTGGTGGTATCCTGCCTTCAGGTCAACTTTTGAGAAGACTCTGGACCCCGTGAGATCAGCCACGATCTCATCGAGGGTTGGCGTAATGTGGCGCTCCCTCTTAATGGCGGTATTCGGGAGGCGCATATCTATGCAAATGTGGACCTTCCCCGGCTGTTTGGGTTTCCGGGTGACCACCATCGGGGACACCCATGGTGTCGGCCCTGTTACCTCCTCGATGATGCCGGCTTTTTCCAGCGCTTTCAGTTCCAGAGCGACCTGCTCGCGCATGTGGAAGGGGGTCCTCCGGTGCCTGACGGCCCTTGGCTGAACCGACTTGTCGATGTGGAGTTTAATTGTCTTTCCCTTCAGGCACCCAAGCCCGTTCAGCAGGTTCGGATGTCGCGCCAGGAGATTCTGGACCTCGTGGGCTTCCCCAATTTGATTGACAAATTGTATGAGCCCTAAGTCTTCTGCCGCATCCCCGCTCAGGAGACATTCGATACCGGCGTCCATAACGTAGACTTTTGACGGTAGGCAGTTCTCCACATGGCTGAGGGTCGTACGGAACCTGCCGACAACCGGTAGCGGCTACTTGCAGCCATATGCGAACAGGATGGTGTCAGTGTTTTTGAGAAATGGTTGCGGCTGTAGTGACTTGAACGTGGACGTGGGCATGACATTCACCGAGGCCCCCGTGTCAATGGTCATCCATATCTGTTGGTTTTGGATGTTGACCTGACATTTCCGCCTCCGGAGCCGTCTCTTCTGCGTGCCTCGCCTTCGATCCAGGGCTGACACTAGGTAGACTTTTCTACCTTTTGTCCGCTGCTCTCTGCCAGGGTCTAATGGAGTCCCTGTGATGTCGTCACCGTCTTCCTCAGTCGAGGAGCTGTTTGCTTCAACGCGCCTCGCGACTCCCTGTTTCTTCTTCTTTGTACTACTTCTCTCCTGAAGATTTGGCGGGGGCAGTAATGGAGCGCCTGAGGAGCGGCACACCTTTGCATAGTGGTCCTTTCTGCCACATGCCCCGCACGTTGTGCCTTGTGCAGGGCAATTTTGCCGTCCGTGACGCGATCCACCGCACCATCCACACTCTGTGGGCCCCGGGGTCCGTGGTTCCCATTTGGGCAGTGTGTATTTTCCACCGTATTCATGCCTTGTGGATTGACTGTTTGTGACCTGGGCCACCATGGACGACGCAAGAGCAGAGTTATGCCCATGTTGGCAGCCCTGGTGTGCGCTAGCTCCCTCTGCCGGCCTAACTCCAAAATGCGCGTCAAGGAGATGCCCCTCTCACCCAGCACCAGCCTCCGTAGTTTCTCGGAATGGATGCCATTGATAATTTGTCTTCGGATCTCCTGCTCAACATCCGTGAACTCACATGACATCGCTAACTTCCTGAGCCGGGTGTGAAACACATCCAACGTCTCCTCTTCCACCTGAAAAGTGGTGCAGAATATGAATGTCTCGTAATCGGGATTTAGTTGCGGGAGGAAGTGGGCCGTCAGCGCGTCCTTCGCTCGCTGGTAGATGTCTAGGCCATCCGCAATGGTGAGCGCGTTGAAAATGCGTAGGACCTCGTCCCCTATGTTCAGAAGTAGGTGCGATCTCATCTTCCTCGACGATGTCACATTCTTCCACTCCATGGCCATCTCAAATTTTTGGAGCCATAGCTGCCAGCGGGGGCCAACTGATGATGGATTCGTGAAAGGATCGAAAGGTTGAATCATCGTGGTTGAGTTGCTTTGTGGGCGAACCGGCGGTGGCGACAGTGGCAGGTTCGCCGCGATTCTGGACGGCGTGCCAGGGCCGGGCGTGGACATGCCAGTCGCCATATTGTGTGACGATGTCCCCTGACGGTTCCAGTTAAAGCTGCCCTTTGAGATCTGTATGCGGATGGGGCCGCGCCTGTCCTCCACCGTCTACAGCCGTGACCGCACGTGCTTGTTTCGTGCGCGGTCGGCCCACATGTCGACATTCGGTGCCATCGACCTACCCTCTAAGGAACACATCTCCAACAAAAGAAGAGAACACAAATGGCTTAAAATCCATGACCGCATCTCCCTCAAAACGGCATCACTCACCCACAAATGCTTAAACAACGCAGCCCCCCCCCTATCTCGCATCCAGAATAAAGAAAAAAACGTCCACCCGCCCCACCAGATCGATCAATTCCTACTGCCTGCAGGTACCCAATTTCAGACAAAAGAAAACCGGCGGCAGCAGCTTCCCTGTCCTGGCAGCCCAACACTGGAACGCCCTCCCACTCCACATTAGGACAGACCAATCCTAATATAGCTTCAGGCGAAACACCCTCACTTGGCTGCGGGCCAATGATCCTCACGACTAACCCTGCCATCTAATCTGATCATGCCAATGCTATAACCTGACTACCACGCACAGCCTTAAATTTGTAAATATGTAAATGCAACCGAACTGCTCCTACGCACAGTATTAATATGTAAATTTGTAAACCTTCGCTCAATTATATGTATATATGCACATCCCACACAATGTAACTGTAAATGCAATGCACTTTTTCTCATGCCTATCTTATTCTGTAACCAAGTTCTTAAGTAATCCTATCTTCCTGACCTCTGTTGCGCCCTGTTACCTCTGGGTTTTGCGCGCTATACTAAATAAATAAACAAACAAACAAACAAACAAACAAACATCGGCACGCTGGAAGGAGGTGTCAGTCGTGCGATGCAGGAGGGATGAGATGGTTGGGCGCCGAGTGCCTGTGCTGGGTCCCGTTTCCCTCGTCGCCAGTGTTATGTCCCTGCCCCGCGCAGAGGCATAGCAAGGTAGGCCGCAGCAGTAGGCCTCAATGACGCAGCTCCAGCCAGAGCGAGAAAGCAAGACACGACACACGCTGCTAGGGTCTGTGCCCGGAACTGCCTCCCTCGCGCGGGGGCGGGGCTTTTATTCAGACGCCCTACGTCACCGCGTAGCGGGGCGAAAGGCAGATATAACAGGTATTACCGTTACCAGCATGTTGTAAGTTCCAGCAACAGTGGTAATTCCACATTCCATGGAGTCCCATGGGGATGGGGGAGGGGGGTTAGCTGGTATTACTGTGCTGATAATACCAGAAGGTTCCGGTGGTGGGGTGCCAGAATTAGCAGCACCTCAGAGTTGCAGGTAATTCTGGCCACCCCACCACCAGACGTGTAGTATCCTGGTGCAGTAGCATGCCAGTATATTCAATTACTGGTACGTTAACACTGCACGGCATACTTATAATGAGGCCCTATGACACCCAAATTCATGGTTCCTGCTTTTTAATCTTTGAGCAGCTTTGGTCAAATACCAATACCCGTGGAGATGACAATCTTTTACTCCACTGTCTACATTAATGTCAATGCCATAGTCAGAGAAATATTCCTGTTCATTCCACACAAGGTTCCAAATACTAGGGACAGCAAAGGTAACCCGTATGCTGCACTCAAAAAACATACAGTCGAAAAGTACATGCATCAAGAGAAACACTTTGCTGGCATTGCCTACAAATCCACATGGTCAAATATTGCCTAAATCCATCTATAAACCTTATTTCCATGAAAGCACACTTAAAATGTGCATATTCAATTATTTTTCTTCCACCCTCTATTAAATCACAGTTCAGATGCGGGTGTTATGTTTTACTGTAGTTTTGATGTCAAACATAATTTATTGCTTGAAGCAGGCATTGAAACAAAGAGTAATCTCTCTAATAACCTCGCTCATGTGAAGAGAGCGATAGGTCGTTCAGAGCACAACAATAGCCCATGAGTTGTACTCCGTGTAATGTTGGTGGAGGAAAGTAACTCAAAATGAGCGTGTATGCTCACAGTCTAGGTAAGTAGCAGCAGAAAGTAATTTATTTTCAATTGTGGGGGCATGCAAGCATTGCTCAACAACATCTCACCATGTGCAATATCTTCATGAAGCTGCGTAATGGGTCGGGCCTGTGATGCACCGGTGTACGACATCTGTGTGACCTTATATGGTGCAGCATGATTCACAGGATTGGGATGAACTAACATGACCTTAAATGTAGCTCTCTCACATGTAGCCAATCACCATCAAGCTCCAGCTCACACTGTCACAACAGAAAATATTGCTTTTGTGTCAACATTGTTCCCGTTGTCAAACCCTGGCTCTACTTCCTGCAGGGATAAGCCATCCTGCCCCATCAGTGCAAGGCAGGTGTTTGTGTTCGGACAAAAAATATTCACAGGGCTCATTGTGATCGAGTTGTATGCATTTACCACCTCATGCATGCTATTTTAGAAAACCCGGATATCTATCACTTTATAATTAAAGCTGATAACCACGGGGAAATTCCCAGATGTCATTAACTTCCATTCATTCTTATAAAAGACTCTACTTCTGGCAGAGACCACCATGTGCATTAACCTGACCCGTAGAGACAGTCCTAATCTGTGGGACAGATTTTCAGCAGACAATGCAGACATGTTATGATCACCTGCAGATTTCAGAATGTTTGAAGGGTCCCAGCGTATTTCCCGCCTCTAACAACGGCATTTCCAACTCTGCAGGAATACGAAACGTATTTCTCTAGATGCTCACATAGATTTCCATAGATTTGGACTGTTTCTACTAATGAGTGCAACGCTCATTGAGGTACTTCCACTCATGTACCTGCTAGAACTCAACCTGCCCATCATAATAATGGCTTACAATTTGGCCGATAAAGCACTACTAGTAAAGCGTGTGCTCTCAACTTTGTGTGCAGAGCCAAGCATAGCAACAATTAACAATCTTGCTGAATACCTCCTGTCAAAGTTATTGACCTACATTTCAAGAGAAAATTGGTACCTTTCAGTGACATGTGGTGAATGAGAACAGAACTCACAAGAATGAGACGCAGTACAATATTCAAAGATGCAGTGATGCAGCAGGTGGAAACTACAGTGTCAGGAAGAAAATCCAACACTCTCTGTGCTGAGCACACCACCAGAGATGTCAAGAACACTGCCTTCATTATCATCAGAGAGTATGATATGATATGATATGATATGATTTATTGTTTATAACAGGCGTAACACCCAGAGGTTTCTAAGCGCGGAGCCAGGGATCAAACCTGTGGTGCTGCGTGTCGTATTGCTTCCAAGGCGAGCACGTTGCCCCTGCGCTATCCTCCCGAGTACATTCCTCTTGTCACCTATTCCACCTTGATGAAAGTGGGAATGCACACTTAACTTAATCTGAAATCCTCAGTGCTATGCATTTACAAGTATATACACAAAGCCTAGAGTAGCTCAAATGGTGTATTTGCTTGAAAGATCTCACATAAATATGGATGATGATTCAAACCAGTACTGGTTCAGTAAGTGGCGAATCTGGCCAGCAGCACTTGTGAGAGTAGCCTTAGACTTATGAAGCCACACCCTGGCAGTGCATAGTACGTGTTGAACAGAAATAATTAATATTAACCAGAAATACAATGCAGAATGATATGGCAAGACACCAATACATAGCCACCACACATCTCTGATGATGAAAACATGTTGTACAGTTCAAGCCACATGCAGAGAAGTTGAGTAGGTTGTTTAGTCGGGCCATCGGCTGTGAAATAGGTAACACAAGTGAATAACTGCTTGAGATTGTGCTATCATGATGAGCTGCCTCTAAGGGTTGAGCTGCTATTAGACTGTTCTTAAGTTCTATCCTTGATCATTTAAATCACAAAGTTAGAGATGCACCTTCCAACAGGACAGAGAGATACCGTGATTATTTTTCAAAGGCTCCCGCTACAAAACAGGTTCTTCCTGGTAAGCGTGGTAAGCCAACAGGAAAAAGTTAATGTGATCCTTTGTACATTGGCAATAGGATAACATGAATAGTTGCTGATTAAAGCTAATTACTGATAATGTGATTGTGGGGATTATTGGATTTTTAAGTAGATTTGATCTGTTGTATGGATAAATAATTGTGAATATTTATAAATGAGTTTGATGTATTGTATTATCATTAATTTGTAACATGGTGTATTTATGATCTTGATGATGTATTTAATTGTGTATGTTGAGTACAGTTTTTTTGTAAAAACCTAAAACACATAATTAAGAAAAACAAAAAACATGAGAACACCAATTTGACAATGTTGCAGTTTCATGCTATCAAACGGGAGCAGCTTACATGATACAAGTTAAGGTTTTCCCAGCTACTCAAGAGCAACCAGCATGACTGTTCTATTTATTTATATAATAATTTGTGAAGCAGTTATATATACAGTGTGCTACTACTAAAAAGATGTATTTATTTGTTAATGTGGTCTTATATGCTGCACTGTATCCCAATAGAAATCACATGCTCTTATTTCCAAACAGTGAAATCACAAATATATTGTTGTGGAACAATGTACATGTATGCAATATCTGTTTAATGTTTTAACTAATTGTGTAACGTTTTCTGTAAACCAAAATATATTTCATAAATAAATAAGTATACAAACAAGTAACACATTTATGTATGTGGATAATTATGCAAAATTTTGTAAAAAATAGTACTTAAATTATAGCATCAATGATGTTCACATAGAATCATCAAAATGTTCACACCATCTTCTGCATTTTCTTGCTTAATTATAATTCTTTATTTCATTGTCAAATGTGTTTAATTATCAATTCTGTGATCCACTTGATGTCTTCAGATCATTATGAGTTGTCTGTGTCAGTGCTTTATCTTCGCCAATAGCCTTAGTCAGTTCTCAATGTTGGTTAGTTAATTACTAATTTAGTAATACTGGTTTATCTTTGTTATTTGGTTCATTATCAGTTATTTAAATACTCCTCTTTGATTTTATTCATCGTGTTCAATCCTAGTCATTTCAAACATAGTATCAATTGTGTAGATGATTCATAGATCTTTTCAATTTTCAGTTTGGTTGTGCTTCAGTTTTTTTTCTGACGTCTCAGTCATTTCAGACCTTTCATCTATTGTGTAGATTATTCATTAGTGGGCATTAATGATGAGTTTTGTTGTTCTTTAGTTTTTTTTTCTGATCTCTTATTACCTAATTATCAATATATTCTCCTGATCAAATTTCAAACATCTCAATCATCAACACATGTTTAACTATTGTGATAGCTCAATAGGTGGACATGTTGTACCTAAGATGTCTTAGCTGAAAAAAAACATGTTCTAGTGTTATCAAAAACATCTAGAAAATACTATACATCAAATCTGAAATACGTAGCTTGAGACATGTATATTCGAGTATCAAATAATTAAGACGACAAAACATGTCAAATTATATTTTTATATATAAAAACCTTTCATTACAGCAGTATCAAAACAGTTAGAAAAGACTACATGACCTATTAGAAATGCATAACTTCAAAAATGTATATTCTCGTATCAAATATTCAAGATGACAATATATGTCAATTCATAAAGTTTTATATATAAAACACTTGTTTTTCATTTTTTGTTTTCCCTTTTCATTTTTTGTTTTCCCTTAATTCCTAATTTTTGAACTAGCACAGTCTTAAAATTAAGATGACATAAATAGTGACTACAGACTAAGTATATCTTTTTTAACTCAAGTCGAACCGTTAAAGGTGAATGGTTTAAAGAAATCACAAATGGGGTGTTGTACAAAGTTGTTTAGAAGCATTTCTAACAATATTATTTTTTTAAAATCTTTTTCAGTGTGAGGCGAAAGATTAAAGGGAAGAGGTGTAAACAACTATAAAGGGTGATGTCATGGAAAATTATATACATTTTAACATTTCTTGCTACCATGATCTTGATGTCTGATGATCCCTGTCCCTTGTTACATCATCCCAATGCCCAACAGGCACATCTACAAGTTGACTTATGTTGTGAACCCTGATACAGAAGTAGAAACACATTAAATTGAATGTTCTCAAGATTTTTAAGGAAAATAGACAAATATTGTGTGGTTTGAAAGGAATATACATGTTTGACATACTTTTGGGAAAATATAGGGGCTAGAATGATGTTAGCCTATCAGAACAGTTCCATGTCATTTTTCCGAAAGAAATTACTTTGAGTTGATTTTTTTGAAGTGATTACTTCCAAATGTTTTTGATTGTATTTGTTGTTTTGTTTTAAATGTGGGGCCTCTATGCCCCGTCTGTCCCTTCACTAACACCTCTACCACAAACTCCTCACAACCCTCAACTATTTATATATATAATATATTACATGGCCTGTGGTAGCGTCCATGTAGTTATGGTTAAGTTGCTATACCCATAGTAAGAGCACTTTTGGGTGGCTTATAACTTTGCTCCCTCTGGACGAATCCTCACCAAACTTTGCAAAAGTATATGGCCCAATCTGATTTTTTTTTTTCAAAGTTTGGTGACGTTTGGTCAAGGGGGGTGGGCAAAGTTATATGGGGGTAACAAAATGGCTTTTTTCCCATAGACATAATGGGAAAAACGTTATTCATGCCTACAGCCCAAACCACTGGACAGATGTTCACCAAATTTGCGGCACGAACGGGGGCTTGAATTTTGTTAATTTGGTGTAAATCCGTCCAATAGTTTTTTTCAAACAAACAAAACATAAGGCAACAGAATTAGTGATATCTATGTCCACTCCGCGGACTCACTTCCCTGTTCGGTCCGCAGTCTGGCCTCTGATTGTCCAGAAAAATGTGCAGACTTTTGCATGGTACGGGGACGCGGACAGCACAGTGAAAACATAAAAAAAGCAACATTGCACTTGTCAAACTCACCAAACAATCTCTGGGGATTTGGGGGGGGGTGAGAATGGGATGGGATATTGCCATAGGAAGCCAAAAAACTGTTTTTTGCACCCCCCCTGACAGTCCGCGAACACGCCAGATGTCCTGAGGTAGTCCTGTGGTGTTCGCGGACACTTCAGATGCCTAGGACATCTGTACCTATTTCTGCATTGGATGGCTTATAACTTTTGCGCCACTCAATGAAACAAACTGCATGTCATTTTGCAATTTTATTCTAGAACTAATCCTAAATGGTTTTGAAAAGTTTTGTGGGATTCTGTCAAGAGGGGGAACAATTAGAGGGGCGGTCCCAAAATATTGTGAAGCCATATAAATGTGGTGTCATTTGGCGAATCTGCACAAAATTTGGCAAAACGATTTTGGATCTAGATATAAATGGTTTTCTAAAGTTTGGTTGGATTTTCTCAAGAGGGGGTGTCTCAACATTTTTAGATGGCTTATAACGTTGTTGCTATTTGACGATTGTGGACAAAAGTTTTGAGAAAGATTATAGACCCAACCTTCAATATTTGTGTAAAGACTGAATGGATTTTGTCAAGTGGGGGCTAAGTTATATGACTATTGTATGTGCATACATTTTGACACTTTTAAAAAAATAAAACATGGGTGGATTTTGAGCAAACTCGTGAAGAGCTTTGCCACGGACATTAAAGCATGGTTTTGCAAATGTGCCCGCATTTATTTTTTGACAAGTGTCATAATGTAGGTACAAAAAATAGTCATATACCTTTGGTGACTGAGATATAGCCTTGTGGCGGTGGGCAGTAGCCAGATTGACTGGGTCATGGCATAAGGTCATGACGCGGACAATCTGGCTACTGGCTATGACCGTTAGGGAATGAAAAATTGTGTTAAAGTGGCTATGTCTACCTGGGACTGGCTATGTGGTAAATTTATTCTAAGGTAGCATAGGTTTGAAAGGGGAAAAAAAGTGCGTGTGGTAATATGTTCATACGGTTTTGCAGGCTGCAATGGCAAGGGAAGAGGGGCTTTGTACAGAGCCCTGCCTTCTCTTTCCATGTTGGCTGTCTTGGAAAAGGATTTTCCTTTCTACAGGGGGACGCCGCAGGCATCCCACTGTAGGAAGGATAATCCTTCCTTCTTACAAGAATAGGATGAAAAATCTATGTTTAGCACCCTGGGTTCCGCTTTGGGATCCATGGGTGCTAATGGCCTATATCCCCCATTTCAGGGGCTGCAATGGACGATAATGGACCATAGCCATCCCTATTTATTTATTTATATATAACACAGCAATGCCCGCAGACATCAGGCTTTGTGGTTACAGTATTTGTTGAGGAAGATGAGGAGGAGAAAGACGGCTTACTACTTGCTGAGAAAGGAACAACCTTTGAGAGCATTGCAGTCATTGGATTTGGTGTGGTGGCACATGGAGGTGGTCCCTTAGGAGTACTGTCCAGGTAGTCTGTGACTGAGCACAAAATTGCACTCAGTGCATTTCACTTTGCTAACTTAAGCCTTTGGTACACTCCCAACAGTAGCAAAGAACTGGCACATCCATGATTCGATCTTGGTGCTAGAAGTAGGCACTTCCTCTTCCTCATCTTCTTGGTCCTCTTCATTGTCTTTGAAAGTTCTGCACTTTTTTTGATGTGAAGGTCCTCCAGCTGGTGGTGGTGGTGGCTCTTGGCGAGGAGAAATGGCAATAACTGATGCCCATTTTTTAGTTTAGTTTATTTATTTGATATACATGTAGCAACACGGCTTTGTATAACACAACATACAAAAGGTAAAATACATTCAGCATATTCATTACAATCTGATTAAATTCACAAATGAGCTTACCGAAAACATGTTAAAATTTCAACTGCATGAAGATAAAACTTAACAATAAAATATATTAGGTTGATGTTGTTGCCTTGGATGAAAGTTAGCCATAATGAAGGTATTTCGGACACATTGACTGCATTATTATATGCCGTAAAGTATTTGAGTCGTAGAAACACAAGGCTTTCACATTCCGTAATCAGATGATGCACAGTTTCATTAACTGGATTACCGCACAAACGACAATCTGTGTGATTGTAGATTGATTTGCTCAGCCACCTTTTTGGTGATAAAGCTACCGTGACATTAAATTTGAGTAGCAAATATGTCTGAAAGATGTTGGGGCAGGGTAAGGAGATAAATATTTTGGGGTGGTCGTACGGGACCATCTCTCCTTACAAAGGTCAACAGTCGATGATTGATTTTTAATATGGTTAATGTTTTCTAGAAAAGCACACTTGCCGATTTTATCCTTCAGCCAGTATTTTATATCACCAGCAAGGAATGTGATAGGGCCCTCGTGTAACCATTTCTTATGTAGCCGTTTTAAGACACCAGTTGTGCCAATCGGTATTATGTCATCAAGAGCTAAGGAAGCCTTCATATAAGGGACAATGATGGTTTCTGTTTGCACAGTCGTTAGGCGGTGATAGGACACATTGGGCCATAAAGACGTTCCAAATACCCTTGATGTTAAATTCTAGATGCCATTTTTAAGATAAATAGAAGTTTTGATGAAGTCTTAGCAGTGCACGGTGGTGGCACGAGTTATGGTTGCTTACCATAACTGGCAGATTTCTGAGGTTTTTTGGTTTTACCTGTAACCGTAACACCCCTGTAAAAATGTTTTTCCATTGAATTTCTTATGTTATTAGTGCAACTTAACCATAGCGTCCCCTTAACAAAGTTTTATCATTGAATTTCATATATTTTTATTAGTGCAACTTAACCATAACGTCCCTTTAACAAAGTTTTTTCAATTGTTTGATAAATTATTTGGAGGGCAGTTGTCCATTCTTCTGAATGGCATTTAAGAATCTATTTGGATAGGCCATCAGGGCCGGGAGCCCGAGATGAGCTTAGTTCTTTTATCTGTAGTAATATATCTACATGGTCGATCTGGAGGTCTTTCACGTTTTCAACAGGTTTCGCTTCAGAGGTATTGAGATCAGGGTCCGAGAATATTCTAGTGCAGCATTCATTCCATTTCTTTTTGCTAATGGTATTCAATAGCAGTGTTTTGTTTCCATCCTCAATATGCACGCTAGACTTGGACACTAAGGCAGATTATCATCTGTTCATTATTCTTTTGGATTCTCAATGCTTTCAGCTGTTTTATTTTGTTCTTGTATCTCATTTGGATTCAAGTGCTGTTGAATGTGTTCACCTTCGAATTGCGAATATCCAGATTTTTTATCTCAATCTTCATTTTGGCTTTCAATCGTTTTACTTCACAATTATTTGGATATTTGTGTTTGAATGTGGGCCGTTCCAGCTTGGAAATATTTGCCAACAAGGTTAAGAAGTGATTATAATTCTGAGTGAGTGATTTGCTTTGCTTTTTGATTTTTTTAGTTGTTTTATCAACTTTTAAATTTTTGGAGCCGACCAGTTGATTCGATGTCTGCCATTATTTACAGATATCTCATATGGATAATAATTTTGGGAAGGCCCGGGAGGAAACAACCAAGTAATTTCACACAGGTTATTGTCACTTTTGGATGTTTCGATTATTTTGAAGTTGGTAATGTGGGTCATCATATTGGAGGAAACAAATACATAATCCAGAATCACCACAGATGAATTCCTTTTCCATGTGGGTTTAACTGAAATGTCACCTTCAAGGACATCCATCTCTTACATTCATTAGATTGAGTATTCTTCTCCAGGGTGATGCATCTTAGATTAAGGTCACCCGCTATGATGTTCAAGTAAGATGATTGAGGCTTATCTAGTATCATATCCAAGGCTTCTGTCATGTCTTTTAGGACTATGTAATCTGATATCAGAGCAAAGTTCCAATAAATATTCAGTAAAGCTACATGAACTATATTTGGGGGAACTTGTGCAAGTCGCAATTTGAGCAGCTTAATGCAGGGATGTCACGTGAGTCACATAGACAATTTGCCTGCAGAGTCGATCCTAAGGGCAGTTTATAAACTGATCATAGGCCTTCCCTTGGCTTGCTTTAAAGCAGGAACCCAGCATAACTCATAATTGGGTAGTATTGGTTGGTGATACATCCAGGTTTCTTGAAGCACTATGAGATGATAATTGATGTTTAGAGGATGCTCCAAATTCTCTTTTAGCATATGTGTGTATTCCATATTGCTACTTTAAATGGTTCATGAGAGTCACCATGTTGCCCCTATTTATGTGAGGAATGGTTAGTTTGTTTTATGGCTTCTTTTAGGCAAGACCATTTTGAGTTGTTAGATCGACGTTGATTGGCTTCGCAATATACCTCACAAACTAATTTACCTTGACTGCCTTCGCAGTGTATTAACAAATCCCGATCAGCCTCTTTTGATGGTCCCAGGTGTTGCTTCCTTGTTGAGAGTTTCTCATATGTGTCTCCACAAGTAGAATATGTTTTCTTAATGTATAAATCGAATCCTAGCTTTGCTAGATCCTTTCTAACATCCCAGATTCTTTCTTTTATTAGCTCTGAATGAATTCTGAGAGAGGTGGTGTCCATTTTCTTGTTGTTCTTTATTAAAATGGCTTCTATAGCATTAGATTTGATGGATTTAAAATCTTAGATTGATAGAAAATTGTCAAAATCGTGGTCCGGTTCGGAAAGGGGTCGTTCCAATCTCTGTCAAGCATAGCTAATACGAGATTGTCGGTTTTGCCAGGCCGTTTGAAGACTCTTATTTAATTTCTGTTTTCCAACCTCTTTTCCTGCTTGTCACAATTTAGCGTTTTTATTGTTTTGATTGATTCTCTAAAAGGAGACCGCACAACAGTATCACATGTATGTGACTGAGAAAACCACAATGGAGAGAGTCGTGCATTCAAAATGGTGAGGTCATTAAGAAAACCAATATACAGCATATTGTGTGCAATGCAGGTTCTTATTGAGACATGGCCAGAAAGTGCATTGGTGAAAAGATACTTTGAGAGATGAAGCTATCTTCAGGATAAAACTTTCATATTGCGGGAAAAATAGTTCTAGCAAAACTCAAATCACACACATTTTGTGTGGTTCATATCCCATGAACCTTTCAAACTTTTTTACAGAGATTTGTTTGAAAAAGTTGAAGGTCACTCAGAGATAAAAAGAAAAAGCAACCTGCTTAGTGGGATAGGCACTTGCACCCCCACAGGGCCCTATACCATGCCCTACTGCCCTGTTGGTGGCTGGCTGGTCCCACCATTGCATTGGGCCATGTAACACTTTTTTTTATCTATTTCCAAGACTCTTGTGCTGGACATTTAAAAACATGAAAAGATTCTTTAAGTGCTGTTGGTTGGGAGATGTCATGTAAAGCATTTGAGAGCAGAGTGATAGCTCTAGGAGGAGTGGTTTAAGAGTCCAGGGAAAAGTCACCAGAAATAGCGCTTTTGGCACTGTGTCCTGCGGAAAATGTTCAGGATACTTGAAGGAACTTGTCCGTGCTTAAAGGATAGTTCCGGGACTTTTTTTTTATTGTCCCTACGGGTCGGCCATGTGTTTGTAAGCATAAATCGGTAGATCGTAGGAAACTTTCCTATGGACCTTACCCGACTTTTCGCCCATTATCGCACTCGAAATCAGCCTCCATTTTGTGATAATCCTATCATTCCGCCGCATCGACCTGGCTCACCTGCCTTTGCGGCACTAAATCAAATCCCCCGCCCCTGAAACAGACTTTATCAAAACATTCATATTCCCCGCCTCTATCCGTGACGTGACTGTGCTGCGTAGGCAAACGCGCCCAGGCGTCTTCTACGCGACTCCACACAGACCCCGGAAATCAACACAGATCAGCTCACAATACAGCGCACCACAATTCGGAATATGAAACTGTACTTTGAAATCAAACCGCAAGATTGTAAATGTGGTAAAGTACATTTATTTGACATCAAATGTTTAGAGAATATTCAGCGATTTGCATTTTTATTGCTCATGTTCCAAAAAGTTCGTATTGAGGAACGCGATGGTCCTTTGCTGTACACAGGGTCTTAGAGCATCTCACAATACAGCACCACAATTCGGAATGTGAAACCGTGGTTTAAAAGCAAACGGCAAGATTGTACATTTGGCAAAGTACGTTTATTGGACATCAAATGTTTAGAGAATATTCAGCGATTTGCATTTTTCTTTGCTCTCGATCCAAATTAGTTCGTCTTGAGGGAAGCGATGTTCGTGTGCAGTACACAGGGTGTTGGTTTACGATAAAAATAAGCTCTTCTGTCGCACTGATAATCGCATGGCTGTTCCAACAACGAGGCACTAGGCCACCACAACGGTAGGTATGTTGCATCTAACCGTTAGTACCGCGTAAGGGCATACTTGTACTTGGCGATCGTCCCATAAAATGGTCAGGGTGGTAACGTTGTTCACGCGGAGAAGCAACTGGCGGCTGTAGAAGCCGTCCGCCGGTGTCTGGTACTCGTGACACAGACAGTAGTGAATGATGTACCTAAAAACATAAAAAATGAAATTAGTCTCACCATCAGATCCTTATTAAAATTATTCATTTCATAGCGAGGACAGCGCTACTGGGTGTACACAAGTGTTTAAAGGCGTGGCGAGGCATGGAGGGGGGGGAGTGGAGTACAAGGTAAGTAGCATAAAATAATAAATAAATAGGGCCAGCTGGTGGCAAGTGCAAGGTAAGTGCAGAACAAGTGCTGGGAAGGGGGGGCTGTAGGATACTGAGACAGTCCCCCAGTGCAGGGGTTGACAGGGAGGCAGTGCAGGTGGAGAGTGGAAGGGCCCAGGACCGAGGTCGCAGACAGTGGACCAGTTGTAGCAGGGGAGAGGGAGAGAGAAAGCAGAAGCAAAGAGGAAGGTTTTGAGGTGCTTCAGTAAAAGAAGATGGTTCTCCTCCAGATAGTGCGCGGTAGAAAACACTATGCCACATAGAACGAACAAGTACAACTGAACCCGTCTTTAAAGCCACTGTATAGTAATGAAATTGCGGTATAAACTCATCAAAAGTTACTTACATTATATTTGCATTTTCCATTGTGTCTCTGTGTAGGGCAGACCCGAAACACCACTCCTTCTTTGCCGACGTTACTTCTTCTAATGAACGTGGCTCATCGTTTCGTTTCTGAAATTTTATTCATTATCTTTTCTTAGTCTTTCAGGATGGTCCCGGCCTGTCAAGGTCAAATCACACTAGAACCTTATATTGGGTCGTGGGCCTTTCCGCCACCCGAGCAAAACATCAAAGCAGCTGACCTTCACTTTCAGCGAGCACACATTTCTAGTTAGCTCCAGTTAGTGTAAGGGCATCTTGTCTGCGTGCCTTTTTTTTTATTGTCCCTATGGGTCGGCCATGTGTTTGTAATACGGAAACATTCTATAATTTTTGTAAAAATGATTTATATTACTGTTTGGTTTAATTGCAATGGGCCTGCAACATGAGGAGACTCGAGAGAACAGACAATCGAATTACAATCATTTAAACCGTGATGTGTATTTCTCAATGAGCTCTGCTTTAGGTGGACATGGAACAGAGGCAATGTTGGGTGGCAATGCAGTTGTCCCCTGCATAGGTTCGTTCACCACTCCATGTATGTGCCTATCGAGGACATCTACGATAAGTCTCTCAATAAACTCATATTGCATATCCTCAAACACTGGTTTGATCACCCATTGTTTACTTATTTTAGTGAAGGCCTTATTGTAGCGAAGCGTCCCTAATGTTCCGGTCGTCCTACTTTGTTGACGGCCAACATTATGGTTATGTGCCAAGACCGCTAGAAGAGTCCGATTTATCATGCCTTCTATGCCAAAATGCAATCTTTTGGGCCTGTACTTTAGGCACATATTGTGGAACACCTCCAAATCTCCTGTGTGGCAGAATTCCGTGAGTCCCCTCAAATCTCTTGTTATAGTTTTATCAAATACAATCTTTTCAATGGCCTTGTGAGTGGGTGATGAAGGAATCAACCACTTCTTCTTCCGTGCCTCCTCTGTGGACAAATGGCCATGTTCACATTTGTGGAAATGCTCATTTGTCGACCATCGATGTACGTTGCTACAGTGCAACATTACTGACCGCCATTTTTCCAGTAGAATTTCCAACGACCCTTCACATGTTTTTGAGCTGCACCAAAGATGGTTGCTGATTGACTTGGACCACTGTGAAATACCTTGCATATCCTTTTTTTTTCCTGCAGCCGACAATTTTTTATTGATTGATTTTGCAAGATGCCAAACGTCAAATTGGTGATTTATATTTTTGTACTGTTCTCTCATTGTCTTGGCAATTGAAACGTGTCTGTCCGTGGCTATCAGGTCGATCACCATTCCCCGCGATTGTAGTTCTTGCAATGATGCTACAAAGCCAACTTTCTCCATGGCCACTGAGGATGTACTTTGTGACACCTGCACGACCACCAAACTCACAATTTTCTTACTTTCCATGTCCTGAAAGTGGTAGGTGCAGTACTTGGCTGAAAATCCTGGACTGTCGCATTGTCCATCACCGGCTAGCCTGAAGCGTTTGCCCGCGAATGTACTTTCCATTGACATTTTTTCCATTCTCCAAGCTTCGCTGATGGCTGGAAATAGATAATCGGTTTGGTATTTGTAGAACTGACTTTTCGCAATGAAATGGATTCCCACAAACTGAAAGAAATACTGTAACTTTTTAAAACTTGAACCACTAAAAAGTGCGGCCGCTGCACAAAGTAGATTGCCTGCTGGCAGTTGCCCCAGCATGGGTTGTGCAGACCATGCGAACGGATGATATTGTGTACAGGTGGCATGTATTTTAAGGTTAGTGCCTCGAATTGCACGAGTCACATTAATCAATGGCTCCCCACATACTTCCCCACCAACCCAATGCCCACATTTCATCATCATAATAATATCCATCAAACAGCTATCGAATACAATGAATTTGGCCTCTTTCCTTATACTGTCACTCTGCATCCCAGCTGGTTCGGCCTGTAACGTTGAGGACATGTCACTCGCATGAAAGGTACAATCTCTGATATCGTCTTCCGCTATGCTGAGTGATATTGATGGTGTTTCATTGTCGTCCACTTCATTCTCTTCCATTGCAACATCTGTTCCTTGTCCGGAGATGGGAGAAAAAAACAATGTCTTCAACTTTCGCGTGCTCTTATTTTTTGCGGGTGTGGATTCTGTGAATTGATCTACGACTGCATCCAAACTACCAGGAGGACATTCACTATCAATGGCTGGTGGTGGTATAGCTCCGTTGTCAATCACTTCATATTCTTCCCATTGGCACGATGCATCTCCAGTCTCAAGTCCCTGCCAAAAGGTTTGACAAGCAACATCTCTCGTTCGCTTCACTGTCTGTGTAGATCTAGTTCTTACACCCACTCGCAACTAGAGGACAGATTAGAAAAGGGATGTTCAGTTTAAACACAACTTACAGTATTGAACTATTGACAGTGAAAGACAACATAATATAGTGAACAGGACACTAACCTTCTTTTGCTTTCTTTTCTTTGAAACTTTCTTTCCTCGAACTTCAACATCTGGACGCTGTTGCTCCGACTCGTGTGTGCATGTCTCCACTTCCTCTCGCGCTGCAACGACTATACTTTCATGATAAGCACATCCATCACTCACTGAGGCTCCATCGACTCGCTGAAACATAGAACTTTCATTAGTATGTATAATAATATTGAAAACACAAAATGTACTTGGGGACCAATACCCATACGTACATCTCAATAGCAAAACACGAATGAACGCATTGTGTAGAACATTCAAACGACAATAGTTCACGCATTGTTGATCTAGTTAGATTGAACTGTCAAGATCCATACCTCGGGCTCCGCATAGACTTCCATTGATGATATTATTGAAGATGACGCTTCAGCAACTCCCTGAAACACAGTAATTGCATTAGTATGGTTTTCTATTTTGTTTAAAAGAACATAAACTTTCTGCAGGCGTCAACGGCTCATCTAAATAGACCTGCACAAATGATCAGTTGTCTAAAATAAATAATGGATATCCAAATATGATTCGATTTGCTCCATCGTTGGAAGTGTCACCACCCAGAGATCTGCATCAACTACTAGGGGTGATGTTCTTGTTGAAGAAGCTCCGTCAGCTCCCTGAAACATAGTACTTGCGTTAATAAAGAAGGAAGTATAGCGGATGTAATCACGTCATTTGATCTCGCATGATTGATCTGTCAGTATCCATACCTCGAAATGCATAAGAACATCAAGGGACGCTGTAACTGCGGTGCACACTTCTGCAAGCTGTTGCGCCGACCCGTAACTGCATGCTCCCCCTTCCTCTTGGACTAATGCTCCATCGACTCCCTGAAACATAGGACTTTCATTAGTAATGAACACAATATTGAAAAAAGAAGACACATAGGAGGGCGACGACAGAAGGACATACCAATGGCTAAAAACGAAAGAAACATTGTGTGTAACAATCACGCTACAAGAATGCAAGATCTGATGATCTCCATCGATGGAACTGTCCGGAAACGTACCTCGAGCATCTGAGTGACATCTACGGTTGTCGTCAATGCGTTGGACTCCTCAGCATCTCCCTGAAAGACAGTACTTGCATTATTTTGGATAACAATAATTATAACTGAAAACAAAGACTAGAGGACGAGTACTGTGGTGTACCATTAGGTAAAATAATTACACGATCAATTAAAACTATTGATTTACATGCCTAAAACAAGTCAGTGTCAGAATAGCTAAGTAAGATTACCCGATAGGCGCTTGAAGTGGCTGATGACTGCAATAACGACACGGATGGAGAATCTTCAGCCTTCATATTGAGTGGATACATAAATGGGGAAATTATTGTTAGCTAATGCTACACACTACCGCAATGCCGAGAGATAAATACGTAAACTTGACTCACCAGTGGAGGGATGTGGACGAATAGAGTGGGAATAGCGGTTGAGAGCAATTTTCGCCTCGCTCGCGGTGTTTTCGTCCTTATTAGCAATGATGTGGAGTACATGTCTGGGCTAAAGTGCCTGCTGCAGATGCGGTATCGATCACCCCTCTTGTCCGCAAAGACTTCTAGGACTCTACTTTCTATCTCAGAGGCTGGATATCCGCAATATCGGACCCATTCTCTTATCTGATCTATTGTCTTAGGGAAAACATGCATTATAGTACCTTCAGATTTGTTATGGGTCTTCGAAGGGCAACCGCCAATGGAACAGGCAGGCATCATGGAAAGTTCTGAAAAGTAAAGATCAACAATTCTCTATGAATACCAATGTGTTAAAACATTAAATGACACATAAAAGGTTCAATGCAAGGTCCGTTTTGGTTCTTGGAACTATACATGTTATTCACATGCGGATAAGTATTTCAATAACTTTCAAAAAATAGAAAAAGTAATTTGACTAAACTCAGAACATGTGACTAGTTCCTTGCATGTACTGTCGTGAACGAAAAGAAAACATGGATGCAATTTGATGACTACTAGCAAATAGATATAAATTAAAAAATTGGACGCAAAATGATTATGGTACATGGACTTACCTTGACGAACAAACAGTTAGATGCAGGGATCAGAGTAGTTTCTTGTCGTAGAACAGGGAGCAGTTCACAGGTTGCAAACTGACGAGTTTGCTCAAAGTGGTCACGGAAGTTCACAGAGACGAAGAGCAGATAACCAGCACCTTCACGGGTTGACTAGCAAAGCGCAAAGAAGTTCTCATTAGAAATATGAAGTGGGTTATAAAGAATTCGAAACAGGGGTGTGTTTGTGAATGAATGACGTGTATATGTCGTGGCATTATGCGGTCTGCAGGGGGCCGTCCAGCGTGAGGGGGGATGCTTGGCAGGAGACACGGGGTCTGGAGGTAGACATGGGAACAACAACCCATGCTCTATAGACCACTTTGAAGTGTACATGGTCTTTGGCACCTCTTGGCCTTTATCGCTCCCTGACAGCTCCACTTGCCAGCACAAGTACCCCGGTGCGAACTGCCTTTGATAGGGCGGGGGGTGGATCGGGGCGGTGGTCGTGCAGACAAGACACAGGAAGACTCGTGAATGGAGACACACTTATGTGGATTGCAGGGGGCCGTCCAGCGTGAGGGGGGATGCTTGGCAGGAGACACGGGGTCTGGAGGTAGACATGGGAACAACAACCCATGCTCTATAGACCACTTTGAAGTGTACATGGTCTTTGGCACCTCTTGGCCTTTATCGCTCCCTGACAGCTCCACTTGCCAGCACAAGTACCCCGGTGCGAACTGCCTTTGATAGGGCGGGGGGTGGATCGGGGCGGTGGTCGTGCAGACAAGACACAGGAAGACTCGTGAATGGAGACACACTTATGTGGATTGCAGGGGGCCGTCCAGCGTGAGGGGGGATGCTTGGCAGGAGACACGGGGTCTGGAGGTAGACATGGGAACAACAACCCATGCTCTATAGACCACTTTGAAGTGTACATGGTCTTTGGCACCTCTTGGCCTTTATCGCTCCCTGACAGCTCCACTTGCCAGCACAAGTACCCCGGTGCGAACTGCCTTTGATAGGGCGGGGGGTGGATCGGGGCGGTGGTCGTGCAGACAAGACACAGGAAGACTCGTGAATGGAGACACACTTATGTGGATTGCAGGGGGCCGTCCAGCGTGAGGGGGGATGCTTGGCAGGAGACACGGGGTCTGGAGGTAGACATGGGAACAACAACCCATGCTCTATAGACCACTTTGAAGTGTACATGGTCTTTGGCACCTCTTGGCCTTTATCGCTCCCTGACAGCTCCACTTGCCAGCACAAGTACCGCGGTGCGAACTGCCTTTGATAGGGCGGGGGGTGGATCGGGGCGGTGGTCGTGCAGACAAGACCCGTTTGCCGCAGGGCCTCACCAAGGAGAGGCCATCTAACTGAATGTAAGAGGATGGCTGCAGGATCTACTACATGGAATGCAGGGGGGTGAGTTTATAAATACCTCACCCTCCCAGGAGAATATACACTAGATTCATTTAAAAAATCAAAACAACCATTGTTAAAATATATGTTGGGCTTTATTTTAGATTTTAATTAAACATAAATAATAAACATTACACATTGTAAAGTTGAGGTTGCAGCACATCGAGGGAAAATCCGCGGTATTGTCCACTGTCACTGGGGAAATGTTGTCTAATGGCAAGTACCGCACAGGCAGGTATTACTCTCCGAACGCGGTGTCCGAGCCTCCCGTGAAGCCACCAAGTGAAGCAACGATAGGCCACCAGCCTGTACCACCTGTGAAAAAAAAAGATGCAAACTGTATTAAACTGACCAAACTTTCTTATCAATGTCGATTCAGGTAACACATGTCATTTTTCTTAGAAAAAAATTATATCTAGAAAATGCACTATATGGAACAAATTTACATGCGTTCGAATGATATGTAAATGTAATTTTATATGTGGGAGACGACCATGAAATAGTGGTGGCATCACTGACATCACAAACAGAGTATACTTACTCGTTACTCGGATTACGCGGACGAACAGTGCCGCGAAGTTCGTGCATAAGCACCATCATCATCCTCAACACGGTCCGTGAGAGGCAGGCTTCCCTGAACTCTGGCAGCTCGGTGATGCATTGCGGACTTTGCTCGCCTTCCTGCAGACTTTGCTCGCTTTCCGAAATGTAGGCCAAGCACCCGGAATTTTCACGGCAGCAGCAGTTCTCCTCCTCAGTTGGCATTAGCTCGCACCGATTGCACGTGCACCAGGTGGAGACGCCGTCCATGCGACATGGTCCAGGCTCTTCATCCGTTGACTGGTCCTCCCAACTGCCGTCCGAATCCCCATCGTTTTCGCGTGCTTCACTTTCCAGTAGTTCTTCCTCGGTGTACTCGGGCTCGTACATATACGGCATTATTGTGGCCATTGTGCGGTAAAGATAGTAAAATAATTTACAGAGATGGTACAGGTGTTCACACGGGCTACAAGCGGCGAAGGTAGCTGACCAGAGCACTGAAACGAGTCACAGAATACTCAAAGTAACACAGAGAGAGGAATGGAATCGAAAATCTGCTGCTGAGTGTTGTGAAACGGTCTGTTTATACTTATTGGGGAAAGAGGCGTCCTGCCATTTCCATGGCAACACGTCAATAGCTGAGGCGCAGCGATTGTTGACACGAGACGTGCTTGAAATGGGCAGTACGCGTCTGCTGATGTCAGGCTCAGGGGCGGGGGATTTGATTTAGTGCCGCAAAGGCAGGTGAGCCAGGTCGATGCGGCGGAATGATAGGATTATCACAAAATGGAGGCTGATTTCGAGTGCGATAATGGGCGAAAAGTCGGGTAAGGTCCATAGGAAAGTTTCCTACGATCTACCGATTTATGCTTACAAACACATGGCCGACCCGTAGGGACAATAAAAAAAAAGTCCCGGAACTATCCTTTAACTGTGGATCATTGCTAAATGCTTCCGTTTTGACTATCAAAACAACTACAAGTATTGTATTGCTTGTTTAAGTTTCTATATTCATGGCAGAATATGGCAGACAGAGTTTACCAAGGCTGGCTTCTCCAGCAGTGGCTGTGTTAACTGGGTTGTCGGTTCTCTGCAGCATGCGGCCCTTGTTTCTTTTGAGTGTCAAAGAAATGTTCGCCACTGCTGATGATAGCATTGTCCTCAATTCCCAACCACTTAGTGATCTGCGGTGCCTCATACAATATTACAAGGGCTGGTGAATAATTCAAATTAAAGTACTTTGCTATACATTCAAATTTGATTTTTTAAAGGAACTTCATTTACTTTCTTTCAATGGTTTTATCCCGTGCTGTTCTCGGCCTGCATTATTCATGTGCAACCTTGCAAATTGCTTCCAGTTCTAGCACTGCAGATATAAATCACAGGACCATTTTCTCACAGGCCTTCAGGCCTAAGCTCCGAAGCTTGTTTTAGAAGGAAAACCCTGTGCAATTTAAGTGATTTGTTTGCTGAATTTTTAAAGTGTCTCATATTTCTGGTTTAAAGGAGAATAGCAGAGCAGCTACATGAACATCCAGCCACACTTTATTTAACTTGGATCGTATTGTCTTTGAGGGCTTTATATTCTGTAGATTTATGTTGTAGACTTGTTTTTAATTTGTATTCACGCTGCAGGATAGCTTTTAGCATTAAGCAATACTTTTCACAACGACTTATCACTGTAGAAAATGTTTTCTAGGTTCATAAACAAAGACGTGCACAATCATTTGAATGGCATTCAGGAAGCTATAGTTTTAAGCAATGATTTGTTGCATTCCTCCTGAAATCTTTTTTTTCTCAGATGTACTGAACCAGAAAAACACCCTGTGAATTGTGTGCAACGCTGCACAGGACGGCACGCCACTCACAGGGTTGTATTCTTTTTAAATATATGTTTTTGGTGATCAACATATACATTACATGTATAAAGCAATTATCTCAAGTGATACCAACTCAGCATGTGATCATTTAACATTTTAGTTAACAGTAAACCCCCTTACCCACTGTTCCCTTATACCCACCCCCGTCCCGCCTTAGGTCCAATCAGTCCGGGTAGCAGGGCGACCTTGAGGAAAGTTGCCCCCCGCTTTACCTTTACATGAAGCCACCGATGTGAAGACGACCAGCCCCATCACAAGAAGAGACAAGAAAAAAAAGAGCAAGCGATTCGAAGACAATAGAGACATAGCACAACAGGGCAAGCACGGGAGTGGCTATGGCCCAATCCACACTTGTTCACTGCTTTTGGCGTGTTCGGGAGCTTGTCGGGGACAGAGGTGTCAGGGTTTGGTATTTGCTTCTCTGAAAAAATCTAAGAAGGGGAGCCATTGTGCGTCGATGTGTGTGTGTGAGATTCCATGAGCATTGCTGTGAGGCTTTCCATCTCGAAGATCTCTTTTGCTTTGCGCAGCCAGTCTATTCTGGTGGGGAGTGTGTTACCATTCCACTTTTTTGGGACGCAGACGCGTGCTGCTAAGAGCAGTTTTCTAGGTATATGCGGGAGAATCACATGTTGCTCCTCGATTAGTTTGACCCCAAACAGAACCATAAGAGGGGTGAGTTCCAAGTATATGTTCTCTATCGGATGGATCCAGCCCAGGATTTCCTTCCAGTAAGATTGTATGCAAGGGAATTCCCACCACGGATGCCAATATGTGCTTATTTGTGTGCACCTTCTCCAGCAGTAGGGGGTGATGCCTGTGTACATTTTGGCCAGGCGTTGGGGAGTTAGGTGCCACTGTGTCAGCATTCTGTAATTGTGCATTTTATATTGCACTGCAATGGATGATTTACAGACTGCTCTGTATATAGCCGCCCTGCCCTCCTGATTGTCCTCCCATCATAGGGCCTCTTCCCATTTTGCTTTGGTGCTTGGAAGCGACAGGTGTCTCCTTTCTATGAGATCCCTATATATTTTAGTTATCAGTCCTTTCGTGCCTGGGTGTGTGTTTAGTATGTTTTTAAGGGGGGAGAGGGGGCGTTGCAACTGCTCTTTCCATTTTGCGTCTGTGAGGACTCCCTTCAGCTGCAGGTATGGGAGCGGCTTGATTCCTAGGCCTCGTTGTGCATTTTCCAATTCCTCTCTAGTCAGAAAGATCCTGTCCTTCCACATTTGGCCTGCTCTAACTAACCCCCATTTGTATTGTGGCTGGAAGTGTATTGGGTCTATGATAGAGTCCCTAATTGGGGGGCTCAGATGCACAACCTGGCTTTCCCCAAAGCAAGGGGGAAGGCCAGGTTGTGATTCAAGTCATGCTTGAGTTTCTTTTGTTCCATATCGACCATAGCGCTTCTAGGACTGGGTGTTCTCGTGCCCTGTGTGGGATTGATTTGTGGGGTCCCACAGCTATTCCCCCAGGATTACCGGGGCAAAGAGGCTGTTCTCCAAGTGAACTCATTGTTTACTCTTGTACTCTCGGATGTGGTCAACTAGGATTCGTAGTTGTGTCACTTTATGTACTCATGAAGGTCTGGATATGCCAGACCACCTTTCTCTTTTGGAAGGATCAATGTATTGTACGCAATTCAAGGTCTTTTTCGTTCCAATGGGAAGACCAGTAAGGTGTGTTTAGTTGTGGTGAGGAAAAAGTCTGGGAGTGCAACAGGGCGAGATCGGAACAAGAAGAGAAGCCATGGCAGGACGTTCATTTTTATGGCTGTGAGCCTGCCCACCCATAACAGTTTCAGTTTCCCCCAGTTCTCTATGTCAAGCTGAATGTTTTCCCAGAGTGGTTTATGATTATCCTGGTACAGGTCGTGCTGGTGTTTTGTAATAGTATTCCCCAGATAGTGTATGCTATTGCTTGCGATTTTAAGACACCATTTCGCTAGATTTGAGTCTGGGTGTATGTTGGCTTCTTTAAGAGGTAGGGCCACCATTTTATTGCGGTTTATGCGGAACCCTGAGTGTGGGCCGTTTCTTCCATCCTGCCCAGGAGAGCAGGATTTAATTGTGAGGTGTGTGTGTGTGACACAGACCAGGACATCGTCTGCGAACAGAGCCAGTTTTTATTCTTTGCCAAACTTTTCAAGGCCTTTTATCCTATTGTCATTCCTGATGGTCTGGGCTAGGGGCTCCATGACCAAGATAAAGACTAACGGTGGAAGAGGGCATCCCTGCCTAGTTCCACCGGTTAGCATGAATTGAGGTGAAACCACCCCATTGACAACGACTCTGGGGCTCGTGTTGTTGTATAGTGTCTTTGCACCCCGCACGCTATCAGGACCCAGGCCCGCTTTATGAACAATGTGTGTCATTAAGCGCCACTCCACCTGATCAAAAGCGTTTTCGGCATCAACCGAAATGAGGGTGGGGTACACGCTGTTTTCCTCAATCAAAGCCATTAAGTCCAATGTTTTGAGGACATTATCAGCGTCCTGAATTTCTTTCACATACCCCACCTGATCGTTGTGGACTAACAGGGGGAGGATACCGCTCAGCCTATTGGCCAGTATGCTTGCGTATATTTTCATGTCCACGTTTAATAACGAGATTGATCTATGCAAGCCACAATCCAGCTTGTCTCTCCCCTCCTTTGGTATGACAATGATTCTACCTTCTGTGAACAATGGTGGAGCTTGCCCATTGGTCATGATGTCGTTAAATAGGAGGGCTAGGAATGGGGTAAGGTCACCTTTTAATCTCTTGTAATACGCTGGGGTGAAAGCATCTTGGCCCTGTGCCGACCCGGTTTTTATGTTTGAAATGGGGTGATGTACCTGGTCAAATGTTATAGGTGCATTTAGCTTGTCTCAGTCCGAGGACTGTACTGGGGGTAACGTGACCTTGGCCATGAACTCAGCTGTTCTTTCTTGTGGTTGGCTGCAGTCTGAGGTGTATAGCTGCTCATAAAATTGGGCAAAAATGGGCAGTGATGTTGGTCGGTCCACTAAAGTGACTCCTGATGAGGACTTTATTTTGTTGACTGCTATTTCGGCTCTTTGCTTTCAGAGTCTAGCCATGAGCAAAGTGGGTGTTTTATCTCCCTTCTCAAAATATCTCTGTTTTACATATTTAAGATTAGTTAAGGCCTTTTCCTGCCAGACATCTTTAAATTCCTGCCTGAGGTTTCTGATTTCTGCTCTGGTGTCAGGCGAACCTCCCTTCTGTTGGGTTTCTCTGAGGAGGTTTATTCTTTTCATCGAGGCTCCCTGCACTATTAATAGGCCCCTCATTGTTGCTTTTGCTGCCTTCCACACTGTGGTGTGTGGGATATCCCCTGTATCGTTTCTATTAAAGAAATGCCTTACTTCTTAGTCTAATGATTCCCTGAAGAGCTTATCTTTGAAGAACGTATCATTGCATGTCCACCATATGTCTATCGCCCTGCCTTGGCCCAGGTCAAGTTCTTTGGTAACCATGCCATGATCTGACCATCCCACCACTTCGATTGTAGCATTTGGTGTTGAAGATCCCCTTCCAGAAAGAAATAATCTAGTCAGGAATATGTTTGATGTGGGTGGGAGTAGAATGTGTATGTTTTCCTTAGAGGGTGCCGGGTTCTCCACACATCAATTAACAGGTGGTCTGTAATCAAGTCTCAGAAAGACTTTCTGTCTGTCATGGGGAGTGCTCCTTCTCTGTGATTTCCAGTCCAAGTCTCGGTTCATAATCAAGTTGAAATCACCCTGGCAGATCAATGAATCTGCTCTCCCCGTGTATCTGTGAGAAGAGGTCTCTGCAAAATGCTAGCTGCTGGGTGTTCGGGCCATATGTTGAGCATAAGGTAACTGTTTTGGACCTGATGGACCCAGGCACTATGTGGAATCATCCTCCTGGATCTATCTCTGTGCATTTGCAATATCTGTAGCTCGAGGGAAGAGCGATACAGAATGCCCACTCCACCGTTTTTTTCGGGCCCTGACGACCACAAGGCTCCTCCCGAATGTTTCCCCTTGTAGTAAACTCCTCTTTGTGTTTAAGTTTGGTTTCCTGCACAAATAGGATGTCCAATTTAGGTTTCTGGAATGCCCTGACTAGCATGAACCTCTTTATTTGGTGAGTTGAGACCCTTGACGTTCAAAGTCCCCATGCAGATAGTGTCACTCATCATTTGTATTGTGTGAGATATGCATTTTCAGTGGCCAGGTGGATTGTCTATCGCTCAATAGTAGTGGATCCCTGACTCAATGATGTATCTGTGATTTGCAGCAATGTGTGTTTGGTATCGGACTGTGTGTGTCTCTCGCCCGTTCGAGTTTCGGGCTGTGTGGGTTGGCCCCTTGCCTTGCCAGCTTTCCATTGTCTCTCCAGCTACCCCGAATGGACCCTCAAGCTCCTCCCACAACCCTCCCAGTGAAAGGAAGAAAAAAGGATAGAGAAGAATTAAAAGGCTCTCCCCTAACATTGGAGACACCCTAGGTACAAACATAGAGCCACACAACGGGTGAAGCCCCAAGAACCCTTCTTACATAAATTGCTTACTGCTACTGATGAATAGCGTGAGAGCGTATTGATAGCATAATTATATGCCCAGCATGACTGTTCTCATGCAATGGGGACCCGGAGGTGTGCGGGGTGGGGGGGCTCCCCACAATGATCCGGAGGAGGTCTCTTCTTTCATGATCTATTGTGAGAGCACTTTCTGTGACTAGCTCCGTTCTACTCTCTGAGGCCTGCTGGTATTAAGATTTGCGCTGCCCTGTTTGTCCTTTTCAGGGAGTGTTTAGCCTTTTGAACTTCCTTGTGCCTTTTGATCGGCCTCTTTGTGGCCAGAGTCTGACTGGCCTCTTCAATGGTTCTGATGAGGATGGCATGTCTTCTCCTTCCATCATGCCTTCCTTGTCTTGCAGGCTTCTCAGTACGCCGGTTGCCTCTTCTCCCGAGACAACCCTGTACTCCTTGTCGGCATAGTCGAAAGTGAGCGCAAAGGGGAAGCCCCATCTGTATCTTGCATTATGCTCTCTCAGCCAGGAGGTTACGGGTCGACAAGCTCTTCTCTGGGTAAGAGTCGCCGCTGACAGGTCTTGGTACATTTTTACCCTCGAGCCTTCAAAGTCAATGAACACTCTTTCCCAAGCAATTATGACAATTTCTACTTTGTGCCTGTAGTGGTGACATTTTGCTAGGACTGAAGGGGGACCATCTGGGGGGCCTCCTTCTCAGTGTTCTCTTTGAAATTCCAATTCTAGGGTTACAGGCAAGGGCAGGAGGGACGCCACCAGGGCTTTGATACTTCTTTCTAGGCTTGCTCGTGTTTCATTGGGAGCCGCTTTAAATCCCTGAATTCTTAAGTTTACTTTCCTCTCCCTTTTGTCTATGTCATCAATGTTTGCATCCAAGTGTAGGTTCCTTTGTTCCAGCTCCTGGAACCGGCCTTCAGATTTCAGTTCTATAAAGTCCATTGATTGTTTGTAGTTCTCTAGCGCTTCTATTTTGTCTTCAAACCTGTGCACTTTCTCTTGAAGGTCAGAGACTGTTGTGGTCATACTGTTTCCAAATGAGCAGATCTCATTGTGTAGCTGGCGCACATCTGCTTTTGTTGACATTTCCTGGTCATCCCCAGGGATGAGTGGGCTCTCCTGGGATTGGGAAGCTGCCATTGTTGTGTTTTCCCGACCAAATTCTTGCAATCCTTGGGCTGTAGAGGGGTCTATCATACTATGCATATGCCCTTTGTTGTTTCTACCTTCCCTGAGGGATACCGCTGTTGGTTTGGCTGGTACTTCGATGGAGTGCTTCTTATCCTTCCTCTTGCTCCACTGCAAGCTGGTGCTTTGAGTTGTGCAACATGCGCCTGTGATACTTCTTGGAGGAACTCCCACGGGGTGGGGGTATCCTGCTGGTTTTCTTGCTCGTCTCTTGCTTTCTGCTTTGAGCAGCGGTTGTGTAGGGCTTCGGGAGACCCAGTGGGGGGTGGAGGGGCCCACTGGTGGGTGGAGTGTTATTTGCTAGGGGAACGTCTCTCCAGGTGGGCCCTCTAGCGGCCTGGTCACCCTCCTTGCCAATAATTTGCCCTTGGCTCTTATTGGGGAGTGGGTGTTGGCGCAGTTCTAAGTCCGGTTGTGTTCTTTCTTTATTTACCCTTCCATAATGATGTGGTTGAGGGAGTTTGCTGTTCTGTAGCTCTTCTTTAGGGCTCGTACGAAATTCTTTTTGATGTGGGTCTTGGTGCGGAAGCATCACGGGATTGCATACTCTCAATTTGCACTGTGCTTTCGCTTTGGTGCGTTGATGGCTGTAGTCTTCCCTGCGGTTGCTAGAGTGAAGTTGCTCTTCGTTAAGTGCAGTAGTGTGCAATGTCTGCCTCCTTTGTGCTGTTGGCCTGCTGTAGAGGAACAGTTTATTTTCCCCACTAGGGAGATTTTAGGGTTGTGACCTCCCCAGTTGTGACACTGTAAGGTATGGAGATTACGTGCCGTGTTTTCAGGTGCTTTTCTGAATGAAGTATGGAGGGGGCCTATGACCTCCTCAAAACATGTCCTCCGTGTCTCTGCTGAAAGTTATACCAGTCGGGGAGCTGTTCCCCCTGCTGTGTGTCCCTGCTGCTGTTTATCTTTCTGGATGCTGCATGCAGCGGGCTAGGCGAGGTATGAGAAAACACTGGTCTAGTCTGACCCACCCTGTGGGGGGGTAAGTGGGCTGGCAGTACTCCGACGTCTGTGGCTGTGTCTGGACTGAGACGGTACTTGATTTCATTAACACAGTTGCCACTCGGCCTTAACGTTGGTGTCCCCTGCTCTCCTCACTTGATATCCGTGGAGAGGGGGTCCTCTCCAGTAGAGGTCGGCATACACTTGTTGAGTAGTTGCTCCCTCTGCCCTATGCTCCTTGCTGCTGTCTGTCCTTCTGGATGGACGCTACATGCAATGTGCTTGGCGAGGTCTCAGGGCCCTTCAGTTCCGACCACCACATCCGAGGGGGAGCTCATGGAACTCCAATTTTCTTGGCACTCTTCGCTCTGGGACTGTGCTCGGTTATATCTATGCAGATCATGCAGGGCCTTATTGCCAGCCTCCCCCGCTCTCCTTAACTGGTGACCATGGAGAGGGAGTGTCCCTGGTTGGGGTCTGCAACAAAAACGCTGCTACAGCCTCTTGTTGTGCTGCGGTAGCCGGTGGTTTTCCCGGGCAGCGCCCAGTGTGCCATGGGCCGCCTCTCCACCGCTGTTGGTGGCTGTACGTTTCTGGCTGTGGCACTGCTTGGGATGCTTCCTCTTTGGGTCTGATTGACCCTTGGGCGACGGCAGTGCACCTGGGTCTGGACCTCCGCTTTCACCAGCAAGGGTTTTGCATGGCTCACTCCATTGTAGGTGCCGCGTGTGCGTTTACTCTGACCGTTGCCTCTGGTGGGCCCAAGTGGTCGCTACGGGTGTCAGCTCCTCTGTTGCGGTTGCTGTGCTGGCCAGGGGCCTTGCCTTCACTCATTTCATTTATATTGAAGGGGGGTTCGATTCTTTTCGGGTGTCAGTTTGCTTATGGCTAACTCCTTCTTATGCCATTATGCCTCGTTGGGACTGCTTGCGAGCTGCGTAAGCTTCAGTCCTCCACTATATTCCAAGGGTTCTGAGGGAGCTGAGTGCTCAGGCATCAATTTTGGTCTCCAGGGTTTTCATTTTTAATATTAGCAGGAGTGGTGCTAAATCAGTGCCATGAAGCTAATATTAAAAAAAAAACTTTGAGTTGCAAGCTATTTTGTGCTGAACAGCACACCATTCACAGGGTTGCCTTGTTGGTGTCACAATTTAAGTACTTTCGGTGTGCATGTAGCTGCCTTGTTGTGCCCCTACCCTGAAGTCCTAAGGTAAGTGTGTGTTTTGTATGTATGTATTTGAATGCATGTATTTATTTGAATGTATGTATATATTCATTGAAAACACGTTGTTAAAATGATGTTATGGTTAAGTTGCACTAATAAAAACCCATGAAATTCAGTAAAAAAACGTTGTTAAAGGGATCTTTGATGTCCTGGGTGTTAGTGTTAGCAGTGCACGGTGGTGGCGCGAGTTATGGTTGCTTCGCTTAGCATAACTGGCGAATTCCTGGGGGTTTTCGTACCATAACATCCCTTTAACAACGTTTTATTACTGAATTTCATAGGTTTTTACCAGTAAACCCTAAAGTGCTACAACTTCCTAATGTCATACTTACCCCAATATATCGATATTTTAAGTTCATCTAGAAAGTAAAAACTGTGCCATTCCCCATCTCCCAGCAACATTTGTACATTTCTATAAACTTTTTGCAACTTTTTAAAACTGTTTGCTGTCCGCGGATGTCTGACGTCATCACAGACTTTATAGACAGTGTCACAAGACACGCACGCTTACTGCATGATGAGGTGTCCACGAATGGCTCTGTACTTCGCTAACAGGTGTGTGCTTTGCAAACAGCTAAAATCTGAATTTTCAGCTGATCTAGGAAGCTTCCAGTTCAAAATGAACCCTTGCACAGCTCCTAGACCTATTCTTACTGATTTTTCATTTCCAACCCAGGAGAGAGCACATGCTTGCAACAATATTAGCAAAACTACTATTTAACTGCAAAAATGGCATCAGCCATGGTCATCCCTCCTCCCCAGGAGCCACCACCAGCTGCAAGGCCTCCCTAATGAAAAAAGCGCAATGTGCAGAAAACAATCAAGATGACCTGTAATATGAGATAGGGGAAATGCCTGCCTCCAGCACCCATGCAGGATCATGGGTGTGCAGTCCTTTACCACCGATGGGGGCATGCCAAAGTGTACGGCTACAATGGCTAAATGCACCGAGTGCATTGTACTCAGTTGCGGACAACCTGGGCAGTACTCCGACAGTATGACCTCCATGCAATGCCACACCAAATCCAACCATTGGGGTGCTCTGAGAAAGCCTGTTGCTTTTTCAGGAAGCAATAGGCTGTCTTCCTCTACCTCACCTTCCTCAACCAATACTGCCATCACACAGGCTACTCCTGTGGGGTAGAATATCCCACCACCTACCTTGCAAGCCATAAAAGAGGCAGTTGCTCCATGTCTTTCCAAAACAACAGTACTCTGTATATACCGCAAAACACCACTCTGCAGTGGGGAGCAGTTTCAAATTGCTTTCAAGGCTGCAATCAAGGAGCATGAGCATCACTGCCCCTTACCTTATATTTAAGGCATACACAATATATTTCCCTGTGCACCGCCCCCTCCATATCTTTTACTGGTGCCCCTTCCCTCATTTTCCTTTGCCACGTAACTTCCTGGCCTCTCCTGCAAATAAATTAAAATAAAATAATTTTACAAAATCAAAAAGCACCTGAAAAAAGTTCCTTTAGGAACCACCTTCACAGTTAAACAGTATAACTAAAACAAATTATCTTATAGACTCTATCTACTTTACATTTCTCAGTAAAGTAGTTAGAGCCAATAAGATTCTTCACCATTCCCATTAGCATTTTATATTATGCTAATGGAAATAATGGACAATTGTATACTAGAGAAAAACATAAAAGGACAGAAACTATTTTCTGTCCCAAATACTTTTCTCTAGGATACAATAAGGGTCATGATCCATGCACCTGTATAACTATTTGTGGTCTCTGCAGTCCCCTTTCCAGCCCATGCATCATTTAAAGACCTGGATGGCAAGTGCACTCCATCGCACAGGACAATCCTTCTACCTGTTTTACCTTTATATTTGTAACACTCCCTCATTGCCTGCTTTCGAACAGTCACACATCCATCTACCAATCTCTTCCAAAAACTGTACATATAACCCTATGAGCATGTTAAACTTAAACAGACCAGCTGCCACCTACCAATTTTCTACAAATCCTTTGTATCTGCATTGCCCAAAATAAATTGTATACAGTGCTCATATAAATGTTATGTTATTTGGCATTTATATAGCACCTTGTCTATTATTGGTATGATCTCATAGCGCTGGTAGTTTGAACGCCCTCGGGAACCGCAGTTCAGTCAGTAGAGAGAGAGACTGTGGTATGGTGCGTGGGTGCACCGAATATGTGTGCAGCTGGTGTGGTTGTTGCATGATAGCTGCTTCTTAGCGGCAGGTGTGGTGTTGAGGAAATCAGTTGGATGTGTTCAGTCTGGAGGGTAGACACCTAGACTGAGTTCTGGCTGCATTAGGCCTGAGGAGACGCCTAAGCTAGCCATAAAATGCTCAGCTAGCTGTGTTTTATTAGGATGATGTGGAGTTTGTGGGGTCATGTCATTATGAGAACAGCTAGACTGAATGCGTCATAGTACAGCTGTGTTCTAGTTGAATGATGGGGTGTAACGTAGAGTAAGCATCGTAGTGTGATATGGTGGTTATCAGTAAAGTGCCTGCAATAAAGCATGAGAGCAGGACAGGGGGCATACATTAGGCACAATTTCTAAGTTCAACAGTAACTGTGAGACATGATATCATTCACAAGTCTATCTAAGTGCAGAATATGCTATCATTCACAATTCCAACTAAGTGAGGGATATGCTACAATCATAATTCTATCTAGATGAGGCACATGCTATCATTTACAATTCCAACTAATTGTGGCGCATGCTACCATTCGCAATTCCATCCAAGTTTGGGACATGATATTCACAATTCCAACTAAGTGAGGGATATGCTACAATCATATTCCATCTAAGTGTGGCACATGCTGCCATTCACAATTCTATCTAAGTGTGGCACATGCTATAATTTAAAATTCTATCTAAGTGTGTGATATGCTACCAATCATAATTCTGTCTAGATGAGGTACATGCTATCATTTACAATCCAATCGAAGTGTGGCACATGCTATCCTTCACAATTCTATATATCATTTACAGTACCAACTAAGTGAGGGATATGCTACCAATCATAGTTCTGTCTGGATGAGGTACATGCTATCATTCACAATTCAATCTAAGTGTGGGACATGCTATCATTCATGATTCCATCTAAGTGTGGCTCTTGTTAACATTGTTGCACCTGTTTTAGTGTGAGGCTGGCTAATCTTCATCATTGTCTCTGGGAGTGGCACAAGTTAACATTGGTAAGTATGTTAGTATGTTAGTATGTTAGTATGTTATGCAGGGCAACATTCACAGACCAGCCTTGAATGGATTTAGCTTGTTGGTCAAATCTGTCTAGGTGTGCATGGTGTGAGTCTATGACACTTTACGTTATGGTAAGGTAGAGGGGCAGGGGCTTTCTGGAGTAGAGTCATTGCTATACACCCCACCCATTCCAAACACAGTTTTGTTGGTGTCTGTTCACTGCTGGCTTCCCCTGCAGACACTTTCTGGAGCCGCCATTGCAGGAGCCGCCCTTTGTCTTGGGTTTCTTAGACGCAGGGGCTGTCGGAAAGGTCAATTATGACCAGGTGAATGTACCAATCTGTGCGGGTTGGAGGGGGGAGATGGGATAGGGAAACGTCAGACAGAAACAAAGGACTAAACCCACAAACTGCACCATTTGGATGCAGCCCAGCACAGAACAACGGCCTCAGAAGCCAATACAGACACTAGACAGACACCAGATTATCACACATTGCTCACCAAAAAATATAAATACAGAAACGGTTAAATAAATACATAAACAATAAAAAAATGTAAAAAAATAATCATAATTTGGAAGAAAAAAAACCTCACATCACTCCAAAAGAGTGCATAAAGCAGGCCAAAAACGGATTACAATCATTGTGAAAATACTTACTCACAATCAAGCAGCCCCTAAAGTTGATTCCAGACTGGTGTCCCTGACACATCCTTCCACATGGCTGTCCACAAAGCAAATGGAAAATGGCTGCTGAAGCCAAGCCACAAACACACACACACCTGACTTTTCCAACCAATTGCAAGTGCGGAGGGTGGGACTGGGAAAAGGACAGACACAAACAAAGGACTACACCCTACAGACTGCACCCTTTGTATGCAGCGCAGCACAGAAAAAGGGCCTCAAAGCCAAAACAAACACTAGACACCAGATTAGCACAATTCGCTCATCAAAAAATATAAATACATAAATGGTTAAGTAAATAAATAAAAAATACAAATTTAAAAATATATATATTATAATTTGAAAATAAAACTCACACCACTCCAAAAGAGTGCATAAAGCAGGCAAAAAAAGATTACAATAATTCTGAAACTACTCACTCACAATCAACCAGCCCCTAAGGTTTATTCCAGACTGGTGTCCCTGCCACATCATTCCACATGGATGTCCACAAAGCAAATGGAAAATGGCTGCTGAAGCCAAGCCACAAACACACCTGACTTTTCGAACCAATTGCAAGTGGGTAGGGTGGGACTGGGAAAAGGCCACACACAAACAAAGGGCTACACCCTACAGACTGCACACGTTGGATGCAGCCCAGCACAGGAAAACGGCATCAGAAGCCAAAACAAACACTAGACACCAGATTAGCACAATTCGCTCACCAAAAAATATAAATACATAAATGGTTAATTAAATAAATAAATAAACAATAAAAATTAACAATATATGTATATATTTGAAAAAAAACACTCACACCACTCCAAAAGACTGCATAAACCAGGCCAAAAACATATTACAATCGTTGTGAAACTACTCACTCACAATCAACCAGCCCCTAAGGTTGATTCCAGACTGGTGTCCCTGCCACATCCATCCACATGGCTGTCCACAAAGCAAATGGAAAATGGCTGCTAAAGCCAAGCCACAAACACACACACACAAACACAGACAAACACACACAAACACACACAAACACACACACACACACACAAACACACCTGACTTTTCCAACCAATTGCAAGTGGGAGGGAGGGAGAGCGAAAAGGCCAGTTAGAAACAAAGGACTACACCCCACAGACGGCACCCTTTGGATGCAGCCCAGCAAAGAAAAACGGCCTCAGAAGCCAAAACAAACACTAGACAGACACCAGATTAGCACACAGTGCTCACCAAATATAAATACATTAATTGTTAAGTAAATGAATAAACAATAAAAAATAAAAAAAAATATTATGATTTGAAAAAAAAACACTCACACCACTCCAAAAGATTGCATAAAGCAGGCCAAAAACAGATTACAATCATTGTGAAAATACTTACTCACAATCAAGCAACCCTAAAGTTGATTCCAGACTGGTGTCCCTGCCACATCCTTCCACATGGCTGTCCACAAAGCAAATGGAAAATGGCTGCTGAAGCCAAGCCACAAACACACACACACACCTGACTTTTCCAACCAATTGCAAGTGCGGAGGGTGGGACTGGTAAAAGGACAGACACATACAAAGGACTACACCCTACAGACTACACCCTTTGTATGCAGCCCAGCACAGAAAAAGGGCCTCAAAGCCAAAACAAACACTAGACACCAGATTAGCACAATGCGCTCATCAAAAAATATAAATACATAAATGGTTAAGTAAATAAATAAGATGAAGAGGGTGAGGAGGGCAGCACTTGAAAGTTTAGTCTTGTAGTAGTTGCTTAGATTAAGAAAATCATTACATTTCTATAAAGAACAGTCTTTTATAATGTTCTCGCCTGGAGCTGCCAATCCAAAAAACGGTCCTGTAGCACTAGGACCTAATCGAACAAAAAACTTCCAGGAAACAAAGTGACTCCACTTTGTTAGGAAAGGCGCTTCACAGTTAGCCCCAGTTAGGTTGCTAATATTTAGTATGCTGCAGATTAAGTATCAAATTTGCGATATGAAAGTAATGAAATTCAAAGAATTGTTTGATTCTTGGCAGGAATTGTTTAATTCACATTCCTGTAGTATTTGCCGCCAAAGTTTGTCTTTGTAAATCACACAATGAGTTTGCATCTCAAATTGCCCATAAGACTCTGGTGCCAATGCATTTCGGATAAAACCTTCATCAGGGCGGTATTATAGCAAAAAACAAATTATATAGCATGCCTTATGTTTCATCATTGTTTTAACAGTATATGTATACACATTACAGCCATTATTTAAAGGTAATTACAAAAGCACATACCAATCCGCGAGCTTCGTCCATTTGAAGAGATAATGAACAAAATTAAAACAAAACGGCATCCCAATTTGTTAACTGAAGTAAATGTGCATTTTCTTTCTATCTTTAAACTATATGTGCATGTCCTACCTTGGTCATGCCAAACGCTTTGATCGTGGTGTTGTACGGTAGTACAACAAGATCTACAAGAAAGTTAAACAATAATACTGAGTCATACTCAAGAACTTCAGTAAGTGAAGCATGTAAAGCCTAATTGTTGCTGCTGTACTTACTAAGCATCTGCTGTTCACGAGCCGTGACCGCAGAGTGAGCCGCTTGCAACGCGCTCGCGTTACTTCACCTTTCGTTTTAAAGGTTACCATGGAGATGGTGCGAGGCATCGTGGTCCATCTGGAGCACGTACGCCTCGCGCCTCGCGCCCCATCCTCGGGCGCGATCCAGGGGGCGGGGATATCTCCATGGTGACCGTCGCATTGGGATACAATGCGTGTGATTGTAATCTCGTGTCTTCAAAGCCTTAAAGGCGCAGTTACTTGAGCAGAAAGGGTAATAGAAATGTATATTCTTTGCATGGATCGCAAAGGTGTATTAAGGACTATGGGTCCGCATTGAACCAGCGACTAAATATAGGAAGTAGAGCGTATGGAGGAATTAGTTGATCCAGTGTAATCCATCACTAGGACATGTATTCTGTTAATTGTGCATTAATCGCTATGATGTCATTTAAGCAATGAGTTAAGAGCATTCCACTATTATGAAGAAATCAACCCAGGTATAGTCCAATCATCAAAAATCAAGGCAAAAATTGTAAAGTGCAGTTATATAGTGGAGCCATAACAACGGATGGCTAGGAACAGAAGCTCCACGTTTACATGGAAAAATGTCAATATTCTGTAAATAAAATGTATAAAGTTAGTTCAGTTCTACAAAAATGATTTTACAAGAAACACATATAGTTTATTTCTTCATTGAGCCCGCTTGCAGTGAGAGAACTCAGACGGTCTATCCAAAAGGTTTCTCTTTGGTCCATTTTCCTTTGGAAGTTCTCCTGGGTGTCTCTTTTAGAAACCACTTCTAGAATTACAAAGCGGATCTGAGCCAGGTTGTGTTTCTTCTCATCCCAATGTCTTGACACCGCTGAGTTTGAATTGTGATTCCTTATGCATGATCTATGTTCATTCCATCTAATTTTTGCTACTCGCAATGTCTGACCCACATAGTACAGTCCACATGGACACTTGATGGCATAAATCACGTTAATAGAGTCACATGTAGCAAAATCTTTCAATCTGATTGTCTCTCCTGTATGGGGATGTTTTACTGTTTCTCCTTTCATCACATAGCCACAATTGCTACAATTCAAACAAGCAAATGTTCCAATTCTTTCTGTAAGTTTCTTCTTAAGTGCTGGTTTGGTTTGAACTAGTCTATCTTTTAGGTTTTGACTCCGCTGGTAGGTGAATGTGGGTACTTCCTTAAACAAGTGTTCTACTCTTTGATCACATAATAATGTGTTCCAATGTTTTTTGATAATGCACTTAATGCGGTTGCTTTGAGGTGAGTTTTTGGACACAAAGACCAGTGGGGGAGCCGACTCTTGCTTAGTCTTTATCTTCAACAACTCTTCTATGCTTTGTGTGGCTACTCGTGATCACCAAATATAAATACATAAATGGTTAAGTAAATTAATAAACAATAAAAATTTAAAAATATATATATTATAATTTGAAAAAAAAACTCATACCACTCCAAAAGAGTGCATAAAGCAGGCGAAAAACAGATTACAATCATTCTGAAACTACTTACTCACAATCAACCAGCCCCCAAGGTTTATTCCAGACTGGTGTCCCTGCCACATCATTCCACATGGATGTCCACAAAGCAAATGGAAAATGGCTGCTGAAGCCATGCCACAAACACACCTGACTTTTTGAACCAATTGCAAGTGGGTAGGGTGGGACTGGGAAAAGTTCAGACACAAACAAAGGGCTACACCCTACAGACTGCACACGTTGGATGCAGCCCAGCACAGAAAAACGGCCTCAGAAGCCAAAACAAACACTAGACAGACACCAGTTTAGCACACAGTGCTCACCAAAAAATATAAATACATAAATGGTTAAGTAAATAAATAAACAATAAAACTTTTTTTAGAAAAATATAATTTGAAGAAAAAAAGCACTCACACCACTCCGAGCGCATAAAGCAGGCCAAAAATGGATTACAATCAATGTGAAACGTCTCACTCACAATCAACCAGCTCCTAACGTTGATTCCAGACTGGTGTCCCTGCTACATCCTTCCACATGGCTGTCCAAAAAGCAAATGGGAAATGGCTGCTTTGGCCAAGCCACAAACACACACAAACACACTTAACTTTTCCAACTAATTGCAAGTGGGGAGGGTGGGACTGGGAAAAGTCCAGACACAAACAAAGGACTATACCCCACAGACTGCACCCTTTGGATGCAGCCCAGCACAGATGCATATGCATTACGCAGTAAGACAATTGCATACATAGAAAGGGCAGTAAGGCTAGGAAAAGTGCTCATGGGAGCCCAGGAGGGAAGTGCTAATGGATGCCAAGATGGGAGGCCACTATCTAAATGCTGGGGCTGAGGAGTCCCAAGGGTGAGGTGCATTTTTACCATAACGTCCCTCTAGCAAGGATTTTAAAGTGAAATTGTTTCATGATGTTACATCACTGTATATAAGTTAATGATAGTTCCTCTTTTATCATATATGAACAAGCTATAAAACTACTTTAACACATATTTTTTTTTCGGTATAGGCCGATTTTACCAACAAAAAATGGTTGCAATGACCAAAAGTTCGAGCACCAAAAGCTCAAACCTTTGGTGGTAACATTGTAAAAAAAAAAAAAAACGGGCTGCGGGTTTGTCTTCCGCATCGCCTCGCTCACTACACTTCATGGTATAGTGAGGGGGGGTTGTGGGAGACACCCACGCAGCCTTCTGTTAAACAAAAAGAAAGCAAAAGAAAAGAAAAGAAAAGAAACAAAAAGAAAAGGAAAGAAAAGAAAAGGACCCTGTGGCACTGGTTCCCGATCACGGAAGTGAAAGGAAACTGGCGCTGCAGGATCCCAGCGTGAATATGAAGGTAAGTGGGGTTTGTTTATGTTGGCGGTATCGGTGGGGGTGTGCTGAGGGTGTGCATGGGGGGTTGTTATGGATGTGTTGTGTGTTGGGTGTGAGTATGTATGTGTGTTCGCATGATAAAGGTGCAAACATTTGGTAGTTCGCACCTTTCTCATGCAAACGTTTCGCCTGCGGTAGTTTCTGCCACGGCCAAATGACTTAGATTCTTTTTTTCAACACATACTTATGTGTGGCATTATCAGCAGCGCTTGCTGGGGATGCAAATCATAATTGAATTGCCTATGGCTAGAGGCTCGACCATAACCCCAGTCCCACCAAACCACCCTGTTATCCAATGCACATACCCAGCATCCTAGTTCAGTGTCCACTATACCCTCATTATGTGACCAATGGCCAGTGCTCATGCCTTGCAGCCATGATCAGTTTCCACAATCCACGGTCATTCCGCATTCCCCAATAGCCAAATCAGAGTAGACATTTGTCCTTGCTGAGGGCCAGTCCCACTGCCCAGGCGCCAAAGCTATATCATTATTCTTTGTATTTGTATTTGCATTTATTGTTTTATATAGCGCCTTAATCAAATGCCCTTTACAATTAACAACAAAAACACATCAAACATGGAACAGTAGAAGCAATAGCAATATACATGAATCAAAGCAGAAAATCGGAATGTAGAACAATTTGCATATGAGAAAGAAGAGGAGAGGAAGGGGTGGGGAAGGAAGGAAGAGGGAGAGAGAGTAGAGAGTAAAGTAAGTAGTAGGAAGAAAGAATATTTTAGGAGAGAAAGGGAAAGATCAAGAGAACAAAGAGAAGAGAATTAGAAGGAGGGAGAGAAGGGTGAGAAGGGGAAAGCTGTCATGTAGGGGAATGAAGAAGGAGTGATTTCAATGAGGAGTGGAAGGAGGAATATGTGGGGTGGAATGGATAGAAAAAGGTTGAGAGGTCCAGGGTAACGAGGCAAGGAGCTGAAAGGAGCGGAAACAAGAAGTGGCACAAGGGGGTGGGGTAACAGAAAGTAAGAAGAGATCAGCAGAACAAAGGGAGCGAGAGGGGTTGTAGAATGAGAGAAGAGAGGAGAGTTAAGGAGCGGCAAGGTCATGAAGAGATTTAAAGACCAGACAACGGAAGTGAAATTTAAGTTGGGAGTGGAAAGGAAGCCGTTCTAGGTAGGAAAGTGAGTTGGAAATGGGGAGAGCGAAGACAGAGGGTGGGGATGGCAGAGTGGTAAAGGGATTTGAGGGGGACGAGATGGGAAGCGGGGAGACTGAAGAATAGAGAAGAACAATAGAAAAGGCAAGAAAAGATGAGGGAGGAGAGTAAAAGTTTGGTAGCATGGAAGGTGAGAGAAGGACAGACTTTACGGATGTTAAAGAGATGGTAGTGACATGCCCGAGAGGTCAGGGAGTTATGATGAGAAAAGAGAGGGAAGAGTCAAAGTAAATGCCAAGATTATGAGCATGGTTGGAAATAAGAAGATTAAAAGGGGGAAATTGGATGGAAGGCGGGGGAGAGGGAGGAGGAAGTGTTTTAGAAGGAAAGAGCAAGACTTCAGTCTTGTCAGTGTTAAGAGAGAGATAGTGAGATGACATCCAGTTTTTAATGACAGGAAGAGAGATTGAGATGTAAGTCAGAGTTTAAGGAAGAAAAGGAGAGGAGCAGCTGGGTATCCTCGGCATAGAAATGGTGAGAAATTCCAAAGGAGGAGATGATAGGAGCGAGGAGTGAAGTGTAAAGAGAGAATAAGAAGGGTCCGAGGACAGAGCCTTGGGGAACGCTGTATTCGAGAGTGAAGGTAGTAGAGGTTTGTCCGCCCCAAGAAACAGCGAAAGAGTGGTGGGAGAGGTAAGAGGAGAGCCAGTTAAGGACAGAGTCCTTGAATCCAAAGGAGGAAAGAGTATTGAGAAGTAACAGGTGATCGACAGTGTGGAAAGCAGCAGAGAGGTCAAGGAGGATGAGGATTGAGGATTGCTTAGAATAGCGAGCGGTAAGGAGAGAGTTAAGGACATAGGTAAGAGCGGACTCAGTGGAGTGTTTGAGGTGGAAGCCAGATTGGGAGGGGCGAATGAGAGAGTGGGTAGTGACAAAAGTTGAGAGCTGAGAATAGGCTAAGCATTTGAGTATTTTAGAGAGAAAAGGTAGAAGTGAGATTGGGCGAAAGTTGGAAGCAAGAAGAGGATTAGCAGAAGGCTTCTTCAATATAGGGATGATAGTGGCATGCTTGAAGGCAGAAGGGAAGGTGGCTGTGGGGAGACAAGTATTGAAGAAGGAGGTTAGATAGGGTATGAGAGGGGGGAAAATCTTGGGACTAAGAAGGGTTGGGATGGGATTGGAAGGGGCGGCAGTAGGGTGGGATTTAGTTAAGAGGAGAGAGACATCAGAGGGAGTGATAGGAGAACATTTAGACATGTGAGCCGATGGGGAGTGTAAGGAGGGGAGAGGAAAAAGAAGGCGAACAGACAATTTTTTGGTGAAGAGAAATAATTTTTTCTGAGAAGAAGTTAGCGAAGTCAGAAGGAGAAAGAGGAGAAGTAGAAGAGAGGTCAGGAGCAGGAGGGGTGAGGAGACGAGAGAGGGTTTGAAAGATACAACAAGGATGAGAGGCTTGGGTGTGAAGGAGGTAAGAAAAGTATGCGCGTTTGGAGGAGTTGAGGCAAGAGTCATATAGAGAGTGATAAGAGAAGTAGGAGGTTTGGTTAGGAAGAGTGGGGGATTTGAGCCAGCAATGCTCAAGGCAACAGAGGAGACGGTGCATGGACAGGAGGTGAGGAGGGAGCCAGGGTTGGGAAGGCTTACTAGTAGGGCAGAAAGAAGAGAGGGGAAAAAGTTGATCGAGACTAGAGGAGATAGAGGAGGATAGAGAGGATAAGGCAAGGTCAGTGAGGAGGGAGGAGAAATCAGAGAGGGGTGGAAGAGAACAAAAGCAGGGATCAAGGAAGAGTGAAGGGCTAACTTTCTGGAGGTCACATCGAGTAAAAGATATGGAGGAGGGTATAGGAGAGGGAGGTGGAATGCTGGGAGTAAGAGAGAAGGAGAGCAGAGCATGATCAGATAGATAGATGGGTAAAGAGGAGACAGGAGAGGAGGAGTAGGTGGAATTAAACATGAGATCAAGAGTGGAACCAGAAGAGTGAGTCGGAGAAGAGGGGAGAGGAGAGAGAAGGTAGGAGTCGAGGATTGAGAGAAGAGGTGAGGGTTGAGTGGAAGTGGGAAGGGGAAGGTTGAAATTACCAAGTACAGTGAGGGGAGAAGGGGAAGGGGATATAAGATAGAGGAGGTGGTCAAGGTTTTCATAAAAGGAGGAGAGGCAGCCAGGAGGTCTACAGATAATTAAGAAGGAAATGGGGTGAGGGTAAGGAAAGGATTTATACAAGTATTCAAAAGAAGGGAGAGTAGGAAGGGACAGTGTAGAAGTAGATGAAATGTATTTAGGATGGAAGAGGATACCAACACCTCCACTATGGCCAGTGGGATGAGAGACATGAGAAAAGGAAGAGGAAGGGGTAGTAAGAGAGGCAGGGATAGTAGAGTTGTGAGGTGGGATCCAAGTTTCATTAGACAGAGGAAATAAAGGTTGAGAAGAAAGAACATGTCTAAAACAGCTGCAGTTTTATTGCAAAGGGATCTGGCATTCCAAAGAGCAATAGTGATTAGACTAGAAGGTTGGATTGGAGGGTAGATGAGGTTAAGATGATAAGGAAGGGAAGAAATGGAAGGAGTTGTACGGGGGAGGGGGTTGAGAAAGGAAATGGACATGAGGAATATGGGAAGGACTTTGCACTTCTTTGCACTTACATTTTGACACTTTAGAAAATATAAAATACAGGACAGATTTGCAAAACCATACTTTGAAGTCCTTGCTGATGCTCCTCACAAACGTTTTCTGCAATCATGTCCAGCACTTCAGGCTGTAGCTACGAGCATAATTGGTTTTCCTACTCAAACCTATCCCAATTTCGAAAAATGTTACCAAAATGTGGCCATGCCCACTTTAACCCAATAGCCGGTCCCTCGTGGTCATGACCAGTAGCCAGATTGTCCGGCTCATGATCTGACCACTGCCCATAGCAACCGGCTATACCTCAGTCACCAAAGGTATATAACTATTTTATGTACCTACATTATGACCATTTAAAAAAAAAGAAAACACAGACACATTTGCAAAACCATGATTTCAGGTCTATGCCAATGCTCCTTGCACAGGTTTGCTGCAAATCCATCCATGTTTTATTTTTTTGAAAAGTATCAACAAGTATGTACATAATATAGTCATATAACTTAGTCTACACTTGACAAAATCCATTCAGACTTTTCACAAACATTCAAGGTGGGGTCTATAATCGTACTGAAGACTTTTGTGCAGATTTGTCAAACGGCAACAAAGTTATAAACAATATACAAATGTTGAGACCCCACCTCTAATTGTGCCACCTCTTGACAAAATCTCACCAAACTTTGCAAATACATACAAATCTGGGTCTAACATCTTTCTGCAAACGTTTGTGTAGATTCGTCAAATGGCACTAAATGTATAAGCCTTTCAAATATGTTGGTTCCCCCCTCAAATTTTGCGCCTTCTTGGCAAAACAGCACCAGACCTTGCAGAACCATTCAGGGTCAGGTCTAAAATAAAATTGCAATCTTCATGTAATTCATTGAGTGTTGCCAAAGTTATAACCATCCAAAAACTGCTTTTCATCAACTCTGTAATTAAGAAATAGAAACGGATGTCCGCGAACATCGGAGAAGAAAACACACGAGTTTTTGCCTTTTTAGTCCCATATCCCATTGTCATCACCCTTCAAGTCCCCACATATTTTTTCATTAGTTTGACAAGTGCAATGTTGTAGTTTTTAATATGTTTTTACTGCAATGTCCGTATACAACGACAGCTATCCACAGATCCAATATTGCGACTGTTTTAAAATATCTGAGGAACCTCATGATTGTCACCGTTCAATCAGCAGGCGCGTCCGATAGCCACAGACATCATGCTGGACCCCAATTTGTCCAGGGGGGGTGCCTGTGGGCTGAAAAGGGAAGTGAGTCCGTGGACTAAACCCAGATATGACGTAACTTTTTTTACCAACTGGATGGATTTACACCCAATTTACAAAAGCATGCTTTCGGAACCAAGCCAACACTCCTGACGCAAATTTGTTGAAAATCCGGTCAGCAGTTTGGGCATTAGGCGTGAGCATATTTATTTTCCATTGCATCTATGAGGGTTTTCACACATTTTGGGACCCTCCTATAACTTTGCCCCCCCACGAACGAAACTGCACCACACCTCTTAGAAACATTCCGAGGGGGACGTTTTGCAAAGTTTTGTGAGGATTCATCCAAAGAGCTCTCTGTATGAGTTGAGCAACTTAACCATAACTACAGGACCACTACCACAGGCTCTGTAATGTTTGAATGTATTTATATGTGTTTGAATGTTATGTAATTCATTGTGAGCTTGTGCATTACTAGTTGAGTGAGTCTTTAGTTATGCCTGTATGCATGTATGAATGCTTATATTAAGATCACAGTCTGTCTAGGTATAGACTGCTGGCATTGATAGGTTGTGTGTCAGCCTCCTCATGCATGTGATTTAAAGTGACCATTACTGGCAAAGATGGCATGCCTATCTATGCCAGTAATGGCCAGTTTAAATCATATTCAATAAGAGCTTCTTGCATGTCATTTAAAAAGGGGCTCCATGTCCATGATGGGCAAGTGGGTTCGACCATTCTGAGCCCTTGCCCATCATGGAGGAGCCATGCCAACCCAGGAGCAGACCCATAGCTCCCTGTTGCAGCTGAGGGAGTGCTCCCAGCTCCCAGGCTGGCTTGAACTGCCAAGGGGAAATTCATGTGAATGTGTTGTGTGAATATGTGTGTGTGTGTGTGTGCCTGCGTGCGTGCGTGTGTGCATGTGTGTGTATGTGTGTGTGTGTTGTCCTGGGTGAGGGAGTGGGTGGGGGCACATCAAGAATTTTTTTTTTACAGGGCATATATCATAGATGTTCATTAACAAATCATCATTGGTTGATCAAAGACATTTTGATGTGATTGTGCATGGCTAGACTTGCATTTTGGGGCAGCCAGTCTAGATATCTATTACTGCATGCCATTTTATTCTGGATATCTATGATAAAGTATGCTGATTTAGTGTTACTATTTGACTTGACTGGCATTTTGGTGTAGCCAGTCTAGCCCCTTTATACTGTGACATAACATGTTTTGCTGGGTATGTATTATTAACCAAGCCTGATAAGTGTTATTATGTCGCAAAACTGTCATTTTGTTACTGGGCATCTATGATAAACCAAGCATGGTAAGTATTATTACGTGGCTAGACTGGCATTTTGGTGCTGCAAGTCGAGTTGTTTGTTACGGTGGCATGGGATTTTTTACCGAGCATCAAGGATAAAACAAACATGATGTGTTATTATGTGTCCAGATTGGAATACATTGTGAAGCCGGCATGGGCATGTTTTCTTGTGTGGAATGACATTTTTAAAGGCAAATCCAAAGGCAGTATGTTCTTATTTGGGGGATATTGCCATGTATTGGCAAAGCCATTGTGGATATGATTTCTTATAGTATGATTATAGTATGAACTTCATAGTGTCATGAATCAGCCTGATATACCCACCTTACCAATTGTGCCTTAGTTGACAGAAGATTCCACTAGGGGAAGGAACAAAGCGCTTAACCAGAAAAGAGGAAAGATAAAGAGAGGAAGAGGTAAAAAACAAATACAATTTTACGAAGTTCAAAACCTGGAGGAAGTGGTGAAAATGCAAGTGAAACGAGTATTAAATAAACATCTGACTGAAAGTGTGAATTTGATTCTCCCTTCAAAACAAAATAAGGAAAAATGAGTAAGCTCTGAAGTAGTCCCATATAATTATCCCCTGATAGGTGGGTACATCCTAAGCGGACAAAACAAGCTGGTGATTATGAACAAGAGGAAACCTCTAATTCAATTGAAGAAGAAACATCTCTCGAATCTCGTGATCACAGACTTCAACTTGGACCAGTAATTTTAAAAGCTCAGAAACCCCCTTTCAGAAATAAATAACAGGATATGCTATAGGGATTCAATTTTAGAGCAACAACCTATGGGTAAATGGGTACAATTCTGTGAACTCTAAATATAAGTTTGCTATTGAATCTGTTGGATCTGTTCAAACAGATTCCTCCCTTAAAATCAATGATGTTGACGGATATGGAGCAAATGAAGCTCCCGAAGTCAATTGTCCTGAGAATTGGACTTTGGTGGGTGGAGTTTGTATCTTCATTGGTGGTGGAGATGCTATCTACGAGATATGAATGAATACAAAGCTTGGGATTTAGCCTGGTTATAAGCCGCAAGTACCATTTAAATGCAACCTTTATGGAAATAGTACCATCATGTATAAAGAAAGTCACTGGACTACAACTAGGACATCTATTTGAAAGAGCTACCATTCTATTGTGTGAAGTAAAACCAAAGACTCTCAAACAAAAGCAGAATCCGATAGAACGATGGATCATTGAAGTGATGGGCAAAAAAACTCCATGAAATGGATGGGATTCTAAATACGGATTCGTAGTATGAAATACAAGGGGCTTTAGATCCTTTTCATGTTCTAAAGTAGGCATTAAGGAGGTTATGGAAAGTGATATTGTTGGCCTTCAGGACACTTTCTATCAAGTCTCTGAGAATTTACATAAACCACAAAGAGACACTTTGTCACAGAATCACTAACCTGGTCAGCAGATGCATACAAGAAGATAGTGAGAATCCCTGTGAGGTCCCTACTGGTCCAAGCCTGCCAAAGGAGGAAATGGGCACCGCAGGAATCCCAGGAAAAACCTCTGGGGTAGACAACCCTGCTGCAACACTTCAGGAGACCGGTGGAGGGTCTTCACCGGAATGTTGTGAGTTGCAGCTTTACTCGGGACGAGTCAGGTAATGTGGATGTCTTGTGAGAAGGCTGGAGTCTAATAGATGTAAAAGAAATAGATTAGTAGAGGGAGAAGGCGGAGTACTGCAGTAGGTTGGAGGATACTAGAGCGGAGGTAGGGCTACCTGAGTAAGAACCCGGAGGAGATCACGATTTCGTTCCGTAGCTCCGAAGGTGGAATTGGATACTCAGAACCACGGGATATGAGAGGTAGAGTCTAAGGGCAGAACAAAGGAGGATTGAGTTGGATGGTAAGTTACTATTGCGAAGCCCACGGAAAGTTTTCCTACCATTTCGGGGCAGAGTACTTTCTTGAACGGCGTGGATCTGCTGGGAGGAAGAAACGGCGGCTGAACGTTGCACGCGGGAGGAGCCTCGAACAGTGAGCGGGAATGGGAAAGGTGTTTGCAGGTAAGATTTCTGAAATGATACAAAGTATTAATAGTAGGCAGAAGAAAGAGAACATAGAGCTAGGAGGCTGCACAAAGAGGATTCTAGTTGCGAACTTACAGAGCGTCTGGAAACAAAGTAGCGACGCAATGCTGTGTTTGTGCTCCTGCTAGAAATACGGTCACCTGACCATCCAGGGGTGGAGACTCCTCTTTACCAGAAACTGTAGAAGGCTGGTTCGGCACAGGTCTGTGAAGCACCGCCATCTTGGGAGGATTATGTGCAAACTTAAGCCCCAGAATGAATGCAACGGGCAGAAACATATCGCCGCTGATTCCTCCACCACCAAGACAATCTGGATAACGGAGTCATATGCGTATGCCCCCCCTCCGGAGGCGGATAATCCGGTTTGCTCGGGTGGAGCCGATAGAAACGGCAGACCAATCGGGGGACATGGACCCCAGAGGCCGGTTCCCAAGACCGGTCGGCTGGAGAATAACCCTTCCAGTCGACCAAAATTTGTAATTTCCCTCTACAGTAATGTGAATCACAGATCTCAGATACTTCGAACTCTGGTCCCATACACATGACTACCGGAGGAGGACGTGGTATGGCAGACCTTGAGAACCGGTCCGAGACATGTTGCTTAATCTGGGAGACTTGAAGTACAGGATGGATACGAGACCACGTGGGAGGTAAGTGAAGACGCACCGCAGCCTCACCCACCTGATGAGTGACCAGGAAGGGACCGAAGTACTTCGCGGATAGCTTAGAATTCACAAGGTGCCGAGGTAGAAGTTTAGATGACAACCATACGTGATCACCTATTGCCAGCGGAGGTGCAGCTCTTCGTCTACGGTCTGCTCAGTGTTTGACTCATTCCTGGGCCTCAAATAGGACCGTCTGTGCCAATTTCTGACTTCGATGTATGTTTTCAATCAACGCATCCACCTCTGGAAATCATGACGATGAAGGGGATGCAATTGGCAGAAATGACGGATGAAACCCATAAGAACAGTAGAAAGGGCTTGAGTTCAGAGACATTTGAGTGGAATTATTGTACACAAATTCCGCCAAGGGCAATAGCTCCACCCAATCATCTTGTGCAGTAGACACAAAACATCTGTAACGCTCACCTGATTCTCGCAGAGGCACCGGTCTTGGCTGGGCAACTACCGTATCTTCAAAGGTGATGTGTAGCACCCGGTTGGCTCTTTGGGCTGGACCTCTGTGCACTGTATGCCTGACTTCAAGAGTGAGATGTCTGCAGATAGAAAATATGGGATTAATGAACTGGGGTTATTGGGGTGTCCCTATCTCTTTCCTTTTTTGCTCTCCTGTAGACCCCCAAAGGTTAACGCTCTCACCTTAGGTAAGTGAATGCCGAGCTCTCCATCTGCCTCGGGGCAGGGTGCTGTAACCAGTTTCTTCACTGGATAGGTAGCGCAGGCCTCTTGACTTCAGAGGACTGCTGTCCGTCGTTTACTGCACGAACGGTAAGTTTCGAGTAATTCTATTGTCTTTAAAGTCTTTAGTAATGATGTCTCTTGTTTTGCAGGGTTCCGGCGATGGCGGATGACGGGCTGAAGTGAGGTGAAGATGGAGTCCGTGTGATGAATAGAAGCGCCTGGAAGCACGTAAGTAAGCGCTTGTTGCCTGCTTCACGATGCGCTCTAACTGTCTTTTTATTTTGCAGGTACGAGTTCGGAGCGGCTGCAGGGTGCCGGAATACCCACTGCGTTAGATGTGGAAAGGAGTAATGGCACGTGAGTATTAAAGTTCCCCAATGTCTTTAAACGCACCTTGTTTTGTCTTTCAGATGCGGGATGCAGCGCCGAAGGCCTCCGGAGCGTGCGAAGAGTTGGTAAGCTTTTGTCTTTCAGATGCCAGAATGCAGTGTGAAGACCTCCGGAGCGCACAAAGAGTAGGTAAGCCTTTGTCTTTCAGATGCCGGAATGCTAACCTGTTCTTTCTTGTCTTTATAGGTGTTGCTGAAGACTGGATTCAGGATGGTAAGCCTTTTTCCTTAGGACCAGGATCCGATGCAGAAGACACGATGAGCGTTCTGCTGCAGAGGATGCAGAATAACGCAAAGCAAGATTCATCCACCGGGTGTGGTTTAAATAGCCTCCTGTAGAGCTTAGGTGTCTCCTTCCACAGCCACGCCTAGGTAAGAAAAGAGTTCCTGCTTTCCAGAAGAGTTCCAGTGTTCTGAATCTAGGGAGTGGCTCCTGCCCCACCCAACAGGAAAAGTAGCTCCAAACAGAAGAGGATCAGAGGCTCAACTGGCAGGCAAGTAAGCAGCATGGTCTGCTGCAGGTAAGTCCACCCAAGCATTATGAGCCCGGCGCTTCCAGCGCTGGGACTGGGCATATTTATGAGCCTGGTGCCACTGGCGCCAGGACTGGGTCCAAAAGGTCCCAATTGGGACTGGTTGGCACTCGGAACCTGGATTATGGATCTGCTTCCAAGGGAGTTGTGAAAACCCTGACCTTTTGGAAGCAGAGATCATGACAACATCGCAAATAGCCTTCCAGAGTTTGGTTAAGGCGCTCAGTCTGCCCATTTGTTTGTGGATGAAATCCGGAACTTAAGTCCCTTTGGATCTGTAGTACGGAGCACATCTTCTTCCAAAATTGTGAAACATACTGTGTTCCCCTGTCCGAAATAATTATTTCCGGAAGTCCATGACGAGAGAAGATTTCAGTAATAAAAATACATGCCATCTGAGAAGCTGAAGGGATCCCAGGAAGAGAGGAAAAATGTGCTAGTTTTGTGAAGTAATCAATAGTTACCATGATAGCTGTATTATTTTCTGAGGATGGTAAGTCCACTATGAAGTCAGTTGATATTATTTGCCAAGGTTTCGTAGGTACGGGCATCCGTGAAAGAAGGCCCATTGGAACTTGATGTGACGGTTTAGATTGCAAACAGGTAGTGCAAGCGGCCACATAATCTCACACATCTAGGGACACCGAAGGCCACCAGAATTGCCTTTGGATGAGTTCCAGTATCTTTCTAATTCCTCAACGCCCAGCTGCCTTGAATCATGACACATAAAAAGTACCTTTTTTTGAAGGTCTACTGAGGGAACCAGGACCCTTTCCTCCTTGAAGTAAAAACCCTGTTCTTTGACCAAATGATGTGTAAGCTCCAAGCTCTGGCAAAACTCTTGATTTTCTATAGTAGATTGTCGGATCTCTTGTATGAAGTAGGTAACCACTTGCACAAAAACTATCTTAGGAAATATTCGGTCTGCCTTGAATTGAACCTTAGGGGAATCTCTTCGAGATAACGCATCTGCACTGAGATTTTGTTGTCCGGGTAAAAATGTAAAAAGGATTCTGTAAGGAGAAAAGAAGTAAGCCCAGCGTGCTTGGCGACTATTGACTGTTTGGGCATATTGTAACACTTTTAGGTTTTGATGGTCTGTGCGAACCTCAATAGGATGGAGTGATCCAAATAGCAGATGTCTCCATTCTTCAAAGGAGCGCTTGATGGCCAAGAGTTCTTCTCTAGGACTGAGTAATTTCTTTTTTTTTTTTATTATTGTATTTGGTTTATTCAAACCTTTACAAATCAATGAATATACAAAACTCATAAAACTCGTAAAAACAGACTTTCAAATCAATATAACAGCAATTTGCAACTCATTAAACAACGAGTACATTTCATAATTTTCGAAGTTAAAATCATATATCTCATATCCTTGTTTAAGAACATATTCATCTATATAACCTTGGTCCTCACTAGGCGTTCTTAGAAGACACTTACAACCTTTATATTCTGACAATCTTTAAAGCAAGCAGTTTTGCACTTCCTCACCCCATTCCAACTCCGACTTTGCACTTGCCGGATGTTTTGTCACGTCACTTTACAGATTATTGTTAAAAAGTCTATCACTTTGCACTTCAGTGCTGTGTTTGTCCCATGCAGCATTTCAAACCACAGTTGTTCCCTAAATACATGTGATGTATCAGATACAAATTCAGAGAAGTAAACAAATCTTTCATTCGCCAACATAGGGCATACTAACAGCAAATGACCTAATGTTTCAACCGCCTCTGAGTTTTCACAGAATCTACATGAATTCCTATACACATTGCCTAATTTTCTAGCGTGACAGATTTCATTTGTATTTACTACATTGAACCTAAATCTCATTACACTGTTTCGGAGTTTCCTAGACGGATACTTTGTTAAATATGGTTCGAGTTCAGGTAGCCATTTCCACATGGATACTACTTGATTGTATAGCTTTGAATTCATAATCACTACGTTGTTATTCACCCAATCAAAAGCTTTCATCAATGTTTTGATCTTTGTAGGTTTCTCTAAGAGACACTTCATTGAGACACCAAGATTAAATAAAATATTCTTCACTTCTAGTTCTAAATCCGTCATATATTTCTCCGTTGCATCATCATTTATTATTTTATATAGTGAATTAGGCCCAGCCAAAATGCATTTTCTGTACAACATCACTCTTTTACATTCCATTATGCATTTTAGTGAACAGAGACGGAACTCATATCTTATGACTTCTCGTGGTGTACACTTTGGGATGAAGAATAATACTTTTTTCCAAATTGATGCTTCTATAGTTTTTAGTATAGGAGTCAGTTTCATCGGATAGAATTCCAAGCCATATGTTAACCTCGGTATAACCTTTAACATATAGAAATCTCTGCATCCCTTCATTGTAAATTTACCAAACTTCCTTTCAATGGCTTTTAGTTGATTTCCAGCCTCTTTCTCCTTAGATTCTAAGCATTTTTTTGCAAAGCCTACCGTCATGTTACTTGCAAAGGTATATCCTAAATATTTTACGGCTTTCTGCAATCTTAACTTAGTTCCTTCCACACACCACACTGGCTTTGAGCTTACACTGTTACATTTCCCCAAATTTATTACAACAGTTTTTGTAGGATTAATTTTTAGTTTTAAGTCTTTAATGAAAGCCGAAAAAGCATCTATTAACCTATGTAACCCTATTTTTGAGCGATCCATTAACAAGAAGTCGTCAGCATATGAAACACAATTCACCACAATCCCCCCGATCCTGGGTGGTAACATCCCAACAGCTTCTAGTTTAGCATTGGCTCCGGAGACATAGAGATTAAACAAAATCACCGCCAAAGAGCATCCTTGCTTCAAGCCATTTCTAGCACTTATTTCTCTAGACATCAGTCCTTCATTATTCAGCCTAACTTTTAAGACCGTATTTGTGTAGAGGTGAATGATCATGGCTAACAGACCGCTTTCAATTCCTAAGGCAACAAGCCTTTGCCATAGTATCGGTCTGTCAACCATGTCAAATGCGGCCGTTAGGTCCATGAAGGCTGCATACAATGGCACAGACTCACTTTTCTTTGCCTTACTTTGCAACAATGCTACTAGCAGACCCCCAGCATCTGTCCCTAAGTTCTTCCTAAATCCAAACTGCCTCGCGTCTAGAATTTCTTTCTCCTCCATCCATTTCAGGAGATTTTCCAATATCAGGGCAGCAAATATCTTTGCCTCTATATTGATTAAGGATATTGGCCTGCAATTCTTCGGACACTGCCTATTACCTTTTTTGAATATAAGTATAACATACGAAAGTTTCCACGAAGCAGGCATTGTTTGGGACTGGATAACATTGCTAAATATAAAGTGCAATATTCTGGCCCAAAGCTGGCAACTCTGTTTAAGTATATTACCTGTTAGGTTATTGGGACCAGGCGTGGCCGATGGTTTTCATTTTTGAATCATTATCTTTATTTTGTCCACTGAAACATCTAATTCCCAAGTGCCTTCCTTCCATTAAATTTCTACTATACTTTCAGTCAAGGGAGCATACAATTTCTCAAAAAAATTACACCATATTAACTCACTGATAGGATTCGTAGTTAGTTGTGCTTGTGATACTTCGGTGCCATTGATAAGAACCCAGTAGTTCCTAGAATTGGTCTCCTTCATCGCACTTATCATGGCTTCAGCATCTTTCTGCTCTATGTGGGCGCGATGGTATATCCTCCAGTTCTTATAAGCTTGTCGGCATACTCTTTCTTGGTCTTTTCTCATTACGGGAGGCAAGTTTAGTTTTTTGATAACACGTAATTGCTTATATAACACAGCTCTATGTTCCTTAACCTCTAGATCGAAGACATGCTTGCTAATCTTTTTACTGATAACTTGCCCTGTGTTTGGTTTCTGTATCAGAGCTAGATTTGTGACCAGTAACTCGTCAAACGCCTCAATGGAATATGTTTCTATTTTTTGTTCCATGGATCTTGTCTCATAATCATGCCACGTCATATTATTGAATTTATTTACCTTACAGTTGTTCCATTTGATCCTATTTCCTCTCACATTGACATATATTGGGACACAAAAGGCATTTCTGTTTTTATCTTTTTTCTCAAGGTTCAGGTTAATTGATAACATTGCATGATCACTTTCAGGCCTCAACTGTACCAACATATTTTCTGAGTCCTTTACCAATTTATCACTCACAAAAATATAGTCAATAATGGAAGACTCTCCCCGTGCATGCCGTGTACACTTATCATTAAACACCATTTCCAATCCACATGCTCTTATGGAATCAAGCCAAAGCGCTCCTCTATATCGTTTGTCTCCTTTTTGTGAGGAGGTGGAGCCCTTCTCTCCTAGAAGCCATGCCATTTCTATGCCAGATAAGTTGCAATCTGCATTCATGTCACGTGCTATTATGACAAAACCGCCTGGGGCACATACAAGCCATTCCTCAATTAACTCATTTACTTCTTCATCTTCTCTAGCATTTGGTCTTCATATTCCCCACAGTTCCAATACACATTTATTACCAATAGACCCACCCTACCATTTAGTGTTTTTAGATAAAAAGTTGCCACCATGCAAGAAGTGTACATAAGTTTAACTGATCGTATTTCTATATCTTGTGAGTTACGATAAGCCAGTATTAGGCCCCCGTTGGGGCGTCCTTTTTGCCCACGTATGCCTGGGAGACACATTACCACATAACCATTCCATATCAATTGCCCACATGCCCAAGATTACTGTATGAGTACAAAATCAAAGTTTTCTAGTGCTTGGCATACTTTTTTATTCTGGGCTAAGTGAGAGTGCCCTCTGGAGTTCCACGACACCAGCTTATATGGGTCTCCGTCGCTATAGTGGCTTCCCTATATTTTTCAGCTGTTCAAGAGAGTCTTTAAGAGACACTGCCAAGGTTCTTAATTCCTTCATTTCTGCTAGGGACATAGAGTCCTTGTAACCATAATCATTGTCATCCTCTTTATCCAATGAATAGATGTTATGTGTCACATGCCCATTTCTATTTACTGGTTCTGCAACCACTTGTTTTAGGAAATTCTCAAATCCCCTCTTTTGCAGTGATCCCGCTTCCTTCAAAATCAGCTCACGCACCAGAGGCGATTGAATAACCAAGCGCACAAAGTCGTACCTTTGTGGATGGATATAGTCCACCAGTTGTATGTCAGAAGAAGATATTAGTGACAATTCTGGGATGTCACTGAACAGACTTAATATATAAGGTCTGTTGAGGTTTGGCGAATAATGATCGTCAAAGACATAGTACAGAATAAGACTGGTAACCTCAGGAAAATGCGGGCGTCGGAGTACATCATTGTAATCCCTCCCAACACCTGTGTAATTTCTCTTTTCCTCCCTATTGTCTTTAGCACTCCTATCATCAGTGACATTTACCGGGGCCCACCACTCCCTCTCTCCCCCTGCGTCTTGCTTTTTCCAGTCTCCTTGTCTGAGAGTTACGGCCTGTGCACCTCCTACACATCCCATATCGTTCTGCGGCAAGGCCTTCTCTGATATAATCCTTGATTTTTCATAAAGTACACTTGCCTGTTTAATTAACCCTAAATCCTTCTCTTTCAATAAATCCTTTATGATCTTCCGCACAGAATCCTCAGTTAAATAATTTCCTGATGCGGCAGAATCAGATTCATTGCTTTTATCAGACTTCATACCCGTAGTGTCAGAACAGCTTTGGCGTGGCATTCTGTGCTTTGAGTTTTCCAGCTCGCACACTGTAATTATATTTGTACTCCCAGGCATGCCATATGACTCCTTTAAATCACCATTGCTCTTGGGAATTATCTTTTCTGCCATGTTTGGTGGGTCCTCCTGATTTAGGACTATTGCCTTCCCCTTTGCTCTTTCTTGTATGTGGTCCCCTGCTCCCATAGATATATCCATACCTTGTCCTATTTCTTCTCTTTGTGGAATCTTTATGCGTAAAGGGGCGTCGGGATTCTTAAACAAATCAAATATGTCCAGCATCCCCATTTCCAAATTCTTTAAATTAGTGTCAATTCTATCAGTTACTACCTTATGTTTCATAGCTTCCGCTAAATCATTTTCTGCATCGTAGTAACTAGACCGCTTGTCAACATTTCTGGTAAGCTCTTTTTCACTCGTCAGATTATATTTAGTTTGGTTACTGCCGGCTTGCTGCTTTATAGGGGACTCAGTAACTGTAATTGCATTATCGCCCTCTTTGGGGCAGGGTTCCGCTTCTCTTAAATTGGGCTCACGCAGGAACTTATGTGATGATACATTCAGAGCCTTCTGTGCCTGCACTTGCTTCCTCTTAATTTTTTTCAGTTTTTTTTTAGAGATATTTACATTAAATATCTCAGCAACTTTGGTGGCAGGATTCGCTGCAATAGGTAAAGAGAGATCGACATCAATTATAATGGGGGGATTAGGTATAGTCGGCACAGAGAGCTCCTCAGATAGACTCTCTGGACCAGTACCATCAGCTGCACCTACATCACAACGGCCCTTCACCCTTGAACCAATCCTGGTACTCCATGGATTACTCTCTTTCTTATTCTCCTTTTGCGTATCAGGTTTTTCACTAAGGCTACTATTTGGTACAGTCTCATTACCCTCCCTCTGTTTTTCCTTTATGTTCCTAGTCGAGGATTGGTTCTGTGTATTATCAACCGCCCCTACAACAGGTAACCCAAATTTGGACATCTTTTCAGCAAACATCTCAGGCCACGCAGTTAGCGCAAGCAGAATTTCATTTAAGATTCTGGTCTGTGCTTTTACTTCTTTATACAACTGAGAGTTATCTATGCCCCTTTCATTAGTGTCACCCAAGCAAGGCTTATAATTTGCTTCGGTGCTTACTGTGGCCAACGTGTTTACGCCCATGCTTGTCGCGGTCTGGGTTGAGGTATCTAAATACTCTGATAGACCTAACATTGTTATTTCTCCTGATAGAAAAATGGGTGGTGTATCCATAAAGGATAAGCCTAGGTTTGCCTTATTGCAAGCGTAGGGTATCTCCACCTGCCTTCTTTCCTCATTGAAAAGTGATTGAGAGGACACCGGCAGATCATTTACGCATTCATCATCAAAGGGGAACTTGGTGGTATTTTGTGCACATTCCACCAGCTCATCATCCATGTCGGGGGAATCTGGGAGAGGAAGAGCAGCAGCATACGCAATACTCATTCTTCTAGTTTTTACACTATTATTCAGCATTGCACTATTGCGTTTGCTGTCTATATTTTTCCTTTTCATTACTGCAAACAGCAAAACCGAAGTAATAACAGGGAAGCAGTTACACTATTATCACATATCACTCCCCATTCCAATAGAGACCATAGGCCTGTTACCTGAGAGGACTTTTCGACCTCCTTCATTGCATTATAAGACCCTGGGCCCACCTGCACATCCTCTCAGCCTAACAGTCAAACAGCACACTTGGCGACACTTGGATGCGCGCGCAGGATGCGCGTGCGTGGGTAATTTGAAGAGAATTCTGGGAAAAAGTTGAAAAAGGGGCGTGTCTATAGCTAGCCATGCATCTAAGAGATAATAATAATTACTGTGGATAATGAAGTCCTTAGTCCTTAGGCAAAAGTCCAACAGGCAGCGTTTCGCCGCATTAGGAGAGTAGGGCTTCCTCTTGTGCATGCAACCTTTCAGCAGAGTCCGGCAGAGTCCAGTCCAAACGCCAAACAGCACACTTGGCGACACTTGGATGCGCGCGCAGGATGCGCGTGCGTGGGTAATTTAAAGAGAATTCTGGGAAAAAGTTGAAAAAGGGGCATGTCTATAGCTCGCCATGCATCACCAAATGACATTCCGGCTGTAACAACAATAATAAGGAAAAACCGCATCTGTTCAATGTCTGTACTAGGACTGAGTAATTAACCTCTGATGGCCCAAAGGTCTTGGAGCGGAACGCTACAGGTCTTTTTGTACCTTCAGAGTCCTCCTGAAGGAGTACGGATCGCACTGCATGATGTGAGGCATCGGTTTCCAAAATGAATCTCTTTGATTGATCCGGTGTTAACAGAATGGGCGCAGTGGTAAAAAGTCTTTTTAACAATTCAAAGGCTTCTTGGGCCTGCAAATTCCAGATGAAGGGAACGTCCTTTCGTAGGAGTCTGGTAAAGGGAAGAACGATCTCAGAGAAGCAGGGGATGAACTTTCTGTAAAAGTTTGCAAAACCCAAAAACCTCTGGATTTCCTTAACATTAACCGGAGTAGGCCAATTTACAACAGCGGTCACTTTCTGTGGATCCATTGAAATTCCGTTAGCGGAAAGTACAAATCCTAAGTATGTTACTTGAGGCTGATGAAATATACATTTGTCTGCTTTGCAAAACAACTGGTTGGCTTGCAGTCTCTCTAATACTAAATTGACATGATGTATATGTTGATCCTTGTCAGAGGAGAAAATCAATATGTCGTCTAGATAGACAGCTACGAAATGTAACAATATGTCAGCAAAAAGATGGTCCATAAATCGCTGGAAGACTGCGGGGGCATTCGATAGGCCGAAGGGCATTACATGATATTCGTAGTGTCTGAAGGGTGTTCGGAATGCAATCTTCCACTTGTCCCCCGGGGCTATTCGAATGAGATGGTACGCCCCTCGAAGATCCAACTTTGTGTATATTTTAGCTCCTGTAACTGCTTCTAAAATATCCGGTATAAGTGGCATTGGATATTTATCTGGAATAGTGATCTTATTTAATGTTCGCTAATCAATAAAGGGGTGTAACTCGTCTGTCTGAGTCTTTTTTGTGGATGAAGAATAATGATGCACCGGCCGGTGATTTTGATTCGGTTATAAAACCGTTTTCTAAGTTGGTTTGTAGATATTCTTTTAAAACCTTCTTTTCTTTTTGGGAGAGCATATACATTCGACCAAAGGGAATAGGATGGTCCGGTGCTAATTCAATATGACAATCATCTCTTCGATGAGGTGGAAGAGAAGAAAACTGGGGATGATCAAAAACTGGGAGAAATTTTCTGTGGCATTCTGGTATTTGGAATAGACTGCCAATAGTTGTAAGCGGCTCAGTTTCAGACTCCTGGGAAGTAACCAGAACCGGACTTGTACTCTGTGGAAAACAGTGGATGACGCAATATTCAGAGCCCATAAAAAGGGTTCCAGCTGTCCAATTAATGTACGGGTTATGAGTCCGTAACCATGGCAATCCTAAGATAATAGGGAAATGAGACGCCTTGATTAAGTCAAAGCTCAATTTTTCTTGATGGGTGGAGATATGACATAGTAGTGGATATGTTTGCTCCCTTATTAGTCCGGAACTGAGAGGATTGCCATTGACCCCTTGGACGGGAACAGCCAGGGTCTTGGCGAATCATCTAATTCCCATGTACTTGGCCCTTTGATCATTAAGGAAACATCCCGCTGCCCCACTGTCCACCAAAGCTGGTGCCTCACAAACCCTTTGATCCTCTAAAATGAGTTTTACAAGAACAATGACCATAGAAGTATGTGAAAGGCTGGTATTTTGAAGCAGAGGTAAGTTTTGGGAACCATCCCGTATCACCCGAGCCGAGGTTCCCCTTATGACTGGGTGCGGGAGTTTCCTGACTTCTTGCTCACCCATCTTCTGGGGGGAGTTATAGGGCATTCCTTGACCACATGACTGGAGGATCAATAGTACATGCATAATCCTCCAGAACGCCTCCGTTCTCCTTCTTCAGGTGATAGGGGTTCTCTGGTTACCCCTAGTTGCATGGGTTCTTCCTCTGAGGATTCTCCTTTTGAGCTTGCACTGGTTTTTTCCATTCTTGGTTTGTGAGTCTGGTAGTCCGACTCCTACTACGTTCAGTATGCCTTTCCTGAATACGGTAGTCGATTTGCAATGTCATTGTTATCATATTGGCTAGATTATCCGGCCTAGGGACTTTTGACAGCTCGTCCTTCAATTCCTCTGTCAGTCCTCTACGGAACAAAGTAACCAAAGCACTGTCTGACCAGTCGGCTTCTGCTGAGAGTTGCTTAAATTTAGTCACATATTGCAGTAATTCTTGGGAGCCTTGGCGTAAATCAAGTAATTGTTCTTGGGAGGAAATCGAAATCTCTTGCCGATTAAACATGGTTTTGAGAGCATTGATAAATGCAGGATAAGCGTCCAGAATAGCATTTCCTGAGGTAACTAATGGCGTAGCCCATGCTAAAGCGGCTCCGGTGAGGTGGGATATCAGAAACCCTACCTTGTCTTTATCCGTTGGGAAGTATTTAGCTTTAAAGGTTAACTGAATGGTGCAGCTGTCCAGGAATTCTTTTAGTTCATGGGGAGAACCATCATACTTTCCCGTAGGGATTGAGGATGGAGGTAGTTCCGTATTAGCCCTAACTACTTGTTGTCTAAGGTGAGCGTTCTCTTGTTTTAGACCTTGCATTTCATGCGATAAAGATTGCATGGCAGACATCAATTGCTGCATCTGCTGTTCCATTGTCTCTGTGAGAATAGCTCCTAGTTGGTAATCTTTTTTAGGCGTCGCTATCTATCAAGTCTCTGAGAATGTACATAAACCACAAAGAGAAACTTTGTCAGAGAATCAGTACCTGGTCAGCAGATGCATAGAGGAAGATAGTGAGAATCCCCGTGAGGTCCCTACTGTTCCCAGCCTACCAAAGGAGGAACTGGGCACCGCAGGAATCCCGGGGAAACCCTCTGGGGTAGAAAACCCTGCTGCAACACTTCAGGAGACGGGTGGAGCGTCTTCACCGGAATGTTGTGAGTTGCAGCTTTACTCGGACGAGTCAGGTAATGTGGACGTCTTGTGAGACGGTTGGAGTCTAATAGATGTAAAAGAAATAGATTAGTAAAGGGAGAAGGTGGAGTACTGCAGTAGGTTGGAGGATACTAGAGAGGAGGTAAGGCTACCTGAGTAAGAACCCGGAGGAGATCACGATTTCGTTCCGTAGCTCCGAGGTGGAATTGGATACTGGACACCATGGGATATGAGAGGTAGAGTCTAAGGGCAGAACAAAGGAGGATTGAGTTGGATGGTAAATTACTATCGCGAAGCCCACGGAATGTTTTCCTACTGTTTCGGGACAAAGTACTTTCTTGGACGGCGTGGATCCGCTGGGAGGACGAAACAGCGGCTGAACGTTGCACGCGGGAGAAGCCTCGAACAGTGAACGGGAAGGGGAAAGGTGTTTGCAGGTAAGATTTCTGAAATGATACAAAGTATTAATAGTAGGCAGAAGAAAGAGAACATAGAGCTAGGAGGCTGCACAAAGAGGATTCTAGTTGCGAACTTACAGAGCGTCTGGAAACAAAGTAGTGACGCAATGCTGTGTTTGTGTTCCTGCTAGAAATACGGTCACCTGACCATCCGGGGGTGGAGACTCCTCTGTACCAGAAACTGTAGAAGGCTGGTTCGGCACAGGTCTGTGAAGCACCGCCATCTTGGGAGGATTATGAGCAACATAAGCCCCAGAATGAATGCAACGGGCACAAACATATCGCCGCCGATTCCTCCGCCACCAAGACCATCTGGATAACGGAGTGATGACACTTTCTCTCCTAACAAATTCATGATAGATGTATTGAAAATCATACTCCAACTGGCAATCACCCACAAAAGTGACAGACCCATTGGGGGGTTATGCATTGATGCTAGGGCTCACCTTAAAATGATGGGTTTTTGGGTTGGAAACACCAAATGCTTTTGTGATGAGTGTGGTAGTGAGAGACCTCCCTCTGCCTCTGAAAGGAATGTTGATCATTAATTTGTATGACCCACCGAGGATGAATCATACTTTAAGTCTTCAAAGAAAGATTGAATGTATAGTAAATAAAGGGCGGGCCCTGTCAAATGGGAATAACATGAATATCCTGGGTGACTTCAATGATTGCAAAATTATTAAACACATAAAAGAAGACATGAATAGAGAAAGAGGTCCCTACTTCAAATGTAATGATGATCAGAAATTTGAAAGGAAACAAGGCGGCATGGGTAAGACAAAATAATGTTTGGAGTATTTAACATCGAAGGATATGGGTTATATGGAAATGAAAATAATGAAAGGGGAGATGAAATATATACATGGACTAACAGAAAGGTTAACACACAGTTGGACTATGTATTTGCTAACCCATTTATTAGAAGTATTGCCTCTACCAGAGGAGTGTCAAATAATAGACTGAGTGATCACGTAGTGCTTAGTTGGAGTTTGGTGTATGAATCTATGAAATTGTCTAATAAGTGGTTTGCTAATGTGGAGGTAAATGCAACAGGGAATAGATTGATCTGGAACACTATGAATATAAATAAAAGTAATAGAGAGCTAAAGAGAGACCTCACTTCTCTTGAGAAACAAATAGAAACACATAAGTGGAATGTTGGAAATTTGGTAGAGGAAATTATTGCCTGTATTTGCATAAATAAAAGTGGGAGAAATCAGAGGAAAACTAGCCTTGACCTATATGATGTTAAAATTGCCAAAAGAAAAAGGGAATTTTGTGGGGAAGTTACAATGACATGAACAAACCTATCCTTAAATGCAAATGAGAAAGCCAGACGTAATATTAGTCTAAGAACCCATTATAATATCTGGTTACATACCATAAAAGCAATTTGGAAAACTCAAATTGGATTTTTCTGTTTAAACTGCTTAAACAATTACAGGACTTTCTTTTCTGGCAAGAGGCCTCTAGTGCTTAACCCGATTCCGGAGGAGTGTATTGCAAAATATATTAAAAGCTAACAGTGTCACGATCTGGGTCACGACAAACAATTAGGGCATTGTCAGAAAGAATTGAGCACAGACGGTTTTAAGGAAGGAGATATACTTGTGAGAATCAGCAAATTGAAGGGTTCACGGGCAACTGGTCTCGAGAGACTGGCTAATGCCGTTATTAGAAGTAAATGCAGAACAGCCCCTTTACATTCTCTCTATGGACAATAAACAAGCTTAATCAATCAGATGTTTGTACAGTGTTAAATGTAGACACTGTGTTGGTATGAGTTTGTCAACACAACTGTGTTTCGGCCTTGAAAAACAATTGAGAAGTGCTGTAATTGGATAGGCCTTCATTGGGACAAGAAAATGGGAAGAAGTCTCATTCAGTGGTATCTCCTGTGGTAGTGTTCGTGCAAGGAGGATTCGTGCACGCCAGACAAGAATTCAAAAGCTGTCTAACCGGTATCTGGGGGTTGATAGAAGGTGGATTGTGGAAACCGCCTTAAAAAATGAAGGGTTCTAGGTGTCCCATTGGGGGACCAGCCTGAAAATGGGCCGCTAGTTGTGAAATACCTGCTCCCTGAGCATGCAAGAACAGAGCCTCCGCTGGCATCACACAACACTGAAAAATACAGTGAGGTGCGCCGCGCTGAGGTTCGTGTACACTGTATTTTACAGTGTTGTATGACGCCTGCATAGTCTCTGTTCATTCGTGCTCACTGAACAAACATCTGATTAATAAAGCTTGTAGAGAATGTAAAGGGGCTGTTCAGCATTTACATGAGTTACCTCTTGTAGACTGTTCAAAAAAGTGTTTTCCATTGTTCCTATACATGTAATGTATGTTACATATATTCCTGTGTCACTCGTAAAATATACTGTACTTTATTTGTTAGTTGCATGCTCTTTTTTTAATTTTTAAATTATAAATGAATTAGAAGAGTTGGTCACTTTATATTCAGGCTCGCCCTGATACTTTTTCTGTTATATACATATCCTTCCGCCTGGATATATCAAGGAAGTAACAGGTACCCTTTAGTTTATTGTTATTAAAGGTAATCCAGAGTATTGGGCACAGTCTTTTGCAATGGTCCTTTCTGGTATTATGTAGAAGGGAAATATACCTGATAGCTGGAAAGAGTTTATCATCGTTCCAGTTTTTAAGAAGGGCTACAGGAATCATCCAGCTGCATATAGGCCTCTGGCAATGATCGACTCTTGTTGTTAAAGTTTTGCAGGTCTCTTTCTGGAAAAGTTAAACATTTGGGTCAAAAAAATAGAATTTACTTCCCCCTTTCCAGATTGGATTCAGACAAGCATGTAATACATCTCCTAAAATCTGGGCTCTCAATAACTTTATGGCAGATACAGCGAGACGTCCCTGTAGGATTCCCTCTCTATGCTACATACAGGGATGTCATTTCACCGAAATGCCAGGGGTACCGGAAGAGACATCACACACCAGATGACATGACAAGAAGTGATGTCATATAACCTTTGCACTTGATGCCATTACATGACATGTACGTCTTTTGTAGGCACCTAGAGTGACAGATGGGTATACAACGCTTACATTTGATGAAATACCAAACCAGTACTAAAGCAGACATAAGACATTTTTAGATACCAACCAACTTTTAAGAATGGAGCTGCCTTTATAGGCCATGGAGGGGCTCACTGGTTGTCACTTCCACCTGGCCACATGCTAAGAATGAGTGGGACCCCCCACTCAATCTCTCACCGCACTACCTCTAAACTTCCAAGCCAGAGGAGCACTCTGAAGCTCCAAACAAAACCCAATAGCCTACTCAACAGCTTCCAAACCTCACCCCGTAAATTCCTTGCCCCTCTCACACCCCCCCAGACCCACGGACAGCTCCTCTATACTCATCACCAAGAATCACTCACCTCGCTTCATCCAATTCCCTGGTCAGAGGAGTCAGTTGTCGCTCCTTACACAACCCCCTCGCCTGTCCCTCCACTGAGATCTTCACCTTGCAGATCTTCACCCCAACCCACATCACCCCTCTCTTCAGCCAGAACTCTGCAGTTCATGTCCTACCCTCAACCATCTACAATCATTCATTCAGGAAATAGTTACAATTAAGTCTAGTCCCCTGGAAATGTATTTTTTATGCCAAGCAGTTGTGGGAGGACTATAGGAAATAGATAGTTGGGCACCTGCAGACCTGGAAGTATGGACCCAGCTTCCCCACTCGATGTTCCTTGTGTAATCCTGGGAAAGTCGCTGCATGCCCCTGTGCTTCAGACCGTGCATCTGTCAATATTCAACGTGTATAACACAGTAACCACTAGAAGCACACAAAGACATCTAAAAACACAAAAAGGGGGCTTTCTGTTCCCCGTTTATATTTGCTGCGATCTAGCTGTGAACCTAATGTGGATTCTGGGGGATAATCTAATTAATGATTTATGCTTTGGAACTTCATAAAACAGCAAATCCCAGAAAAAGCTATTAAAACAAGTTGCAGGCAAGAGGGGGCACTGAGAATATTTCCCATCTCACGTGCCATTTGGTTCTTGGATAGCACTGTGGACGAGTTAACCTATGTCCTTTATGGGCAGCAGAGATGGAAAAATATGACAGGTGGCAACACTGCTTTGCCATGTACAGACTTGTTGACCGGGATTGCCTTTGTATTGGAAGATGCATGGCTGGCAAAACATGGCCAGTCAAACTTTGAGGGGGGAGAGGGCTGGTATGGTGAATTAGTCTAGTCACAAATGCATCAAACAGTATTGATCAGTGCAATCGATGTTTAATCCCCATACGTGCCTTTGGAAGCCGGCGAGTTGCATCTCTTTTCAGTTTCGGTGTTCAGCCTAAAAATAAACTGCTGCAATCAACCTCATGTATGTATTCTTTCCTGTGTGATTACTTCTAAGGTAATTTGAAACATGAAATAGAACACGTTAATGGTGCTTTGAGTAACTGCAGAGTATGCCAGCACTGTTGCAGCATTGTCCACAATGTTGTACTTGCTGCCAAGGCCACAAGTTGACAGTCTTCCCTGGAATCAGGGATGCCATTTGGAGGTCGTCAAGGGTCGCAGGTGCGACCGCTGAGGTATCCCTTGCTACCCCTGTAGTCTCCCTTGCTACCACTAAAAAACAATAGCAAAACACATTTTTATTTTTAATTTTTAAATGGAAGCTCCTGGTCTGTGGCCAGCGTTCTTTGTTTCGGGAGTGGCTGACTATCTTGTTCAGGCCTCTGAAAAAAGCAGGGGGTTCCACAAGTGTCACACTTTGGACAATGACCCTCAATAAGAAAGAATAGGAATAACAAATAATTTGTCTTTCTGGAATTTTATGCAATAATTGTTAGACTCAAAGGTTTAGTCTGTTCTTAAACATCTCAATTTCACAATGCAGACACAAACGTCCAAAACGCCTTTAGAGTAGAATAAGCATCCATTTCGGCCTACGCATTTTGCTTTCGCAAGTTGAAGTTATAATATGTTTTCTCCTGCCAGTGTCTGATACGATCATACCAAGACATTATATATCGGTGTCCTCGGTCAGTTCACAAAATCCTTGTACCTAAAACCTTGTGTACAGTGTAGACATGTTTCACCATAGCACATAAAGTGGCCATTGATTTCATTGTGCCACAATTAATGCTTTGTTGTAATGTGTCTATCTTTCCTATCTCCTGCACATGCTGCTTAGGATGTTTGTTTGCATGTGTGAGGTAACGAGTTTCCAGATTATGGGATGCTGTGTGAGTGTGCTGCTTGCCCTACACTACTCTACATTATTTAATACACAGTTATGAACCCTCCCAATGGTATCTATTTTGCCAACCTCTGAAGCCTGAAAAGTAGATCCATGCAGGCTTGACATGTGGCCAACTTTACCCCAGACCTGCAAATTAACTTGCCCGCTGTGAAATCTTAGTTACCAGTTTAATGGTATCCAGTACAGAGTGTAATTTGCTTACTGACTTTCAGAACAATCAGACATGTAATTGCTCATTTTATTATAGCCGGTAAAATCGCTATTGTTGGTAAAATAGCTCAGTGGGTTGAGCGATTGCTGCTGCGATGTGTGTGTGATCTGCAGGTTCGAATCCCGACAAGGACAACTCAGCGGTTTATCCTTCTGTGGTCGATAAATGAGTACCAAACACAGGTCGGGTGATATTGTATATATATTTGTTGTATATAACGTGCTTCAGCGTAAGTGCTATATAGTAACACAGCATTATCATTTGGCCTTGGAAGTCTGCTTGCATTCACAGTAATTTGGTAATATGGACCTATGCACACTGATATTAACGATGCATATGGTGATCCATTCTTGTATGAAATCAAGGGGCTTCCTGAGTAAGTACTTGATTAAGTTCCCGGATTGGAGAATCAGGAACACATTTTTAAGATTAAGGTTGAATGTTAATCGTACAGGTGAAGTCTTGGGAAAAAGAGGAATGGATGATTTAGCATTAAAGTTGTGTCAAATCTGTAATAATCCAGAACTTCAATCTATTAAGTATCTGTTGCTGTTATGCAAAGGCACATTACTTCCTATGTAACATTTCTTTAGTAAATGTGCACATCTCATAAGACACCATACACAAGATTCACTTGGGAAAGACTGATTGGGGGCACTCACAAGAAATGACAATTGCGGTGATACAAATGTTAGAGAGTTGTAAGATGGAACTCTAGACAATGACCCAGGGCTGTGTATTTTTAATCAAGCAACCCCAAAATAGTTCATACCAGTTTCAAGACTGCCCCCAATTCAAGGGAGAAATGGGCAAGTGATTAGCGAAAAGAGAAATGTTGTGTTCTATTCCCGCTTTGAAGAGGGCGCGTGGTGTTATGGCACTGACTTTACCTGTAATGGTTGGAAATGTCGACTTTATTTTAGGTTTTATTTTTTGGAATTGTAATGAATAATGATGTGTGATGTTATATAGGAAGTATGGAAATGTAATGTGATTTGTTTGTGAAAGGTTCATTTCTAACCATATACAATAAATAAAAAATAAAAAGATATCACATTACAGTGATATCGTAACCATTTTTTTTGTAGTGTACTTTGGAACAATGCAATGTGATGACAATTCCTGTTTTGTCATGGGGTGAAAGGTTGTGTTCCATCTCTTCCTGTGATGTCACTATGGGGTGGGGTCAAACAACATCACTTCCTATGGTGTCATCAGAGGTCAAGGGTCATGTGACATCACTTCTGCTACCCCTGGCATTTTGGTGAAATGATGTCCCTGCCTGGAATATGTGCAAATCATGCATTGACCAAGACACTTGACTGTGAGCATCTGGGGCACTGCCAACCTTATTGACTATATAAATCTTGCACACAATATTGTGCTGTTTGAAAGTCATGTTTTCCTCTAGATAAATGCAAAGCTGCTTTGTAGCCACTCTCTGTATTCCTCGCTTCCCCCTGCTCTCCCCGCATTCGTCATTCAGTCTCAAATGTTCTAAGCTATGTCACCATGTAAGGAGACATAAATCTAGAGTCACCAAGCATCCCACATGTTTCACCACATTTTCACATGCATACGGGTGCACTGCATGTTGTCTCTTTATACATCAGCAGAGCTTCCTTCTGAATCTTCATCACAATACCAGCAAAGACCTGCACACAATGTGTGTCTTGAACCTGATTTGGCTTCAGTCTGGTATTCCTCATGCTGGATGTTCCCTTACTGGCTTAGGCATTGTGGCTTTTTGCCTTTTATTTTGTACATCATCACCTTGGATAGAATTGCCAACAACATGGGTAGGAAATGGTTCATTATCTCTTTGCCTCCCTGCTTACCTCTATCTGACACCTTCCCTTTACATATTTTAATCATTTGTCAGTTAGTGCAATCCTTCTTACAATACTCAGGTTCTCCTGCAAGCTCAGCTTTTATGCCTGAAATATTAATTCATGATCTTTCCATTTGAAATCTGCAGCATAAAATATTCTTGACTCACATTTTACTAATTGTCCTGCTGATAATCATCACAATCAGACCCCCACTGCAATTTTACCTTCACAGTTGCTGTCAAACCTCCACTTGCTCCACAGCCACATGTCTTCCATGAGAAACCGAGAATCTCGTACTACTCACATTATGGGGTGATCGGCACCACGGCCTGGATGCTGCTGTTCTCTGCCTCCCACCTTTCCAACTCCTCCTGTTGCTGTTTCCACGCAACATCACTCAGTGGCTATCCACCTTTATCATCTTCTAAAGCGTGTCAAGGGTGGACTCGCTTCATTTCAGTGAAATTCCTTGCGTTCAACAGAAATCTCAAATCAGGCAGAACGTTGTTCACTAACTCACTCCCCCAGTACTGGTGCTTTGTGAAGAAACTTGTAGCATTCCAAAACTATATTGGTCTAATGGACAAAATATATTGTTTTTTCTGTTTCCACTATTCCAAGTGTCATGTTGTGATGTTCCACAGACCTATCTCCCACAATACACTCAATATCCAGCTGGCTTGTTACTATATTTTCTCCAGCCTCATCTGCAAACATGTCACCATATGCAGCTAAAACTAGTATTCAATAGATCCTTTCAGTCTTCCAATGATTTGGCTAGCTCAAGCCACCTAAAAGGTGGTAACAAGTACTTCATGGCCACTTTTGTAGGTACAAGTCCATGAATGTTTGCGTGACCTCAGACTCCTATAGAAAGTTTATGCCATTGCACAAATGATGATGGTGTTGCATTGGTGTGTGTGGCTTTGCACTGATGTGAGACACTGATGACATTCATACAAACCAAAGAAAGGAGTGAGCAGAGCATATCATAGCATAGCAGAGTATAGCATACAGCACAGTATAGTGTAGGGACTAACAATTAACCTAAGCACTGATCCATTAGTCATTATTAACCAAACTAATCTTATTAGTGATTAGAGTGGGGTTAGCATAGGCCATAGCCCACGGTGCAAACTATTCAACAGATCTTCAGCTCGGAATATGCACTTCCCATCCATAGTTTCTGCACTACTGCCTAGTCATTGCAGTGTTACCAAGGAAAAAATGGGTTGCAAATGGACTCACATGAATGTTTGGCCCAACAGCACCTGTAATGCAATGACCACCGTCGAGGGTAGCAAGCTGCACATTCCATCATCCATTCTAAATAGCACCTTCTGCCCATTGCTCGTAAAGGCAACATGATGTGATGGACGCTGGTCTACCTCAGTGATCACAATCTGAGCACCACTTCACTTCCGTCCGCTCACACTAGGACATATGGGCAAAGCGTCTTTAGGAGTAGCAATTTGAACACTAGTGTAAGCACTTGAGTAACAGAGACAAATTGACTATGGCAGACAGCCCTGATTTACCATCCCCCAGTATTTACTAAAGCAAATATTAACATTGACGGCTGATGGGCTGATGGGCCAGGGTAACTAGCTCCTACACGGGAGTGCCCAATGGCTGCAGGTCTGTCACATGCTCAGAAAGATTATTGGCTCTGGCCCCCCGTCCAAGGCCCGGAAGGGGTGCTTGCACACTCGTCACCACTGGAGTTCAGTTTTGACATTTAGAAGGGGTACTTCCCTTGCCTTTAAACCACGTACGTCATTTCACCAAAATGCCAGGGGTAGCGGAAGTGACATCACATGACGCTTGACCCCTGATGACATCACTGGAAGTGATGTAATTTGACCCCGCAAGTGACATCACAGGACGTGATGGCAAACGACCTTCAGATTTTTTAGATGCATCTAGCACCAATGTTTACAGATGCTCTCCTTTCAGCCAGATATAAGAACCGAGGCACAGAGGGAGGCACGATTGCATATTTGGCAAATGCCATTTTCCAGAGTCGACGTGAAGTATATATGTAAAACATACATAATTCAGTATTTCTAACAGGGTAACCGAAATCTGTAATGCAGGCTACAGCTAGTGTATGAAACATCTATAGATCAATGGACACAGAAGTATGTGGTATTTGTGGCGTTGCTGTGTTAAACAAGCAAAAAAAGCACTGACCTGGGGAGGCGTGCACTGTTTTTTAACCAGGAGAAAAATGCTGCATGAGCAAGGCCTGGAAATTAAATCATTGACCAGGATTTGGTGTCAACAAAATTCCCTGGTTATACATGTATATATGATTCAGCTACCACTACGATAGAAGAAAAACCTGTTAGACTGGTCTGAGTGCACCTGATAATGTTATCTTTGCTCGAGTATAATAACTGGGAAAGTTTCTTTCAATATACCCAAGACCCCTCCCCCCCCATAGTTTTTATTATCTAAGCATAATTCTTGGTGCCAGACGATTAAAAAAAAACACCATTTAATATACTGTCATTGTTGCACATATACATTCATAGCACCACACATTTATTTAAAATTGAAAACACCCACAAGTTGCTTCTCACCGGGGGACTCAAGGCAGACTCCAAGGCGCGTACTACACATTACCCCTTTGTCAGACCTAGTGGTGCCCAATGGAGTAGCACAACAGTTGGCAGCTCCATGGCGAGCCATGCTGTGGGGGCTGTTAGGGAGAATTCTCCAGAATGGCTAATTTCCCTTACCTGTTGAGTCCCTCAGCAGCTGTGCTATATTTTTGTGCTTTGAACTTTTCATTTTCAATGTGTTTTACTTTTATGCTTATGGGCTATGGAGTCTCATCCACTCAATAGGCAACATCTTTTTACTGTGTGTTACACAGCACCCTTAGTGCAGTGACACAGGGTTGTCTTTTTAGGCTTCCCACTTTAAACTCCATTTTCTGGGACTGACTACTCTCTCCCAGAACATGTAAAGTTGCCATTGACTTTACTTATCTTTTTGAATGTATAGATCCAGTACACCCTATCTTCCAATAGAGTACTGGAATGGTTAATAGTGATCCCTTTTTGTCTAACTCCCATGGGACTTTTTTAAATTCACCTTTCTCTAAGATTTGGCTGGTGACAGTGGTATCTACCATTTTTATTTCTACCACAAGCTATGAATATAGCCTCGGTAACTTTAGAGGTTATGGTGATAGCCTCAAACCCTAACCCGCTGGACCCCTTTTATTTTTATTTGCTTCTGGTCGAGTGTATTCACCATTTCTTTTTGTAAAGGTCTTTCTCGTGTTTTACTCTGCGTGCCAAACCAGTTTTGGTTCCTTTGTTCACCGTCCTTTGGTGGGCTTCTGCCCAGAAGCCCTCCTTAGGGGCCTGAGTGCCTGGGTGGACAGGATGTGAGGGAGGGGTTTGAGGCCCCCTGCACAGGGTCTCCTTGGAGACCCAAGTTGCACTCTAGTTTGATTGGTCCAGTGACTGTCCTGCCAGGACAGCCACCCTGTTGTGTGATTGACAGCCAGGCTGTGTGAATGGGGGATTTGGTGCATAAAAAGCCAGTCTCTGGGACTGAAAGGCAGAGTTGCCACTGGATCGAGAGAGCTGATGAGAAGCTGAAGGAAGAAAACTGCTGCTACTACTGGACACCCTGCTGCAGGTCCGAATTGTCTGAAACTTCGACAACAGAGGAGATCTGCAAAGAATCTTCTTCCCTTGAGCCTGGTGAGAACAACCAGCTCACCAAACGCCAGGCACCAGTCCTCATCATGGTCGATTCTGCTATGCATCGCTGCAGCGGATCGGATAGCCAGTGGGATGAGAACCAGTTTGGGTTTTAAGGAGCGGACCTTTTATTCGACGTTTTGCTTTGCTGCTAGCTTCTTCCCTGGGCAGTGTCACCTCGACAGTCACTTCAGGAACCGTGAGCCTGCAAGTACGGCCAGGAACAACTGCCTCAGCTACAGCATTCTTCTCCATTTAAGGTACTGTGCAAATCCGTTTGTTCAATCCGACCGTGGCGAAAATGTTTGAAATCTTTCGCCTCTCTGAAGGCTTGTCCTTCCCTACTCTTTTGAATAACTTTTTCCTCTGACCAACTTCGTTTTGAACTCTTGGTAAAGACTTAACCGCAAACTACTTTGAACTGTGTTATCCTCTGCAAAGACTTTGAACCACTGACATTGGCCCAGACCTATTGACTTGAATACTAGTTGTGGTAACCTTTTCTAGATTGCGCTGCCTATTACTTGTTGGTGTTGTTGATTTTGCATAACCTTGTCTTTCCTCCCCTTTTACATTACTGGAGTGCCATTTTGCTCACACTTTATTTTGAGCTTAACTTGTCCAGAATTGATTGGGTGTTGTTGTAGTGTATTAAGATTGCGATTTTCTGCTGCTTTATAATAGTGAACTGTTTTATAACGGATGGTGTAAATAAATGTATATTCTTTTACTCAGAAACCTTGAATCAGTGTTTGTTTGAACCATGGTAATTGCTGTCCTTTGTGTAACTTCTTGCACTGCTCACTTTACTTTTGAGATAAGTCTGGCTGCTCAGCCATCGCTACCACTTTACTGTGTAGTACAGGCTTGTACCAAAGGTGAAATTGTACTTACACTTGTAGTCTTAATTGTGTGTTGCGTCCCCAAAGGGTACTGTTTTTGATTCTGCCTAACAGGGGCCCTGCCAAGCCCCTTAACAAAGCACAGGACACGCCACACCCCGGTCCAGTCCAGGCCACCATGTGTGCGGAATGTCCATGATGATTATGCCGCTGCAGGTGCATGCACTACTGCAAGTGAAAGAAGTAAATATGTTTTTCAATCAAAGCTTAAATATTTAATGTAACATAGAGAGAAGGGGGTGGTGCCTGACAAATATACCAGCCATGAGTGGTGGCTGGTGAGTTGTTTTTTTGGAGGGTGTAAATATTTGCCACAAGTATGTGATTGTGACTGAGCATAGTAAGGGAGCCCAAACTAACGAACATGGATTGGGGGTGAGGGGGCAGGGGGATTCTTCTCCCTCCCCAGAGTAAGTTTCTATGCTGGCTGTGCCCATACATGTCCATGCTGGCTCCACTAACCTATGCTAGTATTCCCATATAAGACCATACTTATGTTCACTTTAAGATGTTTTTCTATAGTATCATACTGGCACTGGGCACAAAACTGGCTCTGCCAATATATGTCAGTACCCCTATGTAAGTACATTCCCTGTTGGTTTGGCCATTAAAAGTGACATGTCACAATAGGAAAACATGTCCAAACTGGTTCCAATGTAAGCCAGTCTAGACCCATAAGAACACTTATCTTTCTTGATTCATCATAGTTGCTCAGTTAATAAAAGGTCATGCTACAGTGAAGAATATACAGGCCACTACGTCAAAACATCAGTGTAGCGAGGTAACCATACTTATCATGCGTGCTTTTTAAAGATGCTGTGTAATAAATGTCATACCACAGTAAGCAATGGCTACACTGACTGCACCAAAATGCCAGTCTAGCCAGGGAATGGCACACATGAACTTGCCTCTGCCAAAAAAATACCAGAAAAACATTCAAAAGGATGTGGCAAAATGCTCCAGTGGTCCCCAGTCTCCCAGTGCCTTAGAAACACCTGCATCCCCTTTCACCCACCACTCACCCACCCATACATCTCCTCTCCAATTTGCTCACACTGGATTCACCACACAGGCACACACCAAACCACATCCAGAACATTCAAACACAGACTACCACATGTATGCTCATTCACCCAGCAGTCACTCACTCGCATAGCTCTCAACTCACCCGCTTTTGGCGGGTGTCACCCGCCTTGCAAAGGGCTGACTCACCCGCCAAGACTCCTGCACTCCCATTCATTCAAATGAGCGTCTCACCCGCCGAAAACAAAATCGGGTGATTTCACCCGCCTTTGCGAGGCAAATGGTTGAGAGCTATGCACTCGCACCTTCTCTTACATGCACTCATTGCATTCTCTACACAGGCACACACCCACCCACCCATCCAGAACATTCAAAAACACACCATCACATGCATACTCATGCACCCACCAGTCACTCAATCATACACCTTTTGTTACCTCCACCCATTGCATTCTCTACACAGGCACACACCCACCCACTCATTGCATTCTCTACACAGACACACACCCATCCACCGAGAACATTCAAAAACGCACATCACATCACTTCCCATTCACCCACCAGTCACTCACACCTTCTATTACATCACTCATTACATGCTCTACACAAGCACACACCCACCCACAGAGAACAATCAAAAACACACATCACCTCACTTCTCATTCACCCACCAGCCACTCACACCTTCTCTTACACCCACTCATTGCATTTTCTACAAAGGCACACCCCCGGCCACCCTGAAAATGCAAAAGCACACATCACATCACTTCTCATTCACTCACCAGTCACTCACACCTTCTCTTACATCCACTCATTACATTCTCTACACAGGCACAAAACCACCCACCCACCAACATTCAAAAACACTCATCAAATCATTTCTAATTCACCCACCCACCAGCCACGCACACCTTCCCTTAAATCCACTCATTGCATTGCCTTCACAGGCAAACACCCACCCACACAGAACATTCAAAAACACATATCACATCTCTTCTCATTCACCCACCAGTCACTCACATTTTCTCTTACATCCACTGATTACATTCTCTGTGCACAGGCACACATCCACCCACCCACAACATTGAAACACTTACATTGCATCACTTCTCATTCACCCACCAGTCAATCACACCTTCTCGTTCATCCGCCCATTACATTCTCTACACAGGCACACACCCACACATTCATCCTTCCAGGCCCCCTTGGCTCTGCTGTGCTGCTCACAAACAGGAACCAGGAAGCTGCAAGAGCTTTCTGTGAGAGCTTCCTGGTTCATGTATGTGAGCTGCAAGGAAGCCGAGGGAGAAGGGGTTGGAGCTGAACTTGGCATGTGACATGTGCCACATGTCACGGTCAGCTCCAACTCCTACTGAGTGCCTCCCTGGCCCAGCCTTCACCCTGATAGTTGAGGACTGGGCTGGGGACCCACCAGACATGGTGTGGCAGGTCCCCCTGCGCAGTGGGAGGGGCCGCTACACCAGAATCAACTGTTGTTTTGGGGGGATGGGGTCGCAACGTACAGTTCCTAAAAATAGTTGAGGATTGTAGTTGCAAGTCTGAAGAGTTAAAACATTGTGAATCGTTGACTACACTCTCTGGTGAAGGTCACAATGAAGTTTGTTTATGGACAGGCTTACGAGATTAAGATGGTGCCAGCAGTCACCTTAGAGTTCTTCTGGGTCCACCAGCAAATGTGGTTATTTCTTTTAATAATGCCAGTTAGGACACATATGGGAGCAGTTTTGTATGGGTTTTCCTGTTGTGTTTTTTGTGTTATCGTGCTTATTTGTGTATGTTCTATGTTATTGTCGTGTTGTTCGATCTATTAGATTTGTATCTGTTTCTTGCTGTGGGCAAGTGATTCATGAATAAAAGATGTCTTTGTATATGTTTATACCATACACTGTTCAGTCAATTTTTTCAGGACCATGTGTGTTTTGGTGTTGGTGTAGAAAGAGGCCAGAGACATTGCTATTCCACATAGTATTTCACTTTCCTTTAATATTACACTGCCACGGTAGTGGTTGTGTAGTTATGGTTAAGTTGCTAATCCCATAGGATGAAAACTTTTTGGGCGGCTTATAACTTCGCTCCCCCTAGACGAATCCTCACCAAACTTTGCAGAAGTAGTATATGGCCCACTCTGACTTGTTTTACGAATGTTTGGTGAGGTTTGGTCCAGGGGGGACAAAGTTATAGGGGGTCCCAAAATTGATTTTTTTCCCATAGACATAATGGGATGAAACTTTGCACACGCCTACAGCCCAGACCGCTGGACGCATTTTCACCAAATTTGCGGCCGGAGCGACGGCTTGGTCCCGAAAGCGTGTTTTTGTTAATGGTGTAAATCCGTCAGTAGTTTTTTTAAAGATGACCAAAATGTAAAGCAAAAAATGTGTGATATCTATGTCCACTCCGTGGACAGGACACAAATTGGCTAATTGACTTGCATCATGTCCGCAGACACCCAACGTGTTAGCTGATTGGTTGGCATGAAGCGTGAGGTGCATCAGATTTTTAGAAATGCCCACCATCTTGGATTCGCGGACATCGGCCGGTGTCCACAGACATCACGGTAAAAACATATTAAAAACAGATTAAAAACATTACAAAACACAACATTGCACTTGTCTAATTTATCAAATAATCTCTGGGGAGGTGAGGGGTGATGAGGATGGGATGGAATATGGCTGCAAGAAGCAAAAAAAACAGGTGTTTCTCACAGTGAAAGTCCGCGAACAGTCTGGATGTTCGCGAACATTCCTGTGAAAGTTTGCACACACCTCTGCGTTACTGGTTTGGTGAAAAGCAGATCTTTGATGGCTTATAACTTTTGCGCCACTTAATGGAACTGCATGTAATTTTGCAATTATATTCCTAACCTGATCCCGGATGAGTTAGCAAAGTTTGGTGGGATTCTGTCAAGAGGGGGCAAAATTAGAGGGGGACTCCCAAAATAATGTAAAGGCTTATAAATGAGGTGTCATTTGATGAATATACACTTAATTTGGCAAACTGATAATACAAATAGATATAAATGTTTTTCTGAAGTTTGGTGGGATTTTGCAAAGGGGGTCAGAATTAGAGGGGGGGTCCCAAAATATTCTAAAGGCTTATAAATGTGGTGCCATTTGACAAATCTACACAAAAGTTTGCAACAAGATTATAGATCTAGATATAAATGTTTTTGTAAAGATTGAATGGATTTTGTCAAGTGGGGGCTAGGTTATATGACGATTGTATGTGCATCATTTGACACTTTTGAAAAAATAAAACATTGGTGGATTTCCAGCAAACTTGTGTAAGGAGCATTGTGAAGCACATGAACGCATGGTTTTGCAAAAATTTCATAATGTAGGTACAAAAAATAGCGATATACCTTTGGTGACTGAGGTGTAGCCTGTGGCCATGGGCAGTGGCCAGATTGTCAGGGTCATGGAATAAGGTCATGATCCGGACAATCTGGCTACTGGCCATGACCACGAGGGACAAAACATGGGGTTAAAGTGGCCATGTCCACCTGGGACCGGCTTTGTGGTAAAGTTATTCGAAATTGGGATAGATTTGAAAAGGAATAAAAATGTGCTTGTGGTAATATGGTCATAGAGTTCTCTTTTTGCCTTCTGCAGGCTGCCATGGAAAGTGAAGAGGGGCCCTGTATGGAACCCACCTTCCCTTTCCATGGTGGACATATTGGAAAAGGATTTTCCTTCCTACACCGGCACGCGTCCCGGTGTAGGAAAAGAAATCCAGCCTCCTGGGTTCCCACTTTGGGAACCTAAGGTTCTAATGGCCTTCATACCCCATTACAGGGGCTGGAATGGGGGGGATAATGGTCCAGAGACCTCTCTATCCACCATCGATTCGCTTGGGCTGATAACTTGGGCTGCCAGGCCGGTATCCACCGTTCCATCCCTGGAATGGAGGATAAATGCCACAATATTGCCATTAGCATAACACAAAATGCAAATGAAAATGTTGGAAAATCTTATTGAGTCTATGTATTTTACTGAGAAATATAAAGTAGATGGAGTCTATAAGTTTTGTTTTTAGTTCTATTTTTTAACTGTGAAAGGTGGTTCCTAAAGGAACATTTCTTTGATTGTTTTTGGATGCATTTTTTATTTTGGCAGGAGAGCTTAGAACAAAACGTGGGGAGGGAAATGACGGAAGAGGCACCACACACTAATATGGAGGGTCAGGTGGACAGAGGAAAATGTTGCGCATGTGTTATTTCTAAGGTAGGGGGCAGTGTTTCTCATGCTCCTTGATTACAGCAGTGGTGGTGTCTCTTGGGGAGGAGGGATGGCATTAGCTGATTCCATTTTAAGATAAATAGCAGTTTTGCTAAAAGTATGTACTGTGTACTAGATTGTTAATGGATAATGAGTAAGAATAGGTGTTGGAGCTGTGCAAGGGAAATTTTGAAGTTGAAAGTTCCTAGATCAGTAGAAAATGCAGTTCTGAACTGTCCGCGAAGCACGGATCTCATCGTGAAGTGCGGACGGGTTCTCGGACACGTCATCATGCCATGCGCCACCATATGGTCATGTGGCACTTTCCGGAAGGTCTGCAATGAAGTCAAATGTTCCTAGACGTTATGGTTCAGTTGCACCAATAAAAACCTATGAAATTCAATGAAAAAACGTTGTTAAGGGGACGTTATGGTTAAGTTGCACTAATAAAAACCTATGAAATTCAACGAAAAAACATTGTTAAGGGGACGTTATGGTTAAGTTGCACTAATATAAACCTATGAAATTCATTGAAAAAACTTTGTTAAAGGGACGTTATGGTTACAAGTAAAATCGTAAAACCCCTGAAATTCGCCAGTTATGGTAAGCTAAGCAACCATAACTCATGCCACCACTGTGCACTGCTAAGAATAACACCCATGACATCAAAGATGACATCACAAATATGAAAAAAACGTTTTTTCATTGAATTTCTTAGGTTTTTATTAGTGCAACTTAACCATAACATCCCCTTAACAAAGTTTTTTCATAGAATATATATATAAATAATCATTATTTTAATCAGCATTATTTTCTGGTTACAGAACTCAATACACAGTAATGTACACTGCACGACAAAGTAAGTTTACTTTAACAATGTTTATTGACGCACTACCAATTTGAGACAATTATTTCAGTACTGTACAACCTTTTTCCTGAAGTGGTGCTTAACAAAATGTTCAAATACTATTTTCATATCATGAAATAATACAGAAAATTACATGTAGTTTTAATATGGAATATTTGGCAACCTTGGATGAACATACTGTAGTGCAAGAGTAATTAGTTTTTGCTGTACAGGGAATAGGGACAATATTTGTACCATTGATTTTGCTGGGCTCACATCTTTCATGCAATGAATTACATTATTTTCGCAAAACTTACAAATAATGTACTCATCAGGTTGCATAACCCTTTTCTTGATTTGAATGCATCTTTTAATTTTTTAGCAAACAGAAGTAAATAACTGTTTAATCAGACAACACGTTATGAATAATGAGTGCAAATTAACATGTATGCAAACACAACGCAGCGCAATTTCGATTTATTCAGCGGCAGCTGATGTCGGCGGTGAGGCAGCTGTGCCATGTATTGAGCTGCACACCTTGATATTTCACTGTTAGGGGCATTATTTCTGGATACAGAATTCGAAAGCACGAATATTTCTTCAACAAATGATTGTCGGTCAGAATGCGGACAGTTTGTTTATCCTTTGAGCCGCTTGCTTCCAGGTTGCTTTCGTCACACGCGCGATCAATTAAAGGATAGTTCCGGGACTTTTTTTTTATTGTCCCTACGGTTCGGCCATGTGTTTTTAAGCATAAATCGGTAGATCGTAGAAAACTTTCCTATGGACCATACCCGACTTTTCGTCCATTAACGCACTCGAAATCAGCCGCCATTTTCTGATAATCCTCTCACTTGCCGCATCGCCCTGGCTCACCTGCTTTTGCGGCACTAAATCAAATCCCCCGCCCCTGAGCCTGACATCAGCAGACGCGTACCGCCCATTTCCCAACGCCAAAGCACGTTTCGTGTCAACAATCGCTGCGCCTCAGCTAATGACGTGTCGCCATGGAAATGGCAGGACGCCTCTTTCCTCAATAAGTATAAACACACCGTTTCACAACACACAGCAGCAGATTTTCGATTCCATTACTCTCTCTGTGTTACTTTGAGTATTCTGTGACTCGTTTCTGTGCTCTGGTCAGCTACCTTCGCCACTTCTAGGCCTTGTGAACACCTGTACCATCTCTGTAAATTATTTTACTTTCTTTACCACACAATGGCTACAATAATGCCGTATATGTACGAGCCCGAGTACACCGAGGAAGAACTACTGGAAAGGCAAGCACGCGAAAACGATGGGGATTCGGACGGCAGTTGGGAGGACCAGTCAACGGATGAAGAGCCTGGACCATGTCGCATGGACGGCGTCTCCACCTGGTGCACGTGCAATCGGTGCGAGCTAATGCCAACTGAGGAGGAGAACTGCTGCTGCCGTGAAAATTCCGGGTGCTTGGCCTACATTTCGGAAGGCGAGCCAAGTCCGCAATGCATCACCGAGCTGCCAGAGTTCAGGGAAGCCTGCCTCTCACGGACCGTGTTGAGGATGATGATGGTGCTTATGCACGAACTTCGCGGCACTGTTCGTCCGCGTAATCCGAGTAACGAGTAAGTATACTCTGGTTTTGATGTCAGTGATGCCACTACTATGTCATGGTCGTCTCCCACATATAAAATTACATCTACATATCATTCGAATGCATGTAAATTGGGTCCATATTGTGCATTTTCTAGATAGAATTTTTTTCAAAGCAGAATGATAAGAAAGTTTTGTCATTTTAATACAGTTTGCATCTTTCATTTTCACAGGTGGTACAGGCTGGTGGCCTATCGTTGCTTCACTTGGTGGCTTCACGGGAGGCTCGGACACCGCGTTCGGAGAGTAATACCTGCCTGTGCGGTACTTGCCATTAGACAACATTTCCCAAGCGACAGTGGACAATACCGCGGATTTTCCCTGGATGTGCTGCAACCGGAACTTTACAATGTGTAATGTTTATTATTTATGTTCAATTGAAATTAAGATCTAAAATAAAACCCAACATATATTTTAACAATGGTTGTTTTCATTTTTTAAATGAATCTAGTGTGTCTCCATTGAATAGTCTTCCTGTGCCTTGTCTTGTCACACCACATGTCTCCGGCCAGCATCCTCCCTCACGCTGGCCGCCCACCTTCAATCCACATAACCTTTGCACCCATATATTCTCCTGGGAGGGTGAGGTATTTATAAAGTCACCCCCCTGCCTTCCATGTACTAGATCCATTCAGCCTGCCTCTTACATGCAGTTAGATGGCCTCTCCTTGGTGAGGCCCTGCGGCAAACGAGTCTTGTCTGCACGACCACCGCCCCAATCCACCCCCCCGCCCTATCAAAGGCAGTTCGCACCGGGGTACTTGTGCTGCCAAGTGGAGCTGTCAGGGAGCGATAAAGGCCAAGAGGTGCCAAAGACCATGTACACTTCAAAGTGGTCTATAGAGCATGGGTTGTTGTTCCCATGTCTACCTCCAGACCCCGTGTCTCCTGCCAAGCATCCCCCCTCACGCTGGACGGCCCCCTGCAATCCACATAAGTGTGTCTCCATTCACGAGTCTTCCTGTGTCTTGTCTGCACGACCAGCGCCCCAATCCACCCCCCGCCCTATCAAAGGCAGTTCGCACCGGGGTACTTGTGCTGCCAAGTGGAGCTGTCAGGGAGCGATAAAGGCCAAGAGGTGCCAAAGACCATGTACACTTCAAAGTGGTCTATAGAGCATGGGTTGTTGTTCCCATGTCTACCTCCAGACCCCGTGTCTCCTGCCAAGCATCCCCCCTCACGCTGGACGGCCCCCTGCAATCCGCATAATGCCACGACATATAGACGTCATTCATTCACAAACACACCCCTGTTTCGAATTCTTTATAACCCACTTCATATTTCTAATGAGCACTTCTTTGCGCTTTGCTAGTCAACCCGTGAAGGTGCTGGTTATCTGCTCTTCATCTCTGTGAACTTCCGTGACCACTCCGAGGAAACTCCTCAGTTTGCAACCGGTGAACTGCTCCCTATTGTACGACAAGAAAGTACTCTGATCCCTGCATCTAACTGTTTGTTCGTCAAGGTAAGGCCATGTACCATAATCATTTTGCGTCCAATTTCTTTTTGTTCAAGACAGTACATGCAAGGAACTAGTCACATGTTCTGAGTTTACATTGGTATTCATAGAGAATTGTTGATCTTTACTTTTCAGAACTTTCCACAATGCCTGCCTGTTCCATTGGCGGTTGCCCTTCGAAGACCCATAATAAATCTGAAGGTACTATAATGCATGTTTTCCCTAAGACAATAGATCAGATAAGAGAATGGGTCCGATATTGCGGATATCCACCGTCTGAGCTTGAAAGTAGAGTCCTAGAAGTCTTTGCGGACAAGAGGGGTGATCGATACCGCATCTGCAGCAGGCACTTTAGCTCAGACATGTACTCCACATCATTGCTAATAAAGAAGAACACACCGCGAGCGAGGCGAAAATTGCTCTCAACCGCTATTCCCACTCTATTCGTCCACATCCCTCCACTGGTGAGTCAAGTTTACGTATTTATCTCTCGGCCTTGCGGTAGTGTGTAGCATTAGCTAACAATAATTTCCCCATTTATGTATCCACTCAATATGAAGGCGGAAGATTCTCCATCCGTGTCGTTATTGCAGTCATCAGCCACTTCAAGCGCCTATCGGGTAATCTTACTTGGCTATTCTGCCACTGACTTTTTTTAGGCATGTAAATCAATAGTTTTAATTTATCGTGTAATTATTTTACCTAATGGTACACCCTTGTACTCGTCCTCTAGTCTTTGTTTTCAGTTATAATTATTGTTATCCAAAATAATGCAAGTACTGTCTTTCAGGGAGATGCTGAGGAGTCCAACGTATTGACGACAACCGTTGATGTCACTCAGATGCTTGAGGTACGTTTCCGGACAGTTCCATCGATGGAGATCATCAGATCTTGCATTCTTGTAGCGTGATTGTTACACACAATGTTTCTTTCGTTTTTAGCCATTGATATGTCCTTCTGTCGTCGCCCTCCTATGTGTCTTCTTTTTTCAATATTGTGTTCATTACTAATGAAAGTCCTACGTTTCAGGGAGTCGATGGAGCATTAGTCCAAGAAGAAGGGGGAGCATGCAGTTACGGGTCGGCGCAACAGCTTGCAGAAGTGTGCACCGCAGTTACATCGTCCCTTGATGTTCTTATGCATTTCGAGGTATGGATACTGACAGTTCGATCAAGCGAAATCATATGACGTGATTACATCTGCTATACTTCCATCTTTATTAACGCAAGTCCTATGTTTCAGGGAGATGACGGAGCTTCTTCTACAAGGACATCACCCCTAGTAGTTGATGCAGATCTCTGGGTGGTGACACTTCCAACGATCGAGCAAATCGAATCATATTTACATATCCATTATTTATTTTAGACAACTGATCATTTGTGCAGGTCTATTTAGATGAGGCGTTGACGCCTGCACAAAGTTTATGTTCTTTTTAACAAAATAGAAAACCATACTAATGCAATTACTGTGTTTCAGGGAGTTACTGAAGCATCATCTTCAATAATATCATCAATGGAAGTCTATGAGGAGCCCGAGGTATGGATCTTGACAGTTCCATCTAACTAGATCAACAATGCGTGAATAATTGTCATTTGAATGTTCTACACAATGCGTTCATTCGTGTTTTGCTATTGAGATGTACGTGGGTATTGGTCCCCAAGTACATTTTGTGTTTTCGATATTATTATACATACTAATGAAAGTTCTATGTTTCAGGGAGTCGATGGAGCGTCAGTGCGTGATGGATGTGCTTATCATGAAAATATAGTCGTTGCAGCGCAAGAGGAAGTGGAGACATGCACACACGAGTCGGAGCAACAGCGTCCTGATGTTGAAGTTCGAGGCAAGAAAGTTTCAAAGAAAAGAAAGCTAAAGAAGGTTAGTGTCCTGGTCACTATATTATGTTGTTTTTCACTGTTAATAGTTCAATACTGTAAGTTGTGTTTAAACTGAACATCCCTTTTCCAATCTGTCCTCTAGTTGCGAGTGGGTGTACGAACTAGATCTACACAGACAGTGAAGCGAACGAGAGATGTTGCTTGTCAAACCTTTTGGCAGGGACTTGAGACTGGAGATGCATCGTGCCAATGGGAAGAATATGAAGTGATTGACAACGGAGCTATACCACATCCAGCCATTGATAGTGAATGTCCTCCTGGTAGTTCGGATGCAGTCGGAGATCAGTTCACAGAATCCACACCCGCAAAAACTAAGACCGCGAGAAAGTTGAAGAAATTGTCTTATTCACCCATCGCCGGAGAAGGAACAGATGTTGCAATGGAAGAGAATGAAGTGGACGACAATGAAACACCATCAATATCACTGAACATAGCGGAAGACGATATCATAGATTCTACCTTTCATGTGAGTGACATGTCCTCAACGTTACAGGCCGAACCAGCTGGGATGCAGAGTGACAGTATAAGGAAAGAGGCCAAATTCATTGTATTCGATAGTTGTTTGATTGATATTATTATTCGGATGAAATGTGGGCATTCGGTTGGTGGGGAAGTATGTGGGGAGCCATTGATTAATGTGACTCATGCAATTCGAGGCACTAACCTTAAAATACATGCCACCTGTACAAAATATCATCCTTTCTCATGGTCTGCACAACCCATGCTGGGGCAACTGCCAGCAGGCAATCTACTTTGTGCAGCGGCTGCACTTTTTAGTGGTTCAAGTTTTAAAAAGTTAGAGTCTTTCTTTCAGTTTGTGGGAATCCATTTCATTGCGAAAACTCAGTTCTACAAATACCAAACCGATTATCTATTTCCAGCCATTAGCGAAGCTTGGAGAATGGAAAAAATGTCTATTGATAGTACATTCGCGGGCAAACGGTTCAGGCTAGCCGGTGATGGACAGTGCGACAGCCCAGGATTTTCAGCCAAGTACTGCACCTACCACTTTCAGGACATGGAAAGTAAGAAAATTGTGAGTTCGGTGGTCGTGCAGGTGTCACAAAGTACATCCTCAGTGGCCATGGAGAAAGTTGGCTTTGTAGCATCATTGCAAGAACTACAATCGCGGGGAATGGTGATCGACCTGATAGCCACGGACAGACACGTTTCAATTGGCAAGACAATGAGAGAAGAGTACAAAAATATAAATCACCAATTTGACGTTTGGCATCTTGCAAAAACAATCAATAAAAAAATGTCTGCTGCAGGTAAAAAAAAAGAAACGCAAGGTATTTCACAGTGGTCCAAGTCAATCAGCAACCATCTTTGGTGGAGCTCAAAAACATGTGGAGGGTCGTTGGAAATTCTACTGGAAAAATGGCGGTCAGTAATGCTACACTGTACAAAAGTTCACCGTTGGAACACAAACCAACATTTCCACAATTGTGAACATGGCCATTTGTCCACAGAGGAGGCACGGAAGAAGAAGTGGTTGATTCCTTCATCACCGACTCACAAAGCCATTGAAAAGATTGTATTTGATAAAACTATAACAAGAGATTTGAGGGGACTCACGGAATTCTGCCACACAGGAGATTTGGAGGTGTTCCACAATATGTGCCTAAAGTACAGGCCAAAACGATTGCATTTTGCATGGAGGGCATGATAAATCGGACTCTTCTAGCGGTCTTGGCACATAACCATAATGTTGGACGTCAACAAAGTAGGACGACCGGAACTTTAGGGACGCTTCGCTACAATAAGGCCTTCACTAAAAGAAGTAAACAATGGGTGATCAAACCAGTGTTTGAGGATATGCAATATGAGTTTATTGAGAGACTTATTGTTGACGTCCTAGATAGGCACATAAATGGAGTTGTGAACGAACCTGTGCAGGGGACAACTGCATTGCCACCCAACATTGCCTCTGTTCCATGTCCACCTAAAGAAGAGCTCATTGAGAAATACACATCACGGTTTAAATGATTGTAATTTGATTGTCTGTTCTCTCGAGTCTCCTCATGTCGCAGGCCCATTGAATATGTGTATCTATGTAATGTGTAAATTAAAGTGATTGCTCACTGTACATGCAATGTGTCTATCCAACCTTGTTCATCTGCGCATTAAATTAAACCAAACAGTATTATAAATCATTTTTCAAAAAATATAGAATGTCTCCGTATTTATGGTTCTCTGGGGCTGCAAAGCACGCAGACAAAATGCAAAAATGGAGTGTAAATTTCAAGTCCTGTGAGATGGCCTTACACTGAATGTAGCTAAATAGGAATGTGCGCTCGTTCAAAGTGAAGGTCAGCTGCTTTGATTTTTTGCTCGGGTGCCGGAATGGCCCACGACTCAGTATAAGGTTGTATTGTTATTTGACCTTGACAGGCCGGGACCATCCCGAAAGACTTCTTTTTGGGGGTGTGGGGCAATAACGTAAGAAACGATAATGAAGCCATTTCATGTTCGTTCATTAGAAGAAATAACGTCGGCATAGAAGGAGTGGTATTTCGGGGCTGCCCTACGCACAGACACAATGGAAAATGCAAATATAATGTAAGTAACTCTTTAGATGAGTTTATACCGCAATTTAATTACTATACAGTAGCTTTAAAGACGGGTTAAGTTGTACTTGTTCGTTCTATGTGGCATATTGTTTTGTACCGCCACTATCTTGAGGAGAACCATCTCCTTTTACGGAAGCACCTCAAAACCTTCCTCTTTGCTTCTGTTTTCTCTCTCCCTCTCCCCTGCTACAACTGGTCCACTGTCTGCGACCTCGGTCCTGGGCCCTTCCACTCTCCACCTGCACTGCCTCCCTGTCAACCCCTGCACTGGGGGACTGTCTCAGTATCCTACAGCAACCCCTTGATGTATAATACCCAGTTGCACTGTCCTAGCTATGAAATAATTTCCCGACCTAATATATAAAATGAATAATTTTAATAAAGATCTGATGGTGAGACTAATTTCATTTTTTATGTTTTTCAAACAGGTACATCATGCATTACTGCATGTGTCACGAGTACCAGACACCGGCGGATGGTTTTTTTAACCGCCAGTTGCTTCTCCGCATGAACAACGTTACCACCCTGACCATTTTATGGGACGATCGCCAAGTACAAGTATGCCCTTACGCGGTACTAACGGCTAGATGCAACATACAGACCGTTGTGGTGGCCTAGTGCCTCGTTGTTGGAACAGCCATGCGATTATCAGTGCGACCGAAGAGCTTATTTTACCGTAAACCAACACCCTGTGTACTGCACACGAACATCGCTTGCCTCAAGACGAACTATTTTGGATCGAGAGCAAAGAAAAATGCAAATCCCAGAATATTCTCTAAACATTTGATGTCGAATAAATGTACTTTGCCAAATGTACAATCTTGCCGTTTGCTTTTAAACCACAGTTTCATATTCCGAATTGTGGCGCTGTATTGTGAGATGATCTAAGACCCTGTGTACAGCAAAGGAACATCGCGTGCCTCAAAACGAACTTTTTGGAACGTGAGCAAATAAAAATGAAAATCGCTGAATATTCTCAAAACATTTGATGTCAAATAAATGTACTTTACCAAATTTACAATCTTGAAGTTTAATTTAAAAGTACAGTTTCATATTCCCGATTGTGGCGCGCTGTGTTGTGTGAGCTCATCTGTGTTGATTTCCGGGTTCTGTGTGGAGTCGCGTAGAAGACGCCTGGGCGCGTTTGCCTACGCAGCTCAGTCACGTCACGGATAGAGGCAGGGAATATGAATGTTTTGATAAAGTCTGTTTCAGGGGCGGGGGATTTGATTTAGTGCCGCAAAAGCAGGTGAGCCAGGGCGATGCGGCAAGTGAGAGGATTATCAGAAAATGGCGGCTGATTTCGAGTGCGTTAATGGACGAAAAGTCGGGTATGGTCCATAGGAAAGTTTTCTACGATCTACCGATTTATGCTTAAAAACACATGGCCGAACCGTAGGGACAATAAAAAAAAAGTCCCGGAACTATCCTTTAACACGCCCCTTTTGTTTCTTCAAGGAAGTTTGATTGGAACGTGTGACGTTTTTTCAATTGCACTTCACACCTTCCACAACTTCTTTTGGTGTTACTTCTTTTCACATATTGTCCCTTTCGTGGTCAAATGTATCTCGGTGAATTGTAGCGCACATGTCCCCCTTTTGGAATGTCAGTCAAGACAACAGCTACTGCGGGTGAGTCACCTTCGGTCGTGGGCCAAGCATCTGCCATGCGTATCGCTGTTTTTAACTTCAATTGTGCATTCTGAATGTGTTTCAATAGATGTGCTTTTTATTTCAGTCGTACCTTTGAAATGCAGGAACGTCGTTCAACCGAATAACATTATAAAGCATGCTAGAGTGCACTATACATGAATAACTCAAGGTAAATGAGAAGAATTTCGAAGGCGTGATGTCTGCCTAAAGGGAAAAGATCAAGCATCCACAAGAAGACATTAGGAGTTCAGATCTTAATTTCTTCCTCTTGAATCTCCATGTTCAGACAAGCCATAATCCTGTTGCACTGTGCCCAGTGAACTCACTATCCATTCAGGTAGTTTAGTCAGATATGGTGCGTGTGGAAACTCAAAGGTAGTCCCTCTTGATTCAACTTGCATTAGTACCAACTGCTATCCCTTGCAATCTCCTTGCTACCCAAGGCACTGCCTCTCAAAACCTGGCCAACACTCCCTTCCACTTTGAGTGGTCAAACCCTCTGACTATCGTGGGGTTTAGATTTTTTAGAGTCACAAGTGGAGTGTGATATGCATCATATCCTCTTTACTCAAAACCAGTAGCAAAGATTAAACTTGTTTTGCCATTTCGAACGAAAAACATTTGAAACCAAAAATGCTTGCAAACATATGCAAGAGCACCCAATCCAAGATGGCAGCCATTTGATCACCCCTTAACCAATCAGGTTCTGCATCACCCTATAAACTCCTTTCCAGCTAGTCCCCCATCTTCTGAAGCTGCAATAAAAACTCTGAAATCGAAAAAAACACACTTGAGACAAGAAACGTTGTGCACCCAGCAATCGAACCTCAAGAGAAACCTTGAATATTTTTCTTCTTCTTCGAATGAATCTGCATGTTGTTCTCCTCAAACGAAGACTGCAATGAAGAGGGAAAAAGCAATGAGGGAGGGCAAGAGGGATAATACTCACCTCTGTGTCTCCTAATAGATTCTAAACAGCCCTCACGCTAGGTAGGGGGGTTGGCCATTCTATGTTGGGACCGGAGGCTTCATATTTTGCTTAAAGCTCTTGCAACAACACATTCGCCACATGCTGAATGATTTTATCATAACACATTTTAAAAGTAGACTCTTTAGATAAATCAGCTGCACAGAGAATTTCCACAAACCTGCCCCCAACAAAACTGACTTAGAATCCCTGGCCCCTCTAGCAGAATGAGCCCCACAGATGGAAATATTCACCCCTGCCTCCTTCGTAACCAGTCATACTCAGTGAGCCAAAGTAGCTGAGGAAACAGCCTTAAAAGGTGTCCTGTAAGAGATTAGCAGCTGAGAAGTGGATGCACCATTACACACATATTACACTGTAAGCAATGAACCACACATCGTTTCTACTCTGCCAGGAAAGAGGGATAAGAAACAGAGGTAGTCATACACTTCGTTCTGAGAGTGATAAAAAAGGTCACCCCATCAGGAGAGTAAGCTCTGTTATCCGCCTCTAATGCTTTTACATCAGACACAATTTTAATGGAAACAGAACTGTTGAAGTGGCACATTCTCATTAGATTACCATGACCGAAATAAATGGAAAACCATGTAAACAACCTAGAAAACAGACCGCAATGTTTTCCTGCTAAAAAAATGCTCTCCAACAGGTTCACACTTTACCAAAATATGTCCTGCTGAAATAGCTGAATTGTTAATTGTATTATAAGCCTTTCATTCCTTAAATAAAGTAATCAAAAAGTTAACCACCTTAACAGGAGGGGTAGAAATGGGATTGATACCCACATCCACGCACCATACCTCCTAGCTTGTCCACACTGATGAGTAGAAGCTTGAGTGGACCGAGACCAGTTTGGGAACTCCCAGAACTCGCAGAAATCCTCCATGCCGTGAGAGGAAGATGATACTGCAGCTCATGGCAAAAGCATCCCTAATCTGTGAAGAGAAGAGGAAATGATGGGAGAAGACTGGGAACATCTATTAACAGCTCCAGAAGGGTTGTAAACCACACCTGAGGTGGCTAAAAAGGAGACAGGAGAACAAGCAAAGTCCTCTGTCTGCACACTTGGAGCTGAACCCGTGCAATCCAGGAGAAAGAGGGAAACTCTTAACCCTGGAGATGTGTCCTGTCCTGGAGAAACGCATCCACCGCCACAGCCTTCAGATCCATATGCCAACTGAATAACCGAGGAACGTGGAAATTGAGGCGAGAGGCAAAGATATCTGTGTGACAAGGACCCCAGAGTTTGGAAAGAAGAAGGAGCACTTGGGCATTCACTACAAATCACTCCCGTCATCTCGCTATCTGGAGTTTCAATCCACCACTGTTTTGACAAACCCTGGGCGATATTCTGCCTGCAATATTATCCCAAGACTGAGGCAAAAGAGCTGAAAATCACTTGATGGTCTGTTAGGCCCTTGGATCCTGTTTCCCCCTGCCGGTCAATGTGTCATACCACGAGACATTGCCCGTTTTTAGCAAAATAGAATTAATTTTGTCTTTTGCAAAGCTCTTTACTGCGAAGGAACCCGATAAGAGCTCCAAACAGTTGATATGAAGAGACTGCTCTTGAACAGATCACTTCCCTCCATTAAAATCTCATGTTTTCTTGCTCCCCAACCTGTCAAACTGGAATTTGAATGTAACACCATATTGGGAGCGAATCCGAAGATAGCTCTCCCATTCCAGGGTTCCATGTGTCGAAGCCACCATTGTAACTTCTTGGATGCATCCAGGGATAACCTCACTACCTGCAAACACAGAGCCCCTCTCTGGAGATGACATGCCTTTAGCCTATGAAGGGTCCTGCAATTCAAAGGGGCTTGAAAATGAGCCAGAATTGAGGCCCACAAAATCCTAATAACTCGGGTCAGGACCCTGAGAGAGAGGAAACAATTGTGAATGGACTTTATCTGAGGAATAACATTACTGGACACAGAATCTTCAGGAAACATCATACAGCTGAGGGCAGGCTGAATGGAAGGGCGGCAAACTGTCAGCAGCGAAACTGCCACTGAAAATGAAGGAACTCTTGATGAGGCAGCTGAACAGGGCCTACTAAGTATTCATCTTTCAAGTCTATCATGTACTTCCAATATCCCTGAAGGAGAGAGTCCGGTAACAAATGAATTCCCTCCATCTTGAAATGGCGATAAACCATAAGAGAAATGAGAGCCTTGAGACTGAAAACCAGGTGTAAACGTCCATCTGGTTTCAGCACCAGAAAAATGGAACTGAGAAAGGGGTACAACTTGTGCAAAAGCTGGATCACTGCCCCTTCTAAATGAGGTATCGCACCTCGGTTTTCACTAAATCCTGCTTGTCTTGACTGAAAACCAATATAAAAGGTAGAATCACCTGACAAGGGGGACAATACAACTTGATGCAATATCCCACCACTGTTTGGATGACCCACACGTCTGAAGCCACAGTAGACCAGTTGTGAAGAAAATGAGCTAAGCTTCCCCCCAACTCTCCGTGGCAACAAACATTTAAACGTAAAATTCTCAACTGGAGCAGAACGAGAACCTCCTGCCCCTCTGCCAGAGCAACCTCTCCACTGATTCTCCCTCTGAGGGAAGAAGGTTTCCTGAGCACATCTAGAAGCAAAGGGCCCTGCATGCAGCCCTCAGAATTCAAATTGGGCTGGACAGGAGGATCCCTGAAATGGACAGCCAGAGGAGCAGTCCCTCCCTCTTCCAGCCCTGGAAAGAAAACCTGGGGTCAGGATCTTCTGCATGTTTGTTTGGACCTTATCAAGCATAGTAAAGGTATGTACAAAGGAAGATAACTCCATAACAAGCCTCTCCCCAAACAGCAAGGCCTGTGCCCTGTGGAGCCAATCCCGCAAGACAGTGACATTCAGGAGGGGCCATAGACTTCACTCTCCTACAGTATATAGAACAAGTGGTTTAGGGGCCGCAACACATTCAACAACTAATCCTGACAAGGTCATAAAGCCTTATCTACCCCCTTTCTGGAGTACTTCACTTTCTTTGTGAGACAAAATATCATGGATTGGTCAATTTAAGACATTAGGGACAATTTTCCGCACATTGTGACCGCAGCTTATTATAGTCATCTCTCTCCAGGGGCCTCCTGACCCAATGCTTCAATTTGAACCCACCGCCTGTGACAACCACCATTTCACCGAGCGCAGATGCTGGATATCTGTAGGATCAAAGAAAGGCTCCCTAAGCACATCTCTAAGGACCCAATGTTTATGGGGGCTCTTTCATCTTTACCTTCTTTGGCTTAGATGGGGGATCTGAATCTTCTGATGAGGAAATGTCCTTACTCCTTCTACTCCTCTAACAGGATTGGGGACGATGGATTTTGTCAGTGGAAACCCCTTTTTCCTTGACTACCTGAAGATGTTTGGTCTTGGCCACACACTTGCCCTACTTAGCCCCTTTTGGAACAGAAACCACATCCGGTGCCACAGCACTCCCTGCCTAAATATCAGATATGCCCCTTATAAGGCACTCAAAGCAGTGGTCAAAGTATTATTCAGGCCCCAAAGGGTATTATCCATGGACTATTGTACTACTCGGTTTATTGCTCTAGGACTAACCTTAGACCTTCTAACTGAAGGTTGTTATTTAACCAGCGGACCACCCTCAGAGGATCTAGATTACTGGAGAACTACCTCCCCATCCTTACCTAGAACCTTCTGCATAATTGCTTCACCCCCAACCACAAGGGGTTGTCATGAGCCACCTTTTATTCAAAGCACCTAAACAGGCAACAATAACTAATAAACACTGAAGTGGCGGGAGGAGGGAATGTGAAATTAAAATGCCTCGAACAGAACTCCAGCAAGCCACTGCAATGGCACAAGTGTGAGGGGAATAGTCTGAGCAGGCCGTGAATAGGAAGGAAAGGAGGAGGGGCGTTCACAAGCCCAGAAGTCGAGCAGGCTTCTTCGGCAGTCACACCGAACAGCTTAGGCCCCGCTGACACAGTCACGAGCAAGTAAAGGGCAAACTTTATATCTTATTACACAGACGTGCTTCACCAAACCGCAGTGTCATCAAAATTATGTGTAGCTGCTGCTACAACTTTGGCGCTGATGCCGAGTTTAGCTCTGCCACCCCAGTGGTGCCCTGCGGATTCGTGCATGCACAAGCCAAACCGTGTGAACCATGGGGGAAAACAGGCTCCTGGTTGCAGTACAGTCAGCAGAAAGAATGAAGATGCTCACAATACTCCATTACAGTTACAATGTGAAAATGTACCCTGAAACAGCCTTAATATGCCCATAAGAAACAAAGTATCACACCTAATGAAACCAAAGCTCGAACAGGAGAAAGATTATAGCTGCTGGCTGAGCAGCAAAAAAGAGAATGAGGAATGAGCTGGAGAGGAGTATATAGGTTCATGCAGAACTTGATTGACTAAGGGCTCGTAATTGTAATTGGTTATTTATAACATGCTTAATACCCAGAGGTTTCTAAGCCTGGACCCAGCTATCGAACTTGAGTTGCGCCGCATAGTTTTGCTTCCAAGGCAAGCGTGCTGACCCGGATCTATCCTTCCGAGTCCTGAATGCTCCCATGATGCTCCCATGACTGCCATCTTGTTATCGAGTGCTCTTGCATATTCTTGAGAACATGTTTGGTTTTCACATGTTTTTCGCTGTAAATTATAAAACATGTTTAATCTTTGATGCTGGTTTTGAGTAAAGTCACACTGCATAATAGGAAGCCTCCGGGCTCGACACAGAACCGTAGAGTGATGAATTCCTCAGTGAAAGCTGCAATAAATGATATTCTTTGCACTGCAGGGAGCATTACTTAACATAATATACTAATTGCATGGACAGAGCACCACCTTTAGCACGTACATGCTGAAAGGCCTACTGCATACAATGTTCTGCATTAGAAAAACGTATGATGATGTCTGAAATCGCCTTTGTGCCTTGCTTTTACATTCCATTTTGCTAAAACTGTAAATGTCTGCCAACTTGGCACTTAGACTGGATTCCTAGGGAAGCCGCCTACCTTTAAAGCATGTTAAATCGAGGCTGATTCCAGAGGAATCCATTGGTTTTGCACCTGCTTGAAAACCCCAGGCATTTGTAAAACATTTTGAAGACGGATTAGGAAAATCTGCAGAAAGGTTTTTCGGGTACTTTTTTTGACACGTGTTTATTAATTTTACATAACATACAATACGAAAGAACACTTAAGTGCAAAGAAGAACAGTGACAGCAAAAAGGAAAGAATGATTGCACAAATAAGCTTGTCATCCATCCATTATAGACATATACATAAAGGCGTTTTCAATGGTCAACAGCATAAACCGTACTCGGTTTATATAACATGTATTGCATATAAGGGCCCGTATATCTAGGAGACGATCATGCACAGGCGCAATGTGAATAATTGCAAAATCTAGATCATAGCAATATGCAATATCTTCCATCTACACTGCTACCTTCCGCTTTGGTCCCTCCCACTATGCAAGAGCCACCCTCCTTCGGGCCAGTAGCAATGGGAGACCAGCTCGCCTGTGTATATGCCTCGAAAGATTACCAGTGGATCCCAACAATGCCAACATGGGGTACACAGCAATCTGTTATTTCAAAATAAGGGATATTGACTGAACAGCTTCTCAAAACGCAGCTATTGGGGGACAAGTCCATGCTAGGTGCACAAAGTATGGAGAGTTAGCTGTGCATCGCAAACATGAGGTTTCTGGATAATACCTAGACAGAGTGTGATATGTCTGATGCATTAAGTTAAAATGGCTAATTGTATACCTGGCATTCAACGAGATACCCTTGGTCTGACCCATTATGTAAGACCATTCCTCCTCCTGAATCTCTATCCCCAAAAATTTCTCCAACCTTTCTCTAGGATCATCACCCTCCTGTGGGATCTCAGATATTATTCTACTGTATATCTGTGAGACCAATCAACCCTCACCTTGGGCATTATTAACTTCTTGTAGATAAAAGATGGGTGGCTCACTTGTAAAGAAGGAGAAATGCACCCTGAACTAATTCCTAAACCTGGAAATGCATAATTAAATGTAGTGGGGAAGTCCTTTCATTTTCATTAAACGCCTCAAGTGATAGCAATGTTCCATCCAAGTACAAGTCTCCAAATATAGCTATGCCAGCCTCGGTTACCAAGTGAATCTAAACCTTTTTATGAGTAATCCTCATCCCAAGAACATATCTGCCTGCAATCAGTGGAGAATACAAATAACCAAATGCCAGATTATCGGCTATCTTGTACCAAGCTGTGCAGGTACAAGAGACAATATGTGTCAATGCTCTTTGGATTGTATGCACTCAGTTATCACTGTCTGTAATAAGGTTATAGTGGCCGCTGCACTTTCTATCTGAACATGTGGTTGAGATGGTTGCATCGCTTGGCAAAAGGATACAAAAATTGTCCTGAGCCACCCAACAATACTTCTCAACTTCTGGAAGTGCCAGACCACTCTTTGCATATGATTGCGACATAGTATTCCACTTTACCCTAGACTGTTTCCCTGCCCAGAGAAAGTCCAACATGATTCCCCAAAGCAGTATGAAAGAAATTGACAAATAGGAATATCCAAAAACAAATACAGAAATGATAGTAATATGACAATTTTTATGACTGCAACACAGCCCATTAATGAGAGATGAAGACCGCCCCATCTCTCTACCTGATCCTTGACGTTGTCCATTGCTCTACCATAATTTTCCCTGAAGAAGACACCTGGATCATGAGAGATTTAAATTCCCAGAAATGTATTCATTTATTTTGACATATGTAAAGAACGCCAAATCCAAGGGCATCTGAGCGCTGGATACAACCAGACAGTACTATCACTTGCACAAATAAAGGTTTTACATACAAAGTAGAGCGTGGTTGCAATAAAGCATGATACAAACTGGCAGTACTATTATATGCACACAGAATGGTTTTACATACAAAGTAGAAGGTGGTTGCATCGGCAGATTAAGGATCTTGCATGAATAGCTATGTTTTGAGGCCTTTGCGGTAGGACCAGAAGGATGATCTTAATGAGGGTGGGTGGGCGTTCCAGTGTTTCACAGCCACCACTGGGAAGCTGCAACCCCCTGCTTTTTGCAGCTTGAATCTGGGGATGGAGAGGAGGTGCGAGTATGTCTTTTGGAATGTGATTTGACAAATCTTCTGGATAAGTATTTGGGGGCAGTATTTACCAAGCATTTGTGTTATTCATAGGGTTTTAAACACAATCTATTCGTGAATAGGCAGTCAGTGGCATTCCTCCCAGCAGAACAGATATGCTCTTTTTTTGGACTATTCAGTGCTGCTCTTAGTGCATTATTGTATAAGGTTTGAAGTTTTTTTAATGCTGAGAGGTGTCGAGCCTGTGTATGGGAGGAAAGGTTTTTAGGACTCCCCTCCCCCTAAATTTCTCACCTACGTAGGCCTTATGACTCGCTGGCAGCCATCTATGCACCTGGTGCCCGGGATGTGGGATGGCTGCGAGCCGACGCATGAGTCTGCACGGCTCACCCTGTAGCATGATACAGACTCCATTTTGTGATACACGTAGACTCCATTTTGAGTACAACAATCTAGGCCTCAGTGGCACAAGCAGCATGCAGGGCTGCAGCTCTCCCCCACCCGACCGCGCACAGCGAGCCAGCACTCCCCTCGCCCTCCTCCCCATGGCGGCTCTGCTGAAGTCCTGTTCTCACGAGCAACTAGGAACGAAGAAGTAACAGTACAAACACTGTATCTTTCACCTTCCACAGTGCATCATTGACCTGACGGTGACCGGACCATAAGCTGGGGTCTGAGAAAAACAAAGCTGCCTCTATAAACCATGCCCTGTCTCCTCGCAGACCCCTGTACCTATAATATATGTTGTGAATAACCCCCAACCCTGTTCCCCGTTTGAAGCATCAGACATGCATGTTAATCCCGTGTGCCACCCAGTTTTATCCATGCTGCTAAGCCATTCGCAAGGAGAATGAAATAGCCTCAAGTCCATAAGGTTGATTGTTCATATTAAAATTGCCCATCCCAGAACACCCACATGTGGAGTTATCAAACATATGTATATTCGAATTTGTCAATACTAACCAAGGGTCATTGTTGCTGCGCAATATTTAAAAAGCAATGTGTAAAATCCCCATGCACAATATGATTTCCCTTAAAACATGCAAGTTTACAAGTAGATAATTAAGTGTTGCTACATGTATGAGTCTTTTAAAGTAATAAGCACCGCCTTTTTTTTCAATGAACTCTCATTTGAAGTAATTGTTTAACATCTAAGCATGAACACAAGTCCGATTATAAGTAGAATATTGCAGACTCTTACCAATGCTAATGTATACGCCAACCTGTTTCTACCTCACGTTTTAATGCTAGCTTTTCCCATGTGTCCCTGCACCCAATGTGTATACATGCAATTATACTGGCATAACTCCGCTGTTCATTTATAATGATATGCATGCAACCCTGTAACGTAGATGCGCACAATGTTACAAGCCCATCTCTCCCTTCCCTCGGAGAGCTGCACACTAAGCCCCCACCTTCCTCCCTCCAAGGCCCAGCTGGGGATTGAAGGTCCTTGGTTTATGCATGTTAGAATAACACAGGTATACCTCCTTGCTTTCCTGCTGAACCCACACAAGGTATTCACCCTCCCCCATTCCCCCTGACACCCGACACCACCATAAAATCACTGTGTACCTCCACGCTCTGGTTAGAAGAATTATGAGTAACAAGGCCCCATATGCCGCCACTTTTTGATGTACCAGCTATGTGCCCCCTGACCCAATGGTATTCCAGTTTACACCAACCTTAACTGGTCATGGTGGGAGTTATTCGCTCTTGTACTAACACACTATAAAAATGTCTCTTACTACATTTAACAAAGTAGGATGATAAAGGCAACCCGACTCATGCCCCCTGATAAGACACCTGGGCTCATGACCTGCCCCTCTCTGTAAACAATGACTTTATGATGATGTATTGGGAAGACCCAGAGTCACATGCCATTTCTTTTGTGATGTTAGATTAACAACTTGTAGGATTCGTATGACAGATTGAAGTAGAAGTTAGTAATTAATGTTTATGTGTGGCCACAAGGGCAAAATGTTAGTGCAGCCGCGATGTTTCAACTCGAACAGCTTGTGACCTGATACTCCACCCCGATGAGCCCAGCTGACCGAGCACTCCGCACTGCCACCACGTGGATCTCTGCCAATCATGGAGCGCCGCACCTATGTCAGACATGGTAGCTAGTCTTCACCACCCAATCTCCACGATTATGTGCCCCCTATAGCTTACCTCACCAATTATGATTTTTTTGTAATAAAAATGAATGTCTTTCTATTATCTGACAGAGCTCTCTCGGAGTATGCAGAGTCCTCTGCATGCCCTATATTGATTCAGATAAAGTTGTTTTTTTACTTCACCCGCACTTGGTCTTGGTCTCATTCCCTGCTGGGGTGTGTCCATTATTGACTCTCATTGTAGAGCTAAATGCCTTTTTGGGGGACGCACACTTTCACCTTCGAATAGGTCATTGCAATAGTCTATCTTGGAAAGAAAGAGAGCTCAGGCAATCATGATGCAATATTTGGAGGTCAGGAAGGGTCTGCAGGCATTGGTGAGTTTAGATGTGTATGTTGCTGCATCAGCAATAGGGTTTGCATGTCTAGTTAGAGAGAACGAGGAGTCCAGGTGGACCCCCAGAATTTTTACTTCTTTTCAGATTGGGATAGAGTTTACGTCAATGACAAAGGATTTGTAGTCATATTTGTTTATTTAGTCATGTTATCTGTTGTTATCCCACTCCCACTTAAATGCAAAGTCATCAGCAAATGCCTTGACCCCAGCTAAAGGTAAGATTACTGATTCCAAACCGGGAAAATTCCCCAAATGTGGTCACCTGTCGTATTACTGGGTTTAAGCACTCCAGTGGCTCCTTTAAAAATGGGTCTATATCATCTGCATACAACAAAATGCTCAAATTATGATAATACAATTGAATCCCCCTACACAAGTGCTGATGTCATAGCACAAACACTTCAGACTCCATAGCCAGAGCAAACAGCAGTGGGGAGAGGGAGCAACACTTGCCTGGTTCCACTTCCCATCTCAAAGGAGTTAGACAGCTGTTTGTTAATAGCAATCAGAGATGAAGGGGAATTAAATAAAAGAGCAAAGAAAGCAAATCTGGAACACAACCCCATGTATGTAAGTGTCAAAAATAAATATGGCCATTCGACAGAGTTGAATGCCTTTTTTCGGCATCTAAAAGCACTGACACTTCTGGGACCTCCTGATCCAGTACATTGAGAATCCCAGAAATTGCCATTAATAAGGGATATGTGTTGATATGATGCAACATAATCTTGCAGTTACCCTCTCTTTTGCAGTCAGTGTATTGTCATATCTATAAGTGTTAGAAGAAGGATTCTCTGCTCTATAGATTTGGAATACATCCAAAGTAAGTGAGGAGCTAGAATATTTGCATAGACCTTATAAAACGCTGTCAAGATACTGTATGTCCCAGGAACTTTGACCCTGGAAGATTCATAATAACCCCAAATATCTCCTCTAAAGTTAGGTCTTGCTGGTAGGTCTCCCACTCTCCTGGGTCAATCACTACAGCTCGATCCACACTAGATATTGTTGCTTAAGTGCCTTAGAGGGGACCTGTCTTGGGGTGTACACAACACTATAAAAGTCACATAATATTTCTGCAATATCCAACATCGCATATTTTTACTCCCCATAGTGATCCTTAATCAGGTCTATTTGTTTGGGTTTTTTCTCCGACGCAAGCATCCATGCCAGCAGTTCCCCGGTTTCTGGCCTTCCCCATATTGTCATATACGATGAGCCTGATTCAAGTATTTAACTTCTCTCAGAGCATTGGCACGAAAATTGTCCACCTCTCATGGAATATCTGCCATTATGGATTTGTCCCCAATCAATTGGAAATTATCTTCCAATTCTCTAAGCCTGGATTCATTGGAGTCCAGTTCTCTCCTAATTATTTTCAAAATATCATCCTTCTTGGCTAGGCACTCCCCACAAATGTAGTGTTTGAAGGTTTGCCACAGCACCCCCTATGGATCCACTGACCCTTGATTAATGGTAAAAAAAGAAGATGATGTCATCCTGTATTTCCCATTGAAAGACTGCATCTTTAAGGGCTTCAACTTTGAAGTGCCAATGGTGCCTCTCATGTATCACTTCTCAAATAGAACACTCCAGGGTAACTAGAGAGTGATCTCACAAGGTCCTCGGCAGAATCTAACCATCCTCAAATTGGAGCGCTGTCGTCCATGAGACTAATATAAAATATATTTGCAAAGCCGTGTTGTGAACCCATGAGTGAAAGGTGTAACCCCTCGGAGCAATGTGTTTCAGCCCCCAAATATTAACAATTTCATACACAAAGGGTATGTCCTCTATGTTCTGGTTAGCCTTAGATTGCATCAGCAGTCCAATATTGGATCTAGTACAGTGTCTAAAACAGTATTATAGTCTCCACCCCAAGCACTACTGAGTCCCCTTATGAGGCTAGGCTCATGATCACCCAATAAAAAAAAAATAGATCATCCACGTTTGTGTCATAGGTCCTAATCAGCATGCCCAGAATACCCTTCAGGTACTCCATAACCATCAGTGCCCTAGCCTCCTGATCCCTTATGATATGATATGATATTTTATTCATAGCGCGCCTATGCACAAGTGTTTCAAGGAGCGACAAGGCAAGGGAGGGGACACAGGAGGACAATACAACTATCTAACTAGGCCAAGTGACGTTGAGATTGCGCAAGAGCCGGGGAGAGAGAAGTCAAAAAGTGCAAGAGGAAGGGGAGGACGAGAAGTGTGAGACATAGGATCAAGACATAGGAAAAGAGTGTGGCCAACAGGTGGAGGTGCAGGGATAAGTGCAGACAAAATGTGTTGGATAAGTGCAAGTAGGGGGACTGTAGGGATGTAGATACAGCCCCCAAGTGCAGGGCAGCCAGGAGGCAGTGCAAGTATGCAACTGGGAGGGAAGGGACTTGGGTCAGTGATTCAGTGGGTAGCCAGGTAACCAGTACATTATCAGACAGGAGATCAGCAGGGAAGTGGGATAGAGAAGGCAGAAGCAAAGAGAAAAGACTTGAGCTGCTTCTGGAACCAGAGATGGTTCTGCTCAAGTTTCAGAGAGGCAGGCAGGCCGTTCCAGAGGGAGCCTTCTGTAAGTGAAATCTAAGGGAATTATTAATAAGTATTGCAATACCCCTGGAGTATGAACACATTACTTCCTCGACCCTAGGAGAAACTCTATTTGCACTGATAGATCTGTTTTGCTGATTTGCATTGGAGCAACATTTCTTGCTGGGAAACTCAAAACAACAACAGTAACAAAAAAACCTGATTTGCACAGCACCCCGCCCACCCAACCAGTGAACCTCAATTGGCCCGAATCACAGATACGCTCCCCTCCCACAACCATAAATGAGGGATTAATGCAAGGGGCATGTTTGCCATTCCCTGCTCCAGCCCACAGTTGTGTATTTTTCGGATACATAATATTACACTACCAATGGGCCCGGGAGGAACCTACCCCCCTCCAACCTCATATGCAGCACATGCAAAACATAGAATTGCTAAATTGTCCAATATATAGAAAGGCAGGGTCCATCATGCGTGTCATCACCATGTTGTGCCTTCAGACCACCCATGGGCAGCAACTTCATAATCTGCTACACAATTAAGCTAGCTGTTTTGGGCAAAGTAAAGAATTGATCTTTCCCTTCATGTTGGATCCGTAACTTAGCGGGAAACAACATAGAGTACTTAATACTCTTGTCATGAAACAGTTTGAAGCTGAACCCCATCATAAGTCAGTTCACCTTTCATTTGATACCGTCTCAAAATGGTGTCCCGGTCATGGGAGTTGAGGATGCATACAATAATTGGTTGAGTGTGGTGCCACCTATAAGACTGAGTGCAGGGACCCTATGGGCTCGCTCCACAATGAACAATGTGGAAAGCTCACTCAGGTCGAACACCGTTGTACCGGCTTTTTGACAAATTCCTCCATCCGTCCAGACACCTGTGCTTCCCTTATCCCAAACAGCCGTATATTGTTTCACTGTGCACGCCCCCCACGACTTCTTTCTTTGAAATTAGTATCTTAAAAGCCACCTCCATTGCTTTCACCTTAGTAGAGATCGTCGTCTATGAGTCCTCCAACTCTGATATCCAGTTCTCTGCCTAATCCAGCCTGATTTAGTGCTTACGTAGTACTAGCTGAAGTATATCGACTTTGCTCATAAGAGCATCCTGCTTGGAGTCGAGTTTGCCTATGCCAGCCTTGAGGTGTACTAGGAGTTCCTTGATATCAACCTTGAATCTTCTGATGTGTCCATTGTAATCCCTGTGTCCTCTGAAGTCGTGGAGAGCAGAGCCGGGTTCTTGGGCCTTTTTTACTATCACTCCCCCATCAAATGAGAGCTTGCATTGGCTCTTATCTCCCTTACCCATGGTAGGACTTTTCCGCTAGAGTCCACAAATTAATTAAACACCAGCATAGTGAGAGAGTCCCCGGATAGTACTGTTAGCACCAACCTCATCAATCAACCTCCTTACTTATCTTCAGGCAATCACTGCCCATCAATGGAGCACACTGTGCAAGGTTGAAGTGAAGCCGATCACAAGGGTCACAGCCTTCTTCAGCACACTGTCTAGGGCTACAGGGCGATGGCGCTGTACTAAGGCTGCTGGCTCACAAGGGACCATTTGAGGTTTCTAGGAGGCACCCTATTGCTCAATAATCCCTCTGGTTGCAATTGATCTCTGAGCTATCTCCGAAGGCTCTTAGCAAACTGGTCACGACCTTTATGACCTTTAGGATGTGCCCCCCTTCCTCACAATGTCTACCTTAGCCACTCAGGCTGCGCTGCTCGGGACAGTGGTGTTGAGCTATGGTCTCAGCCTCACATGCTTCTGAACAATGTAACCAGGTGGCACCCAAAGCTTCAATATTTCCTCAGATTGCAATCGAACCCGCAGCCTTCATACGGGGCTAGGCACAATCACATCAGCCACAATAGCCCTAGTGGATATGTGCTGTCATCGGGCCCAAGTCCAGGCATCTCCTTCTCCTCTGCCCATCACAGAGATCCCGCCCCGCAGCCTCTTCCCAGCATGCAGCACAGTGACGGATCGGCTGACCTGCTCCCCTTCGCACTCCTGCCATTGACAGGGCTTTTGCTTGAGCCCTTCGGAGAGCAGAAAGGCTCAGTTTGAGGTTAATCAGACTTCCGTATTGACACAATATTTACAGAATTAGGCAGCTGGTGAGTAGAGTTCACGCAGGAGCCGCCATACTGGATCGGCTCACAAGCTCCCCTGAAAACTTCGGAAAAGTGAATTCCTGTTTGTCCATCTTCTCTGCCTTCAGTGAGAAGGACAGTGCCCAGAGAGTTTCAACCGTTTTATTCCTCAGTTTGTCATCTTGATTTACCACATTGGGCATGGAAAACGAGGCCCTAAGTGTGTTTGCTCCGAATCACCTTTTTAAGATTGTGAGTGCTTACATCTGAGGATCCACTACCTTTACAAGTAACTCCTGAAAGTGTGTATGGTTATTCTTTTGGCTTACGGCAACGTAACATATTTCCATTTTAACACTTATCTCTATATATACGTTTGGGAAATCACCTTTGTATGCACTATATAAAAATAGATGGATATAGGTTAGTGTATTAGATGCTTTCCACCAGCAACTATGTTAACACTGGATTCCATCACAATAAATCCAACTTCTTTTACCCAACTGGTTTCAATACATTTCTGAATGTGCTTTGGTGCTTTGCAAATAAAACACAAACAACAGTTTCAGCTCATGAAGGAAAATAATGCAGAAGTCTGAGTTTGCTGGTCTAATACTAAAGATGGGTTGGTGGGATTTGTGGTCTACTGAGTACATTGAAGTCAGTGAAAATGTTCACACGGGCACAAATCTTGGCTTCTCCAAATGACCCGCATCTTTGATTCTGGGATCATCATTTTACTTCTGAGGACTTGATTGTCCTTATTTTCTCAAATTGAGATCATTTAGAAGCGATTGTGTTCAGTTTGCACTATACATGAGAAAAGCTGCATCACGCATGTAGTCATAAGATGACAGTATTTGAGGCATTGTGAAGGCTCCTGCCATATGATCAGAGCACTTGGACTTGTGAGTCTGTACCTGCATGCACCATCTATATGAGGCACATGAGGCTTAAGGTGCTTCACTTAAAATACTATCGCTGTTCTTGGCATATGAGCGTGTTTAGCATATTATATTTAGACATTGTATATGAGGCTTTAACAGATACAAAATGGCAGTAACTGGACATGTGAGGCTGCACACGAATAAGGAAGCATTGCTACTCAGCTCAACTGGTTCTGCTCTTTGTGTCCACAGTATCTTATGACTGGGCCCATTGCATATCGAGGCAGCCCCATAGCTCACTTTTCTCTGGTGAAATCGAGTTTTCTGTGCCACAGTGCTCAGTGTTATTACATTATTGGAAACATTGTAGTTTTTAAAAAAACGTTAGTGACATCAATGATTGGGGCAAAGGTCATGCGATTTCACTTCAGGTGATGTCATTGCCGCTACTCCTGGCATTTTGGTAAATTGACATGCCTGCCCTCTGCATTGCTCTATTCTTTTGAAAACCTTACTTGCTCTGACCAAACCTTTCATGCTATTTCATCTTAATACTTTTGTACTGTGATGACACATCAACAATGGCATTTTATTTAATTTAGCCAATGAAATTCTGAATGAATATTTCCCACACTCTACCTTGTGCAATGAGAACAAGCTAAAACAGTTTTGGCTTATGCCCAATTGCCTCCTCTTTCCGAATCCCCAATTCAGTTCCTGATACCTGATCACACATGGAATTCCACGTTTTAAAAAAAAAATAATAGATTAAGGCTGACGCTCCTAGAAAGTCTGCTTCGCATATGGAAAGATGAAATGGCAGCATGACATGTTCTTAGTAATAACTCAAGTGCACCTTTATGGGAGAACTGTTTGCTTGATGTATGCAAACATCAGGTTTGGACATACAATGAGGGGCTACTCCCCAAAGGCGATAGTCATTACTTGATTAAATGTTTTATTTGTGATAAGGCTTGATACAACACACTTTTCGAAAGAAGTAAAGAACATAAACAAAGAAGACAAATCAACAAAAGACGATAGACAAATATACATGAAGTCTGAACAAAAGGTATAAAAATGCAATTAAATTTACAGCAAAATCATCCCTAGAATTTCAGATGCATAATTCAGGGCTACACTACATAACAAGATCTGTATCCCACTTAAAATACAATTCCAGAAACAATCCAAAGTAATCAGGTTAATGTTGTCCACACATCTAGAGAAACAACAGTGCTTATAACGTAGGTTAGAGGAATCAATAAAAAGGTGTTTTGACGTTTTGACCCGGTCATTCTTACAGATTCTGCATACCCTTTGGTCCTTAGGAATCCCAGAGTGAGCACCACATACTTCCCAAGATAGTTATACATTGAATCTAAGTCTCAGGAAGTTGAGCCTCCTTTGTCTATTAGGAGACTTCCTTGGGTAAGTGGGTACTTGCTCTAGGGGTTTTTCTGTTTGTGTACAATGGCTAAATCATTTATAATGTGTAATTCATTATCTGGTCCTTAGGACGATCCAATCCATTAGCGAGAGTTTCTTTTTTACTGTGCATGGGTTACCAGCTAAGGTATGTTTAGACATGTCTAAATTCATAGGAACGTTAGGTATTTGTAATTCTCAGCTGTTGAGAACCTGAAACGATTGCTTTAACATAGTATCATGAAGATTTGCAAACAAAAAATGTGTGGGGTCATTATCTTAACATAGAGTAACATGTTTTACCAATCTATCTGAGCCTCAAGAGATTATAGACCTAATTCATGGTGGATAATGGATACAGAAATCCCTCAACGGAGGTTAGGGGATCCTCTCCAGAGTTTACCCTCAATTTTCACCCATTTGATACACACCAGATTTGTCTAATTTCCATATATTACAGACACGACTACTTTGCCTTTGTGCATTTTAACATAGGCATTATCGTAAATTTGCCATACACCCATGCTTTTCATTTGGGTGGGGGGGACAGAAGATCCCCAGCAACCCTGAATGATGATGTGTTTTGTTTGATGATGGAACCCAAATACCTCTAACTGCTGACTAATTCCAGCTGTGTTTTATCGACATAACAGATATGCCTAAGCAGTTTTCTTCCCCAGGATTGAAGATCAAAACTTTTGTCTTAGAGGGAATGATCTCCAAGACCAAGTCCTGCATGAAACTGGAAAGGATGTTTTGCAGTCTCTGCAGGCCCATAGGTGCTTTATCTAATGAGACTATAATGTCTGTGTAACTCAGGTGATCAAGGCACATGTGCCCCAGTTTAGGGAGAAAAGATTTACAAGCTAGCCATCCCTTTTCTAAAACCACATTGGTGTTTATCTTTCATCTGTTGCTGGGAAGTCCATGCCTCAAGATTTTACTGGGTGAATCCAGAAGGCTACATGGTCTGTAATTTTGTGGCGGCACTCCAGTCCCCCCTTCTTGAAAAATGGAACTAGAGATGAGGTTTTCCAGGAAGCAGGATTGTCCGGTCACTAAAATGGATTTGAATAAATTCAACAAAATCCCAGACCACAGAATAGGATAGTCCTTATAGACAATCATAGGAAGCCCGGCAGGCCCAGGAGCATGTGAACATTGGCTTTGACTATCCTCCAGTGTATGCCAGGATTCAAATGTAAGATGCCAAGGTGAGTAGTTTTTAACCTTGGGCAAGAGGATCTTCAAGTTACCAACAGAATAAAGCTTTGAGAAGAGAGACATCCACAAAGATTCAGCAGTTGGATTTGCTTGAGCAAGAACTTGAAATGATTCTACCTCGTTGCAAAATCATTTTACCTTACTGGGTCCCATAAATTCTGTATCCCTGTGAAACATTATACTTCTGTGAGATTTCAACAAATTATTGTATGATTGTTTCAAATGTTTTTACAATGACAGGGAATCACAGTCAGTATTTTTGTGTAAAGACAACAAATTACTTTTTATTTCCCTTTTCCTAAGTAGAATTGCTTCATCAAAGGAATGAGATCTAAAAGCGTGGAGAAGTACCTGGGTTTGCAAATTGTCTTTGATAAATTGTTTTAAAGTCCAAAGCGTCAGAAAGAATAACTTTTTCACTTTGGCACTTGGAGTTACCTCTTGAGAGAGTGTCTAGTAAATCATTGAATTTGGCTATCATTGACGGAATCCAGGCAATTCTTGTTTTTTGGTTATTTGCCAATAGTGAGGCTGCGCAAAGGAGCCTAACCTGCATTGAATTTTAGTTAACCATGTGAGATTGCATGATTGCTAACCACAGAGTAGATGACTTCCAACTGTATAGTTCTTTCAAAAATAAATAAGTAATCTAATATAGATCTCAAAGCCCCACACTACCAGGTAGGACATGAAAGAGTATCTTTGTCCTAACCACCATTTGGCATGCATAAGCCTCACAAATTCGAAATTTCAGATATGCATTCCCCTCTGAGTCTAGAATCGTGTGTACATGAACGCTCGCTAGAGAAGTTTGAGGAAACACAGATAATATTAAAGTCTCCAGTTCCAGACTGCCATTACACTTTTATGCAAGAGTTATTGGGCCTCATCACGAGTCTGGCGGTAACCCTTAAATGTGGCGGTAGCACTATTACCGCTGCATTTAAGGGTCCGCCAGATCATGGTTTTGGCAGATTTCCCACCAGCTCTGAGCTGGGGGGAAATCCACGGCAAAATTGCCGATTTTCGGCGCGATTACCGTCGGCAGGAAATCCGCCAGCGGTAATAGCGCAAATTTTCCCCATTGGGCCCAATTGGGAATGAGGAATTCCTGAATGGGCCCAATGGGGAAAGGGCAATAACCCTTTAGCAGTAGGGCTATTAGCGCCGGCAACTCGTGATGACGCCCAATGGCTGAAATCAGTAGAACTACGTGAAAAGCTCCACACTAATACAACAGAGAAGATGCTTTAGGAATGTTGGCACCTTGAAGCAATGCTATACACAGCTTAGAGGAGGGAAAATCATTTTTGAAAAAATACATTCTTTCAACGTTCTTTCTATTTTCATTTCCATTAAATGATGAATACCTGTGGGTTTACTCTCACAGGAGTAGCAGGGTTCTTCACTTGAAGATGTGGGCCTTGAACGCTGTATTTGGACGCAGCCTCCCAATTATTTCTCTCGATTGATATCTGAAGAAGTAGTGGGTCTCTTGAAGATCAACAGCATTTATGAACTTCAAGATTGAGAATTTGAGAGTAGGTGGTATGGATATACTCGATGTAAGAAGGAGGCTAACATGTCATAATTGTGTCTAGTTACACATTCGATTTGGTAGTTTAAAATGTATTTATACAATACCATCTCTAAAAATTAAGTATTCTGGTTATGCCATTATTTGCAAGTAAGTCTTCGGCGTAGTTATTATTTGCAATTAAAATGCTCAGTCGTTGTTCACAAAATGGAATCACAGTTGAAAAAGTGGGATTTCGCGTTAAATGGTTCATATCTCTTACATTTCCTTTGTTTGCCTTTTTCTGAAAGTTTGTAATGAAGCCTTATAGAATGAGGAAGTGGCCATTATTGCAGTATAATGACCCAGCACAAAGTAATTTCCCTAGTTGAAGCTGAGGAGTATACATTTCGCAATGGTCACTATCACCATCAATAATTACACCTCACAATGTCTGTAATGTTGTTAGCATTTTGAGCTATGCACCTAAAAAGGAAAGTGTTAATTTAATTTAATGTAATGATCATGGGACCAGTAACAACAAACGTTGTACATTTGATGGTTCATTGTTGTTTGTTAGTTTCTGGAATTGAACTACACACATTCTTTTCTGCCTTTGCACAGTTGATGGCAATCATTTGTGCTCTATCAGGCTGCTACTCCAATCAGAATGCATGAGTGTTCCTCCGTGAGATGTGAGACTGCATTACAAACGTTCTAATTGGCTGACAGGAGGTATATTATGGAAATCACACTAAGACTTTTGGCAGCGTATGTAATGAAAGTTATCTTAAAGTGTATACACGTTAACTCACGGGAAAGTGAACAATGACTTAGGGTGCCAAGCCTTTCTCTGTGCTTTTTCTTCATGGAGCAGGCATCAGGGGATGCAAGGTGCATGCATGGGCGAAATTCAGTATGCCGGCACATAGGATTTTCTTCAGGACATCTGCCACATGATCCACTGATTTTGATTTAAAATCCATTATTGTGCTGGCAGCCTATAAATACTAGTTTCGAACAGGAGCAAGCATATTGTTCCCAGGGAAATTATGTTAATTGAGTGACCTGAACTGCACTTCAATTTTTTTAAGATGCCCAATTAACTGTGAAGGTGTCCTATTGAATTACTTCAAAAAATCTGTTAGGACTATTTATATTCTTTTTTTATTTTTACTTGGCCGTGGTTCCTCTGCTGTGTTCTCTGTACACAATTTCCATTGTTTTGATTCTTTCTTCCTTTGGTCTTTCTCATCACACTTACGCATATGATTCTCAGCCGTTTCTTTCTTTTTCTGCATTTACTCCAAACATTCGCAGAACCATCTCCTCCTGTCTTCTGTCAATCCAGTCTTGGATGTCCAACCACCTTTCTTCACCCCAATACCTCTAAGACTGAGTTATTTTCTTTCCTACTATTACTATCCCTCCCCATCCCCTGACATGTCCTCCTAATTCTCTTCTATTGCTTCTTCTCCACGTAACCTTGACGTATATTTTGATTCTTCACTTCCATTTTCCTCTCAGATCACCGCACTGGTTTGTTTTTGCTGATTTTGTCTCTTTAACATTTAGAAAGCTGGACCCTTTCTTTCATTCCATGCCACCAAGAGTCTTGTATCCTTGGTTATTTTGTCTCATCTTTTCTATTGCTTCTCGCTTCTCTCTGGACTTCCTGTTTCTCATCTCTCCCCTTTGAGCTCCGTCTATAATTCCTCTGTTTATCTCCTTTTCTCTCTCTCCCCTCGAGACTCTATGTGTCCAGCCCTAATCTCTCGTCGCTGGATTGCCTTTAACACTTGTCGCCTTTTTAATTTTCTCGGCTTAGTTTTCAAATCTCTTCACACCTTGGCTGGGCCCTACCTTCCCTGGCTTGTCATTGTTTATCCTCGTCATCGTCCTTACTTTCAGAATTTCAGTGTCTTCTTACTGACTCTAGCGCTATGTCCCGCCCGCTTCCGTTCCTTTTCCTGGTTGGCTCCCTGTGATTGGAATGCTCTTCCACTTTCTCTTAGTTCCATTTTCTCTTTATCTTTCATTCATGTTACGGATGCTTTTTTCTTTCTAATTTCTTCCATACTTCCATTTTTGCTTTGTACCATTCCGTACATTTTTGTACAGCTCTTTGGCATAAAGTGGCAAAAAATCGAATTAAAATACAAATACATTTCATACACATTTACTTTGAAATATGAAAGGTCTATCGATTAATTTTGTAAACCTGTTTTTCAAAGTTCAGGAAAATGGCTTTGCTTTTTAATGGTATGGTTGTACTTGTTTTTATATATACTATAAGAAAAGTATTTGCAACATGTATCAATGTTTTTTTTCTGTCAGCTATGTGAAGACAAAATGCATTGATAGAAAGAATGTTACAAGTAGAGTATCAATTACCATTATTTAAAAAAATAAGACACTTAAGAACTGCTTATGGAAAACATTGTTCAAAATCGCTGCAATTTTCTGTTTCGAAGTGCATGAGCTGCATACCACATGAAATTAGTTCAGATTTGCTCACCCTTAAATCCATTTGAAACATTGGTTGCGACTGCTTAGGCACCACATAGTGTCAAACCTGGGCATGAATGTACCATATGCAAGAAATGGTTTGGTCTTATTTTATTGTGTGCACTTATTGTAGGAAGGTGGTAAACCTTTTCACAAGTGTATTGTTTGGGACGGTTCATTGGTCACTCCGAGTTGCGAGTGGATTCAAATTTTCGTAACATTGATGTTAATCTGACAATGAACCTGGGCTCTTTTTGCATTGATATATTTCGTTTTACAAAGCACTAGCAGAAGTGCCTGTTCTCCGAACGGGTTCTCTAGATAGAGATTACAACACTGATCCTGTAGTTCGCTGTTCCAAGTCGCTGATCACTTGATGCGTTTTGCAGCGTGAAGTAAACTGCACTGAGAATGGGCACGTGTGGCTGGCTGATATATCCAGGAGCAGACGTTTGGGGGAAGCAAGAGTTGGTGTGCTGCTGCATAGTGGGGCAGTCTGTGCTCTCTCCACACCTCTTGCCTCACCCTTGCATGGTGCAGTTCGTTTTTGGTGCAGATATCTTGGAAACTCTGCTTCCTAGGGTCTGGACCTCGGGTTTTGTGGACAAGCAAGTGGCTGTGGCAATTGGCCATGGCCAAAGACCATGGCTAGTGGCCTGGTAGTGCTTTATAATATAGAGTGGGCACAGCCAAAGGCAGGGCCTTGAAAGACATGGAAAGTGGCTACCGCTGAAGGCCATGGTGAGGGGGTTGGAAGTGTTTAAAAATATACAGTGGGTAGGACCGAAGGGCGGTCGGCACAGGCTGGTCGGCTTGTAAGACATGGAAAGTGGACAAGTCCACCTAATGGGTGTAAAAGGAACATATTGAGGGAACCTATACAGTGGACACAGCCGAAGGCTTTGGCCATGGCCAGAGGCTCATACAAATATGATGGTTCACAGAAACCCCTGAAATTCAATGATAAAACTTTGGCTAAAGTTTAGTTAAATTGACCAGACTTATCACAACAAAGCCTTGAAATTCAGCAGATGTGGGAAGTGATGACCAGTTTAACTCTGCTCGTTCCCATTGCAAAGCCCATGAGCACATACACATCATAAGAGAAGGGATTCACAATGACATACCAAATGGCATTATGGGTGACACAGCATTTTGGTCGAAATAAAAAAGGGAGGGCGCTTGGTTAAAGCTGGTCATGATTTCCCACATCTGCTTAATTTCAAGAGATTTGTTGCGGTAACTCTCATCAACTTAACTAAACTTTAACTAAAGTTTTTTCAGTGAATATATATTTATGTAGGATTAGACTCTGAAGGAAATTTAGGGTTGGATTTCTAGTCCTCATATCAACACGGATTGTTATAAAAACATGTTTTGTGACTTGCACATTTATTTTAGGCACGCTTGTAATTGACAATTTGAGTGATTTGGTAAACACCATGAAAAGCCATGAAAAACAGCTGACTCCATCACAGCGACTGTGCACACAAAAGCCAAGAAGAATGTGCTCTAGAGGTGTTATAACTTGAATGGGTGGGTCCTGATAGAAATGCTGATGACTTAAAAAAGGCGCCAAAGAAAAATCACTGAAGAAGATACGTCATGACTGTCTCTTCTCCCAGCTGCTGTAGAGGTGCCTCTGGACCTTCATCAATGCCTGCAGGGAATGCCACCTTTAATTTCAACAGGAGGTCAGACACTCGGACTGCTATACATGTGTACTCTGGCCATATATTATTCCAAACACATTGCACAGAGGCTTATGGAGTTCATCGGTGACAATATTATCAATGGATTATTGTCTCCATGTTAGATGGCTTTAACATCGTTAAGATAGCTCAGTGGGTTGAGCTCTCACTGCTGCGATCTATGTGTGATCTGCAGGTCGCAGGTTTGAATCCCGACAAAGCCAACTCAGCCTTTCATCATTCCGAGGTCGATAAATGAGTAACAACTTCGGGTGGGATGATAAATGTGTGTAAATATGTTCTCTGTAAAGCGCTTTGGCTTAAAGGATAGTTCCGGGACTTTTTTTTTATTGTCCCTACGGTTCGGCCATGTGTTTTTAAGCATAACTCGGTAGATCGTAGAAAACTTTCCTATGGACCTTACCCGACTTTTCGTCCATTAACGCACTCGAAATCAGCTGCCATTTTCTGATAATCCTATCATTTCCCCCCATCGCCCTGGCTCACCTGCTTTTGCGGCACTAAATCAAATCCCCCGCCCCTGAGCCTGACATCAGCAGACGCGTACCGCTCATTTCCCAACGCCAAAGCACGTTTCGTGTCAACAATCGCTGCGCCTCAGCTAATGAAGTGTCGCCATGGAAATGGCAGGACGCCTCTTTCCTCAATAAGTATAAACACACCGTTTCACAACACACAGCAGCAGATTTTCAATTCCATTACTCTCTCTGTGTTACTTTGAGTATTCTGTGACTCGTTTCTGTGCTCTGGTCAGCTACCTTCGCCGCTTCTAGGCCTTGTGAACACCTGTACCATCTCTGTAAATTATTTTACTTTCTTTACCACACAATGGCTACAATAATGCCGTATATGTATGAGCCCGAGTACACCGAGGAGGAACTACTGGAAAGGCAAGCACGCGAAAACGATGGGGATTCTGACGGCAGTTGGGAGGACCAGTCAACGGATGAAGAGCCTGGACCATGTCGCATGGACGGCGTCTCCACCTGGTGCACGTGCAATCGGTGCGAGCTAATGCCAACTGAGGAGGAGAACTGCTGCTGCCGTGAAAATTCCGGGTGCTTGGCCTACATTTCGGAAGGCGAGCCAAGTCCGCAATACATCACCGAGCTGCCAGAGTTCAGGGAAGCCTGCCTCTCACGGACCATGTTGAGGATGATGATGGTGCTTATGCACGAACTTCGCGGCACTGTTCGTCCGCGTAATCCGAGTAACGAGTAAGTATACTCTGGTTGTGATGTCAGTGATGCCACTACTATGTCATGGTCGTCTCCCACATATAAAATTACATCTACATATCATTCGAACGCATGTAAATTGGTTCCATATTGTGCATTTTCTAGATAGAATTTTTTTCAAAGCAGAATGACATTTTTTACCTGAATCGACAGTGATAAGAAAGTTTTGTCATTTTAATACAGTTTGCATCTTTCATTTTCACAGGTGGTACAGGCTGGTGGCCTATTGTTGCTTCACTTGGTGGCTTCACGGGAGGCTCAGACACCGCGTTCGGAGAGTAATACCTGCCTGTGCGGTACTTGCCATTAGACAACATTTCCCCAGCGACAGTGGACAATACCGCAGATTTTCCCTGGATGTGCTGCAACCGGAACTTTACAATGTGTAATGTTTATTATTTATGTTCAATTGAAATAAAGATCTAAAATAAAATCCAACATATATTTTAACAATGGTTGTTTTGATTTTTTAAATGAATCTAGTGTGTCTCCATTGAATAGTCTTCCTGTGCCTTGTCTTGTCACACCACATGTCTCCGGCCAGCATCCTCCCTCACGCTGGCCGCCCACCTTCAATCCACATAACCGTTGAACCCATATGCAGCAGACATACATATGTTATTTTGCGGGTTGGCATCAAGCCTCCCGGCCTTGCCTCCTCCCCCAAAAATACTTACCACACCACTTTGTTCAAGCGTTGGCAATAAAAGGCCGTTGGATTTTATTGATACAAAACAAAAAAATAATCAATATGGTTGATCGTAATAAATCATCCTTTTGGGCACCGGGTACAGAGATGACCCCCTCTGGCCCGTGCCGCCTTGCCACCACAGGCCAGCCTGCAGCTGACTAACTGCCTAGGCATCCAGGGTCTCCAGGGTGAACTGCACCCATATATTCTCCTGGGAGGCTGAGGTATTTATAAACTCACCCCCCTGCCTTTCATGTACTAGATCCTTCAGCCTGCCTCTTACATGCAGTGAGATGGCCTCTCCTTGGTGAGGCCCTGCGGAAAACGAGTCTTGTCTGCACGACCAGCGCCCTAATCCACACCCCCCCCCGCCCTATCAAAGGCAGTTCGCACCGGGGTACTTGTGCTGCCAAGTGGAGCTGTCAGGGAGCGATAAAGGCCAAGAGGTGCCAAAGACCATGTACACTTCAAAGTGGTCTATAGAGCATGGGTTGTTGTTCCCATGTCTACCTCCAGACCCCGTGTCTCCTGCCAAGCATCCCCCCTCACGCTGGACGGCCCCCTGAAATCCACATAAGTGTGTCTCCATTCACGAGTCTTCCTGTGTCTTGTCTGCACGACCACCGCCCCAATCCACCCCCCGCCCTATCAAAGGCAGTTCGCACCGGGGTACTTGCGCTGCCAAGTGGAGCTGTCAGGGAGCGATAAAGGCCAAGAGGTGCCAAAGACCATGTACACTTCAAAGTGGTCTATAGAGCATGGGTTGTTGTTCCCATGTCTACCTCCAGACCCCGTGTCTCCTGCCAAGCATCCCCCCTCACGCTGGACGGCCCCCTGCAATCCACATAAGTGTGTCTCCATTCACGAGTCTTCCTGTGTCTTGTCTGCACGACCACCGCCCCAATCCACCCCCCGCCCTATCAAAGGCAGTTCGCACCGGGGTACTTGCGCTGCCAAGTGGAGCTGTCAGGGAGCGATAAAGGCCAAGAGGTGCCAAAGACCATGTACACTTCAAAGTGGTCTATAGAGCATGGGTTGTTGTTCCCATGTCTACCTCCAGACCCCGTGTCTCCTGCCAAGCATCCCCCCTCACGCTGGACGGCCCCCTGCAAACCGCATAATGCCACGACATATACACGTCATTCATTCACAAACACACCCCTGTTTCGAATTCTTTATAACCCACTTCATATTTCTAATGAGAACTTCTTTGCGCTTTGCTAGTCAACCCGTGAAGGTGCTGGTTATCTGCTCTTCGTCTCTGTGAACTTCCGTGACCACTTCGAGGAAACTCGTCAGTTTGCAACCTGTGAACTGCTCCCTGTTCTACGACAAGAAACTGCTCTGATCCCTGCATCTAACTGTTTGTTCGTCAAGGTAAGGCCATGTACCATAATCATTTTGCGTCCAATTTCTTTTCGTTCAAGACAGTACATGCAAGGAACTAGTCACATGTTCTGAGTTTAGTCAAATTATTTTTCTATTTTTTTTAAAGTTATTCAAATACTTATCTGCATGTGAATAACGTGTATAGTTACAAGAACCAAAACAAACCTTGCATTGAACCTTTTATGTGTCATTTAATTTTTTAACACATTGGTATTCATAGAGAATTGTTGATCTTTACTTTTCAGAACTTTCCACAATGCCTGCCTGTTCCATTGGCGGTTGCCCTTCGAAGACCCATAATAAATCTGAAGGTACTATAATGCATGTTTTCCCTAAGACAATAGATCAGATACGAGAATGGGTCCGATATTGCGGATATCCACCGTCTGAGCTTGAAAGTAGAGTCCTAGAAGTCTTTGGTGATCGATACCGCATCTGCAGCAGGCACTTTACCTCGGACATGTACTCCACATCATTGCTAATAAAGAAGAACACACCGCGAGCGAGGCGAAAATTGCTCTCAACCGCTATTCCCACTCTATTCGTCCACATCCCTCCACTGGTGAGTCAAGTTTACGTATTTATCTCTCGGCCTTGCGGTAGTGTGTAGCATTAGCTAACAATAATTTCCCCATTTATGTATCCACTCAATATGAAGGCGGAAGATTCTCCATCCGTGTCGTTATTGCAGTCATCAGCCACTTCAAGCGCCTATCGGGTAATCTTACTTGGCTATTCTGCCACTGACTGTACTCGTCCTCTAGTCTTTGTTTTCAGTTATAATTATTGTTATCCAAAATAATGCAAGTACTGTCTTTCAGGGAGATGCTGAGGAGTCCAACGTATTGACGACTACCGTTGATGTCACTCAGATGCTCGAGGTACGTTTCCGGACAGTTCCATCGATGGAGATCATCAGATCTTGCATTCTTGTAGCGTGATTGTTACACACAATGTTTCTTTCGTTTTTAGTCATTGATATGTCCTTCTGTCGTCGCCCTCCTATGTCTCTTCTTTTTTCAATATTGTGTTCATTACTAACGAAAGTCCTATGTTTCAGGGAGTCGATGGAGCATTAGTCCAAGAAGAAGCGGGAGCATGCAGTTACGGGTCGGCGCAACAGCTTGCAGAAGTGTGCACCGCAGTTACATCGTCCCTTGATGTTCTTATGCATTTCGGGGTATGGATACTGACAGTTCGATCAAGCGAAATCATATGACGTGATTACATCCGCTATACTTCCTTCTTTATTAATGCAAGTACTATGTTTCAGGGAGATGACGGAGCTTCTTCTACAAGAACATCACCCCTAGTAGTTGATGCAGATCTCTGGGTGGTGACACTTCCAACGATCGAGCAAATCGAATCATATTTACATATCCATTATTTATTTTAGACAACTGATCATTTGTGCAGGTCTATTTAGATGAGCCGTTGACGCCTGCACAAAGTTTATGTTCTTTTTAACAAAATAGAAAACCATACTAATGCAATTACTGTGTTTCAGGGAGTTACTGAAGCATCATCTTCAATAATATCATCAATGGAAGTCTATGAGGAGCCCGAGGTATGGATCTTGACAGTTCCATCTAACTAGATAAACAATGCGTGAATAATTGTCGTTTGAATGTTCTACACAAAGCGTTCATTCGTGTTTTGCTATTGAGATGTACGTGGGTATTGGTCCCCAAGTACATTTTGTGTTTTCGATATTATTATACATACTAATGAAAGTTCTATGTTTCAGGGAGTCGATGGAGCGTCAGTGCGTGATGGATGTGCTTATCATGAAAATATAGTCGTTGCAGCGCAAGAGGAAGTGGAGACATGCACACACGAGTCGGAGCAACAGCGTCCTGATGTTGAAGTTCGAGGCAAGAAAGTTTCAAAGAAAAGAAAGCAAAAGAAGGTTAGTGTCCTGGTCACTATATTATCTTGTTTTTCACTGTTAATAGTTCAAGACTGTAAGTTGTGTTTAAACTGAACATCCCTTTTCCAATCTGTCCTCTAGTTGCGAGTGGGTGTACGAACTAGATCTAGACAGACAGTGAAGCGAACGAGAGATGTTGCTTGTCAAACCTTTTGGCAGGGACTTGAGACTGGAGATGCATCGTGCCAATGGGAAGAATATGAAGTGATTGACAACGGAGCTATACCACATCCAGCCATCGATAGTGAATGTCCTCCTGGTAGTTCGGATGCAGTCGGAGATCAATTCACAGAATCCACACCCGCAAAAACTAAGACCGCGAGAAAGTTGAAGAAATTGTTTTATTCACCCATCGCCGGAGAAGGAGCAGATGTTGCAATGGAAGAGAATGAAGTGGACGACAATGAAACACCATCAATATCACTGAACATAGCGGAAGACTATATCAGAGATTCTACCTTTCATGTGAGTGACATGTCCTCAACGTTACAGGCCGAACCAGCTGGGTTGCAGAGTGACAGTATAAGGAAAGAGGCCAAATTCATTGTATTCGATAGTTGTTTGATTGATATTATTATTAGGATGAAATGTGGGCATTCGGTTGGTGGGGAAGTATGTGGGGAGCCATTGATTAATGTGACTCGTGCAATTCGAGGCACTAACCTTAAAATACATGCCACCTGTACAAAATATCATCCTTTCTCATGGTCTGCACAACCCATGCTGGGGCAACTGCCAGCAGGCAATCTACTTTGTGCAGCGGCTGCACTTTTTAGTGGTTCAAGTTTTAAAAAGTTAGAGTCTTTTTTTCAGTTTGTGGGAATCCATTTCATTGCGAAAACTCAGTTCTACAAATACCAAACCGATTATCTATTTCCAGCCATTAGCGAAGCTTGGAGAATGGAAAAAATGTCTATTGATAGTACATTCGCGGGCAAACGGTTCAGGCTAGCCGGTGATGGACAGTGCGACAGCCCAGGATTTTCAGCCAAGTACTGCACCTACCACTTTCAGGACATGGAAAGTAAGAAAATTGTGAGTTTGGTGGTCGTGCAGGTGTCACAAAGTACATCCTCAGTGGCCATGGAGAAAGTTGGCTTTGTAGCATCATTGCAAGAACTACAATCGCGGGGAATGGTGATCGACCTGATAGCCACGGACAGACACGTTTCAATTGCCAAGACAATGAGAGAAGAGTACAAAAATATAAATCACCAATTTGACGTTTGGCATCTTGCAAAAACAATCAATAAAAAAATGTCGGCTGCAGGTAAAAAAAAAGATATGCAAGTTATTTCACAGTGGTCCAAGTCAATCAGCAACCATCTTTGGTGGAGCTCAAAAACATGTGGAGGGTCGTTGGAAATTCTACTGGAAAAATGGCGGTCAGTAATGCTACACTGTACCAACGTTCACCGTTGGAACACAAACCAACATTTCCACAATTGTGAACATGGCCATTTGTCCACAGAGGAGGCACGGAAGAAGAAGTGGTTGATTCCTTCATCACCGACTCACAAAGCCATTGAAAAGATTGTATTTGATAAAACTATAACAAGAGATTTGAGGGGACTCACGGAATTCTGCCACACAGGAGATTTGGAGGTGTTCCACAATATGTGCCTAAAGTACAGGCCAAAACGATTGCATTTTGGCATGGAGGGCATGATAAATCGGACTCTTCTAGCGGTCTTGGCACATAACCATAATGTTGGCCGTCAACAAAGTAGGACGACCGGAACTTTAGGGACGATTCGCTACAATAAGGCCTTCACTAAAAGAAGTAAACAATGGGTGATCAAACCAGTGTTTGAGGATATGCAATATGAGTTTATTGAGAGACTTATTGTTGATGTCCTAGATAGGCACATACATGGAGTTGTGAATGAACCTGTGCAGGGGACAACTGCATTGCCACCCAACATTGCCTCTGTTCCATGTCCACCTAAAGAAGAGCTCATTGAGAAATACACATCACGGTTTAAATGATTGTAATTTGATTGTCTGTTCTCTCGAGTCTCCTCATGTCGCAGGCCCATTGAATATGTGTATCTATGTAATGTGTAAATAAAAGTGATTGCTCAGTGTACATGCAATGTGTCTCTCCACCCTTGCCCCTCCCTTCACCGTGCAGTAGTGCGAACCACCCGGGTGTCACCTGTGACTTTGCTCTCGAGTCTCCTCATGTCGCAGGCCCATTGAATTTGGGTAGCTATCTATTGTGTAAATAAAAGTGATTGCTCAGTGTACATGCAATGTGTCTATCCAACCTTGTTCATTTGCGCATTAAATTAAACCAAACAGTAATATAAATCATTTTTCAAAAAATATAGAATGTCTCCGTATTTATGGTTCTCTGGGGCTGCAAAGCACGCAGACAAAATGCAAAGATGGAGTGTAAATTTCAAGTCTTGTGAGATGGCCTTACACTGAATGTAGCTAACTAGGAATGTGTGCTCGTTCAAAGTGTCAAAGCCCTTCCACTCTCCACCTGCACTGCCTCCCTGTCAACCCCTGCACTGGGGGACTGTCTCAGTATCCTACAGCCCCCCCTTGACGTATAATACCCAGTTGCACTGTCCTAGCTATGAAATAATTTCCCGACCGAATATATAAAATGAATAATTTTAATAAAGATCTGATGGTGAGACTAATTTCATTTTTTATGTTTTTCAAACAGGTACATCCTTCATTATTGCATGTGTCACGAGTACCAGACACCGGCGGATGGGTTTTTCAACCACCAGTTGCTTCTCCGCGTGAACAACGTTACCACCCTGACCATTTTATGGGACGATCGCCAAGTACAAGTATGCCCTTACGCGGTACTAACGGCTAGATGCAACATACAGACCGTTGTGGTGGCCTAGTGCCTCGTTGTTGGAACAGCCATGCGATTATCAGTGTGACCGAAGAGCTTATTTTATCGTAAACCAACACCCTGTGTACTGCACACGAACATCGCTTGCCTCAAGACGAACTATTTTGGATCGAGAGCAAAGAAAAATGCAAATCGCTGAATATTCTCTAAACATTTGATGTCCAATAAATGTACTTTGCCAAATGTACAATCTTGCCATTTGCTTTTAAACCACAGTTTCATATTCCGAATTGTGGCGCTGTATTGTGAGATGATCTAAGACCCTGTGTACAGCAAAGGAACATCGCGTGCCTCAAAACGAACTTTTTGGAACGTGAGCAAATAAAAATGCAAATCGCTGAATATTCTCAAAACATTTGATGTCAAATAAATGTACTTTACCAAATTTACAATCTTGCGGTTTAATTTAAAAGTACAGTTTCATATTCCCAATTGTGGCACGCTGTGTTGTGTGAGCTCATCTGTGTTGATTTCCGGGTTCTGTGTGGAGTCGCGTAGAAGACGCCTGGGCGCGTTTGCCTACGCAGCTCAGTCACATCACGGATAGAGGCGGGGAATATGAATGTTTTGATAAAGTCTGTTTCAGGGGCGGGGGATTTGATTTAGTGCCGCAAAAGCAGGTGAGCCAGGGCGATGGGGGGAAATGATAGGATTATCAGAAAATGGCGGCTGATTTCGAGTGCGTTAATGGACGAAAAGTCGGGTAAGGTCCATAGGAAAGTTTTCTACGATCTACCGAGTTATGCTTAAAAACACATGGCCGAACCGTAGGGACAATAAAAAAAAAGTCCCGGAACTATCCTTTAAGGCGCTATATAAATAAAAATCATTATCATTAACACAGGCAGCACAAATCCATGAACCAATGCTGCACATGTATCCATTGTAAAAAGAGCTAACTGTGCCCTTCACATATATCGAGATTTCACATGCAGGCTAGGACTTCTTTCAGTGATTGGTATGACAGGGCTGTGTGTGGCCATGAGTTGCATACGCATAATGTGCCTCCTGGGGACAGATTACAGAAACTTTGCACCCGTGCAAGTGCAAAGTTGCACGGTATTAGCACTAGTGCAAAGCTTTCCCTATTTTTCAAAAAACAATGGGACACATTAGAAAACTAGTGCACCATGACAATTGCAGTTTGCATTGGTATAAGGACCAGGGAAAAAATGGCCCCAGTGCAAAAAAGATACATTTTTACTGCATTATTGCAACAGAGCATAGTTTGCCCTATTGGTAATACAGAATGGTATTAACATTAGGGCAAACTTTGCCCTGGTAAAAAAAACACATTGAAAATGTATCTTTTTTGCACTGGGGCAATTTTACCAAAGTGCACTTGTCATGGTGCAATAGTTTTCTAATGTGTTCCATTGTTTAAAAAAAATGGGCAAACTTTGCCCTAGTGCTAATACCGTGCAAACTTTGCACTTGCACCGGTGCAAAGTTTCTGTAATCTGGCCCCAGCACTGCTTTTCATGCCAGAGGGGTACAAAGGTACATGCAATGGGGCTCATTTTCCAAGTTCCCGGAGCATAAATGAAGGTGCTAAAGACAGGCGCAAAGGTGTTCCACTTGTTGAAAGCCTTCATTCATGTTCTGGTGTATTTTTCTTGTTTTCGAAGGCAGATGGGGGTAGCAGAACATGACTTTCATTTCTGCCTCCCTTTTGCCCTCAGCCTTCGAAAACCACCAGGTTGAACCCCAGCGCAACATTTTCATTTTCATGCTGAAGAAAAACCAATGGAATCTTTTTGCTTTTTATAGCAGCATAAATCAGGCAGATCCACAGGAATCTATTGTAGACGCTGCCCGCCAGGTGAAAATAGCAGGCAGCTTTTACTCATTATGCACTGCAAAGTGCAAACGGGAGGCGTAAAGGCACATATGCCACCCTTTTACAAATCCCTTTTGCAATCTGAAGTGCAGTAGACGAACATTGTCTCGAGGGTATTTGTTTGCACGTTACTTCAAACGTAAGCAGTTCCATGGGGGCAATTTACGAGCTTTTGATGGCATACAGCTGGGGGCAATGCGTGAAAAGGACATGGTGAGGTTGTTGATATCTATGTGAAATTATGTCCATCTTTTCATCATTCATAATGTAGGAGGCATCAGTTACAGCTTTCCAGGGTCCATTTTACAGCAACTTCTCACTGGGGCCAGTGCAATTTTGCATGAGAATAGCACAACAGCAAAAACAGCCCTTGGGCAAAAAACGTATTCTTTCAATGCCTTTTTTCATAAGGGAAATATTTCCCTATTGCTAATTAGGAAGTGTATTATCAATTGGGCAAACAATTCCAAGGAGCCAAAATGTGTTTGCAACAATCTGTGCTTTGCATTGCAGCTATTTTCGCCATTATGCAAATACCAAGCACATTGCACTTGCACCGGTGGACAGTTTCTGTAATATGGGCCTGGGCTCACATATATAATTTGTCTGCAGCACAGTTCCCAATGTCCTCTCAGGAACCAAGTATGAGGAAAGCATATGTGCGCCAGGAGTGCTGTAGAACCCATAAACCTGTCACAGAATGTTCCGCAGCCATTACAGAGCAGCACACTCCCATGGCATAGGGTATAACCAACAAGGTGCCATTCCCTGTTGTGGTAAGAGTTCATAGACTGGTCACACCATCGTTCCATTTCTCATCTTTCTGCGAAATCAGGCGGCAGAGGGGGCACGCATTCTGAAGAAGAGTTGGAACGCCAACAACCGCTTCTCGAATGCCCAGCAGGTGGGTGGCTCTCCCGAGCCCCTGCCAGCTGTGTGAGATGTGCCAAAGCAGTCAAACATTGGGGATCAATGTCCAGTAGAATAGTCGCAGCGAGTTCAGATAGCATTTTATCTTGTCTGCAGCTGGCAAACATAAACATGAGCAAGGCAGTGGGCATTGCTTTCAGCTGCAAATGAGTTTGCATGCAGGTGTGTTTTTATTAGATGGGCCCTTCTGGAGATATATGGCACAATGTTCACTGTGTCAGTGCTATCGTATGGCTTACACCTTCATAGGCGGCATCTCCATTCAATCTTTATAACCATATGCACAGGGGAATTGAATATGTGTTATAATGTGTTCCTTTATAATCTAAGTACATTTTGATCTATGCATACAATGCACGTTGGTTGTAGAGTGTGCCCCATGTTCCATCACTGACTGGGACTATACAAGCCTTATTTACATACATGCTAATGCACTCACTTTTAACACCCATATCCTCATTGCAATTTCATTTTATTTGAGAAAAGGTGCATTCTGATACGGGCAATCCTAAACACAATGTTCTGCTTTGTTTATGATGTGTCTCTGATTCTTTCCTTGTGAATACCTCCAAATGTTTTATGCAAGAGAACATATGTTCATCTAGTGCCACCAAACTTCCACAAGATCCTGTAGTATTTGGGCTACCTTGGGCATTCCAAGAGGACTCCGCCACCCTTGCGTTTGTGCGCTCAGGGTCACAAGAAATCGTTCAGAGATGTTTCCTTTGAATCACAGGATCCATATGTACTCAGCAGAGGTGTATGTATTTCTGAATGAACTTTCAACCAGAAAATGACACTAACTATTGATATCATGGATACTCTTGGTGTGGAGAAACTAGGCATAGACAAACATATTTGGTAGAACCTTGCATCACCAGAATTTCAAATGACTCACCTAGGCCGAAGTTCATCCAACTTTTTAAAAACTTTGTCGAAAGTTCGACCACACAGTTTAAAGGGGGATACAGGGTTGGAGCTAATTGTCAGTTCTCTGCAGCTTGCAGAGTTGCAGGAGGGTGGTGTTGGAGGCGGGCTTAAGGAATTTAAGGGGGCACCAACACGGAGTGGAGTTAGCGTAGGTGAGTAGGAAGATGCGTAAGGTGCATATTAGTGTGTAAATAGTGAATCATGCATGGTTTGGGGTGCGTTTTCCTTATGCAGCACTGTGTGACAGATGCAGGGAAGCAGTTCACACAACAGTCAATGTGTGTCTCTTTTCATTTGGGGGGACATGACACGTTCCATCGGGTGACACTGGAAAGGAAGAGCTGGGAATGCTAGAGGGTAGCTTGGGAGTGTCAATCTCAGCTTATTGCATAGAGGGGAATAGCACTGAATTGAAGAGGTGGGTTAAACACTAGTCAGTGCCTGTTTCTTCAAGGGAATGAACAAAACACATGAAATCAGTTGACACCCGGGAGGAGGAGCAGGAAGACCTAAAAATCCCTTTCACATATTGTGGGAGAGTCACACTTGCCTGGCCCTGGTAGAAGGAAGCAGCAGAGAGTTGGGGAGGAAAGTGACATACGATCAGTGTACTTCGCTTGAAATGAGTTTATGGAACGCGCGCCATTTGGTGACACATGCTGCAGTAGCAAGAGGAGCTGTGAATCCCTGAAGGCAGCTTGTCGAAGAGTCATGTTTATGTAACTTTGTTGGGGGGAGCAGTAGAGATTCTGTGAGGGAGGGTGACCCACCTATCAGTGTCAATCTCGTGAAGTGAGTGAATGACACAAATGACATTGGGCGACACCTGTGAGGAAGAGGATGGCGACCCAGAACTCCCTGTGGGCAGATTGTGTGAGAGTAATGCTTGCTTAATATTGCTGGGAGAAAGCAGCATAGATACCGGGATGTTGGGTAACCCACAAGTTAAAACCCATTTAATGAAGTGAATGAACGAGACACATGCCTTTGTGTGACACCTGGGACGAGGAGAAGGAAAAGCTGGGAAATGCTGGTCAATGTGTATAGAAAAGTCACACTTGAGTTACTTTTGGAAGAGTAGTAGAGATCTGGAAACATAGGTGACATTCAAGTAATTGAGTGAACAACAAATTTGGGAAAACATCTCAGCCCCTAGATGAGCCGGACGCAGGGTGAGGCATGCTGCTTGTGGTCTTTTGGTATCAACAGCATCACTTGGGAATGACATAATTGCTTATGGTCAATTAAATGCATCTGCCAACTCATGTTCCAATCACAGCATCACTAATTGCTTTTGAGTACGTTCACCAGTACAACTATTTGCATGGGTGTAGCACATGATAATTAACATCCACCGAGATCCATCCAAGAGATTGAACTGTCAGTTTCTTCCACTATCTGAAGGGCAGAAATGTGAGTTGTGCATCTCTTATCTACTACCAAAGATCAGTTAAGAGCAACTACGGAGTAGTAGATAAACGGAATTAGTTTGAAAATGTAAGATGTCTATCTCTACAATCCCCACCCACTGATAATCAGATAATAACGATGACGATGAGATGGATAATGATGAAGGAAATGATTATGATCAATCAGAAAGCAGTGATGCTGAAGAGATGGACACCATAGATACAGAGCCTGCAGCAGTAATAGAACTAACCACTGCTTGTACATTGGGCCTTTGAGAAGCAGCCTGCATGTCGCAGATCAGCAAGCACATTAAATTATTACGTGCTAACCAGACTACCAGCAGCACCACCACCAAAAGGACCCCCATGCTCGGATGAGCCCAGATTGTGTGTTGTTAGCACACAATGAATGTCAACCATATGGCAATGCTACACGCAGCATAACAAATTCATGGATCTGGTTACTTGTACACTGGAACAATGCACTGCAATTAAAGATTACTACAACACTGAAAACAGAGCTGTAGACAGGACATTTGTGAGACTGTGACTGCAGCAACTGAAAAGCATAAGGCAGCCACAAATCAGATATGCAGTCACAATGGATCTCTTAGTGAGGTTCTCCCTCTAAAATATCTGCCTGAGCTGAAACTAACCAACATGCCGAGAGCCCATTCCTTGTAGGAGATGCAGATGTGACACAGCTAATGAGATTACCTACTGGCTTCCTTCATTTTATCTGAATGCAGCAGGGGAGAAGGACTTGCAGCAAAGATCACAAGGAGGAGACACTGTCCACATGTGCAATGCTGCTTTGCTGCAACATTTGCAACATCAATTGCAAATGAGCTAAGAATAACGTCTCTATGTACCGCACGACAGATATGCCCATCAACCTCAGTTCCTTTTTCCAAGTGCTCTGCTCGCTACTAGGAACACCGCTCTTAACTCATTTGTTTTATCGAAACAATTCTTGCTTCGCCTCTTGAATTTCTTAGCGATGCAGAATCCTAATAGGTCTTCAGGATTCAAACTCTGTGCGGGCTTGCGTACGTCAAATGTCCATAGCAGACCAGTATGACATATGCCTTTACTGCCTTGGTTATGGCCACAATGCGAAATATTGCTTGGTGTGCCTGTCGATGCACAAAACGGTGCTACGAGAATGCAAACCAAAACTATTCACCTTTATCCACAAGGAAAGAGGTGATAGATGGACCACCTCGAGGTGACTGGGCCTGGAGCGCCGCATCCAGAAGGCAGTTCTTTGCGACATCATGACTCATCGTCCTCGAAGAAGAGAAGCCAACACTTCACAGAAGGTCAGGAGGAAAAGGGCCTTCAGGTACCTTTGTCAACTATGCCCTCTTCACCAGATAAATGGGAGGCGTTCTGTTTGAAGATGCTTAACATCTTTGCCAAGGCCCCGGTGGGCCGCAGCTCTGGCCCCAATGTTTGCAGCCATGGCACTGATGGCTCCTGCTTCAACCAAGTCGGCGGATCCCACCATACTTGGATGAGTTGGCAGGGAGACTGCAGTGCAATGTGACAAGATCGCAAGGAAGGGGTGCACCATTCTGTTTTCAGTCGTCTGTCCCTCTGTTTATTGCCCTGCACAAAAGTATTCCTTCTGCTCCCTAGTAGGGCATATATGTTACATTTGGAGGACATTTATGTCAAGAAGGGTGATGGTGTTCTTTTCGGACTGGAACCCTTCCGCCCTAGGGAGGTGTGAGACTTCCCAGAGTTTTACGGTGAATAGGGTGACTTGGTGGACATAGCAGCCAACTTGCAGGGGGCAAGTAACCTTGACAGGTCGCCACAGGTTGACATGATGTTTGCTGCCTCCCCTGGTAAACAACTGGCAGCTGTTCAGCATCAAATAGCGAAGGTTGTTAGCACCCTTCGTCTATTGGCCCACATGGCATAATGTGCAGTATGATCTCTGCAATATTCTGGATGAGGGTTCTAAAAAGGAGACCTTGCTGACTTTTTAAAGGGCACTGGAGGTCCCCTGGTGGAACTGTGGCCCAGACCGGTGTCTGTCCTCACAGAGGACCGTGACTTGGCCAGGGATGACAAGACATACACTTCAGATCTCTTATTTCTCTCTGCTGATGCTTCTCTGGAGACTTTTATTGTGCAGGCCACTACAGTGAACCTGAAGACCACCTCAGTTCCATAATTACACCAGAAAGGGAGAGCAAATGGTTGGATGCGTGGGACAGGACCATTTTCAGCTCTTCTAGGCTCGTTTTCCGGTGTGTCAATGCCTATTGTACCCAGGCCAAATTCTCCTTTGATCTCATCCCAGAAGGGGAAATGCAGGACTGCTTCCGGAACATTAATAAAAATGGCAAGGAGAAAATGTTGAATTCTGACCTGTACAATGCAGACTGCATCGCTAGGACGATTGCTACCAGAACCATCTTGAGACACTTTCCTTGGCTGGAGATTTCAGGGTTCACACTGACATCCAGGAGAAGCTTCTGGACATGCCCTTTGATGGCAGCAATTTGTTCGGCACCAAGGTTGACGAGTTGCTCCAAAAATTCCAAGCCTATAAGGTGACATCAAAGTTCTTGGGGCTGATGGTGCAGCAGCTGCTTCCAGCAAGCCCAGCGAGCAGAGGGAGTGGTTTCATCCCTTCACCTCTTATGCCTAGAGAGGTAGAGGTCAGTCTTCCTCGGGCAGGCAAGGACAACGGCATCCCTACAGGGCTAAGGGACACAGTCCACCTAGAGGAGGCGCTTCCTCATCCCCAGTGTCATCCTAAAACCCCATGAAAATTCTATCTGAAGAATACTTCCATCATTCATCTCCTGTGGGGGGCAGAATATCCCAGTTTGGTGAGAAATAGAGGAATACCACCTCAGATGTCTGGGCCGTACAGGGCGTCCAGCAGGGATCCAGCCTCCCCTTTGCCTCTCGACTCACCAGACCACCCATTGCCAATAACTCTTGACTTCGTAACCTCTTCTGATGGAGGAGATCCATCAGCTTCTGGCAAAATGGGCCATAGAGATGGTACCCTGCTCAGAACGAGACAGGGTTTGATGATCAACTTTCTTTTTGGTGCTGAGGAAGGACAGGGGTCTGTGACCCATCCTGGGTCTGCTGCTTCTGAACTTGTTCTTTACAAGGACATGCTCAAAATTGTCACTCTAGCCCAGATCTTCCAGGCCCTGGACATGAACAACTAGCTACATTCCCTGGATCTCAAGCATGATTACTTTCATGTGGCTATCTACGAAAAGCACACAAAGTATCTGAGATTCAAAGTGGGGAACTGTCCTTACCAGTTCAAAGTTCTGCTTTTCAGTCTTTCTTTGTCATCCAGGATTTCCATCAAGCTGGTAGAAGTAGTGGCAGGTATGATATGATATGATATGATCATATCAGGAGGGAAGGCATTCATGTCGTCCTATCTGGATCACTGGTCCGTCGAGCCCATTCACCAGATCTAGGGTCGGTACATCTGTAGAGGGTGTGCAGCCTGTTGCAAAGCTCAGGCTACTCCCTGAACTACAAGAAGGGACAGGTTTGGTTGTCCCAGTCCCACTGATTCATTGGGGCAGTTTTGGACACTCGCTTGGATCAGGGTTTCCCATCCAAGGGCAGAGTGATGAACATCTTCAAGATTGTCCAGATTTTCCGACCTTAGATGGCAGTCCCAGCCTCAGATTTTCTGTGCTTGCTCAGTCTAATGGCATCATGCACCTTGGTGGTACCGGAAGCCCATCTGCACATGAGGTTGGTGCATTGACTCCTGAGCTCTCAATAGTCTCAGTTTGAGGGACAGACTTCAAACCTTCTTCTGGTCTCGGAGAGAAGGTCCGGAGACCTACAACCTTCTAAAAGGGTCTCTTTTCCATCATTCCTGGCCGCAAGTGACCCTACTCACGAATGCGTGCCTGAAGCGCAAGGGCACTCACTTGCAGGATCTGATGGTGAGCAGACTGTGGTCCCCATCAGAATGCCAGGAGCACATCAATCTGCTGGTGCCAGTGGTGGAGGCAGATTTTGGTGCCAGGGGGGTGGGTAATAGGGCACCAGCAGGAGACTCAGGGGTGCACTCGGCACAGGGAGGGGGGCTGCTGGCCACCCTCGCCTCACCACTGTTGACAGTATGTCACCCAGCTTAAACCTTTCACTTTAACAACATCCTATTTTTCAATGGAGAAACTGTGACTGGAAATTCCTTTGTCAGGAGCAACAAAACGTGTAGTCACTGGCTCCCCATTAACCACAATGACCATGAAAACACTTTCTTCCATCTTCCCCTTCCACAGAACCCCATCAACTCTGACCCTGAACAGTGCAGCCTTTTTGGCTGGCCTCTAAGTCTGTCCTGCAGAAAGTGAACCGAATTCAAGTGCAATATGTGAAAAATCAGAGTACCAGGCAGATGCAAACTGATGACACTGCAGAACCCACTCTCTTCCAGTGGAGCAGCTAGACAAGTTCAACCCCACTATGCATTTTGCACAAGGCATGTGCACAATACAGAAAGACACAGGGGCCACAAGACACCGCACCAAAAATTGGAGACCATGGCCGACGGTACAAAACCAGCCAATACAAGACACGTTGATTTAACCTAGAGAGAGGGTCACAAGGATCCAGATAAGATTTTGAGGTTGGTGCATGCTACTCCACACTTTTGAAAGCTTGGAATAAAAGGTTTCTGCAAGGTTTCTCAGAGCAAAGAAATAAAACAGTTTCACTGTCATCTGGATATTTCTGGGGAACTGAAAACATTTTAATTTTAAAAACGTGTGTTGTATGCAATAATGCATACTTTCTTTCTGTGAAGTAAAGAAAAACGAAGTTTAGAAGGTTCATAGAATGCAAGAGCAATGCTTCTCTGGGCAGCAAGCACTGCAGGGGCATCTGATCTGAACCCAGCAATATAGCAGCAAAGGCAACAAAAAGGGAAGGCGCCTGCCTCTCTGTAACTATGTTTATTTGGGGTTGGAAGTATTAGCCTAATTTTAGGCAGTCAAACAAACAGACACGCCTCTTATCTGGTGGACCCTACATGTACAATGGTACGCTCTACCTGTATCACTATCCCACAGTCCCACATTCCAAGCAAACTACAGCTTGCTCTGAAAGAAGCAGCCAGCATCCATGATGAAACAGGCATTCATTCAACACAGCACTGAGAACCAACATTTAGGTAAAATGATTCAACCAGCCCTGTGCCTTCATCAAGGAATTAATAATAGTAGTCCCAGACATACATTCAACATTCCGTCCATGCATTCTCCATCTAAAGTGCGTCGCTGCTCCTGGGAGCAAGGTCTGTACTATGGGCCTCATCACGACCCAGGCGGTAAGTTACCGCCTGGGCCGTGACTTTACCACCATGGCGTAAACTATGTTTACGCCATGGTGGTTGGCGGACTTACCGCCCCATTCCGACCTTGGCGGGGCGGTAAGTCCCCAATCCCCATTTACCCTTCCCCATTGCCATTTTTGCCCCATAGGGCATAATGGGAGTGGGGAAGGCGTTAATTACGCCACCGTAAATTACGGTGGCGTAATTAACTCCATGGTCCCTTAGCGCCATGGATTTTAACACCTGCTAAAAGCAGGTGTTAAATCCGCCATGGCGCTAAGGGACCTCGTACTCAGGCGGTAAGGGTCGGCGCTGTTTAGGGCGCCGTAAACCCCTTACCGCCTGAGTTGTAATGAGGCCCTATGTGTAGTGCTGCCCCCTCAAACACCTATTTCGCCTATCTGTGGCTGCTGGGTGCATGCTGGGAGATGGATTTGTGCATCCTGGTGCACGTGCTGGGACTTGAACCTGCAGGTTATGAAAGTCTGTCTTCCACATGGGCCTTTCTAACAAAAAACACTTGATCTATGATTGTACATAATTATATGTTGGTGGCATGTAGAGCGAGGTCGCAGCAAGACTCCGTGGCCCCAGCTAAATCGAGCTTGAATGCACGCGAGGAATGCAGGCCTCTGAGCGCTTCTCTCCCTTCCTGCACAAACACAGGGGAGGAATTAATGAATGCGCAGTCTTCACTTCTAGACGGACCGAAAAGACACACAGAAATAATAATAACAGCGGAATTATGTGGAAAAAAAAGTATTGAAAACCCGCATGAGTGAACCAAATAGAACGAACCACAACTGCACTGTCACTGAAAGCCAAACGATAACTTAATTTGTTAAACAAAATAAGTTGATCGGGATGACGCATCACACAAACCATATGCGCAGCTTGATAAGTTAAACAATTCAGCATTCTTGAATTTAGTCAAATTGGTAAATGACTAATTGAATTTGACACTGGTCACAGAGGTCTGCGTGCCACCTACCCGCAAGTTAAAATCCTGGCAGCACTGACTCTGCCTCTCAACCCTCCGAGAGTGATAAAGTAGCAGTGTTGCAGTGCAGTTGGGTCACTTGTAAAAATAGCCTATTATAACAGCACATGGAAATATAAGCACATTTGCGATTGTTAGATTTTGGTTTACTAAAATCCCGGGCATGTGGGTCTGTAGTTGGTTAATTGTGATGGGACTTTTTGTGTCAATATAGAATTTTTTATATAAAGTGAAATCTTGCATACCAGGTTTCCTTACACTTTCGGAGAGTGTGACGTCATCGAAGGCTTGAACCGTGTGCTAAAGATGTGAAGTTTGGTGATCACTTCTTGTGCATGGTTCCTTCACCCGTTAGTGGGGTTAAATACCTTGGGGTGGAAATGCTTTTAGTGGTTATCTACATGTTTTTATTCACCGTCTCATAAAAAGTGAAAAGTGGTTGGAGAGTGCTGTTAGGGAGTGTATGCATGCATAAAGCAAGCCTCTTCCGTGAGCCGGGCGGCAACACCTCACCGAACGGGGGCTTTGGTGGCAGTGCCCGTCTTAAGTGTGTCTACAAAGACGGCTATACAAACAAATATACACACCACAAATAGATGACTGCAGGGAGGAAACGGCGCCCCAGTGCACATATGCACATACACACAAATTCCGTGCATCATGTATGTGTGCCTGTATCCACACATGAACATGGCACTATGTGCCTACACCCAAAGACACACGTTTGACAATCTGGAACATATCATGCCCCGCCCTCGAGAACTTGGAAAGCATTATGCCCTGGTGGCTGATTTGCCTCTGTGAAACAAAGAAGACCCGCATTTTACATTCCGACGTCCATATGAGCATGACTTTAATGACCAGCTGATGGAGAGTGAACCCGCGCTACCCTGGCCCCAGTGGTGAGGCAGGCTCCCAGGTCCAAGGGCAACCACCTGCAGCAGGGGAGCGCAGCAGGCCAGGCCAGTGGGAGGGAGGCATGATGGCACGGTCCGGGACAGGCTGAGGGTGTAACATGGCACTGGCTGCTGAAATTAGTATGTGTTTGGACAATGTGCAGCCATGGACTGGCGGGCCAAGTTGTTTCTGGGCGTGCAGATTTTCTACATACATAAAGTAGCAAATGTGCCTGGTCGCATATTCTCACCTCCAGATCGTCTGGCCTGTTTCAGACGGAACAGGGAAATCGAAACTGCAATTACATTGAGTGTCATTTCATTATCACACCATAGTGTGATTTTCATTCAGCCTCAGCATCAGGCTGCTGAAGGCAATGGTGCATCAGCACCTCACCTCCACCTCCCCAGGCCGGTGCCGCTGGCACCCATCATCACACAGCTTCAAAGTCTAGCCTTCCTGGATGACACCTTCCATTTTGCGAAACCGACGGGATCATCATCATTCAGGCTGGCTGGCAGGCAAGGCAAGGGGGATGTGGATGCCTGAACTAATTGGAGGCTGGCCTAAAGAGAAGCGCCACCACCCCAGGCCAGCAAGGTGCCAACCAAGGTTGAGTGCGCTGAGCTTGCGGTTGGCTCGGCGCAGCACCAGAGATGACCGTGTGCATGTGCGCAAACCGCCGCCGCATCAGAATTAATGGCTAATGGCACTCATACAGCCTAGCAGGAGCCAATGGGGGTCCCCCGGGAACCAGGCTGGAGCCAGGGGTGGCCGGAACCCTCCCCCACTGTTCCCTCTTGCTCCACCACTAGCTGGCACTGAGGATGACCAAGCTGGCCCTGTTGGCCTTCGCTGTTCGCTTTCCTCCCCTCTGTGAAGAGCAAGAAGGTACTGGTTTTGACGGATAATGATGTCGTCTGCACAGTGGCAAGGGCTCATTACCACTGTGCAGAGATGTAATGTGATTGTGATTCTGGGCTCTGGTGAACAGCATGTCTCTGACTGTGGTACCTCTGGCCGGCAAGGAGAACACTTTAGCGGATGCATTAAACAGGCAATCTTCAACCTCCCACGAGTGGGGGCTCTGCCAGTACATTCTGGAGGGGATTTTATCCCTCTGGAGTACTTCCCAGGTGGGCCTCTTCACTTCCAGTGTAAACAGGAAGTGCAGGTGTTTCTGCTCCAGAGAATTTCGTTGTCGGGGTACTCTGGGGACTGTTTGAAAGTTGAATGGGACTTCGACCTGCTCTAAGCATTCCTGCTGATCCCTGCCATTCTGCAGTTGCTCAGGAGATGGTGTCTGTTCGGGGACACAATGATCTTGATTGTTCCACACTGGGCCCAGAGAACGTGGTATCCAGAGTTGTTGAACATGGCCGTCGGCCCACCCTGGTGTCTTCCCAGAAGACAGACCTCTTTTCCCACTCAGAGGGAGGGATCCTGCACCTGAAACTCTGCAGCTCTGATCTTCATGCCTGGCTGCAGAAAAGGTGAGATATAGGGAGTGGGATTTGTTGGCATAACATATGATACAGTTAACGTCTAGATATATAGCATCTTTAAATTTTTATATTCTGACTATCAGTGAACAAAACCACCTGGCCTATATATGTCAGTGAACAAAAACAAGTAGCCCAGATATGTGATGTCATCAGTGATGTCATTAATCACATTTGTGATGTCATCGTTGATGTCCTGGGTGTTAGTCTTATCAGTGCACGGTGGTGGTGTGAGTTATGGTTGCTTAGTTTACATAACTGTCGAATTTCTGAGGTTTTTCAGTTTTACTTGTAACCATAACATCCCCATTAACAAAGTGTTTTCAACAGGTTTCATAGGTTTTTATTAGTGCAACTTAACATAACGTCCCTTTAACAAAGATTTTTCATTAAATTGCATAGGTTTTTATTAGTGCAACTTAACCATAATTTCCCTTTAAAAAAGTTTTTTCAGTGAGTTTCATGGGTTTTACCAGTGCATGCTATTTTCCTACAACTTACTAATATCATACTTACCCAATATAGCAACATTTGTGTGCAATTTACAAAGTTTCACCTTAAAACTGCCATTTCCCACCTTCTATCATCATTTTTAACACTTCTATACACTTTTTGCAACTTTTTCAACTGGTTTTGCGTCCGTAGACGCCCACGAACATCTGACTTCATCGTGGACATTCCGGACAGTGCCACGTGACCATATTCTGGCGCGCTGCATGATGACGTGTCCGAGAACGTGTCTGCACTTCATTATCAGATCTGTGCTTCGCGGACAGTTCAGAACTGCATTGTCTACTGATCTAGGAACTTTCAACTTCAAAATATCCCTTGCACAGCTCCTACACCTATTCTTACTCATTATCCATTAAAAATCTAGTACACAGTACATACTTGGAAGAATTTTAGCAAAACTGCTATATATCTAAACATGGGATCGACTATTGCCATCCCTCCTCCCCAAGAGCCACCACCACCACAAGCTGGAGGACCTTCACAACAAAAAAAGCACAATACTTCCAAAGACAATGAAGAGGGACAAGAAGATGAGGTAGAGGAAGTGCCTACCTCTAGCACCCGGAGAGAATCATGGGTGTGGCAGTTCTTTACCACTGTTGGGAATGTACCAAAGGCTAAAACTGCCAAATTGAAATGCAATGAGTGCAGCTTTGTGCTCAGTTGCAGACTCCCCGGACAGTAATCCTACGGGGCCACCTCCATGTGCTGCCATGCCAAACACAATGACCGCAATGCTCTCAGAAATGTTGTTCCTTTCTTAGCAAGAAGGAGGCTATCTTCCTCCACCTCATCTTCCTCAACCAATACTGTAACCACACAGCCTACTTTTGTGGGACACAAAATCCCACCAGCTACCTTGCAAGCAATAAAAGATGCTTTTGATCCATACGTTTTTAAGAAAACAGTCCTCTGTATATACTACAAACATCATTCTGCAGAGGCGCAATTTCGAATGCTTTTGTAGCCGTAATCAAGGAGCATGATAAACACTGCCCCCTACCTCAGAAGTAACACATGTGCAATATCTTCCCCTGTCCACCTGCCCCTCCATGTTAGTGCTTGGTGCCTCTTCCCTCGTCCCCCCCCACCTTTCGTTCTAAACTCTCCTGCCAAAAAAATAAATACATCAAAAAACAAGAAAAGAAATGTTCCTTTAGGAACCACCTTTCACAGTTAAAAAATAGAACACAAAAAAAAACTTAGACTCCATCTAATTTACATTTCTCAGTAAAGTACATAGGGCCTCATTACGAGGTTGGAGGTAGCCATGGAGCCATTAGCTCCATGGCTGCCTCCAAAACCCTTCTGACTCCGCCCTGATGAATGGAGCAATTACCGTTCCATTCCGAGGTCGGAGGGACCGGTAATTCCCCATTCACCAGGGCCATTCCCCATTCCCATTTGAGCCCCCACAGGGCACAATGAGAATGGAGAAGGCACTAATAACGGTACCGCAAATTGCGGTACCGTTATTAGCTCTAGAGTCCCTTTGTGGGTCCCGTCCTTAACGCCTGCAAAAACCAGGCGTTAAGGAAGGACTCGCAAAGGGAACTCGTATTAGGGAGGTAAGGGATTACCGCCACCGGTTCCCTTACCGGTGCCGGTAATCCTTTATCTCCCACCTCATAATGAGGCCCTCAGATTATCCAACATTTCCATTAGCATGTTGTGTTATGCTAATGGGAATATTGTGGCATTCATCCCTCGTTCCAGAGGGTGGATAACAAGATCTCCGGACCATTAGCCCCCCATTCCAGCACCTGCAATGGGCGATGAAGGCCATTAGCACCCCAGGTTCCCAAAGAGGGGACCTGGGGTGCTAACAAAAAATTATTTTTCTTTAATATGGCCACCATGGAAAGGGAAGGTGGGGTTCCATACAGGACCCCTCTTCGCTTTCCATGACAGCCTGCAGAAGGCGAAGAGAGAACCCTATGACCATATTACCACAAGCAAATTATTCTTCCCTTTAAAAGCAATCCCACTTTCGAATTACTTTACCACAAAGCAGGTCCCAGGTCGACATGGCCACTTTACCCTATGTGTTCCTCGTGGTTATGGCTAGTAGCCAGATTGACCGGATCATGACCTTATTTCATGACCCAGACAATGTGGCCACTGCCCATGGCCACAGGCTACACCTCAGTCACCAAAGGTATATCACTAGTTTTTGTATCTACATTATGACACTTGTCAAAAAATAAAACATGTGCACATTTGCAAAACCATGCTTTAAAGTCCTTGCCGATGATCCTTACACAAGTTTCCTGGTGATCCACCCATGTTTTATTTTTTCAAAAGTGTCAAATGTATGCACATACAATCGTCATATAACCTAGCCCCCACTTGACAAAATCCATTCAGACTTTACACAAACATGTATATCTAGATCTAAAGTATCTTTGCAAACTTTTCTGTAGATTCATCAAATTGCACCACATTTATAAGCCTTTACAATATTTTAGGATCCCCCCTCTAATTTGGCCCCTCTTGACAGAATCCCACAACACTTTGCAAAAACATTTATATCTATACCTATAATCTTTTTTGCAAACCTTTGTGTAGATATGTCAAATGGCACCACATTCATAAGCTTTTACAATATTTTGGGTGCCCCCTCTAAGTTTGCCCCCTCTTGACAAAATCCTACCAAACTTCGCAAAAACATTTATATCTAGATCTAATATCAATTTGCCAACTTAAGTGTAGATTTGTCAAATGGCACCTCATTTATAAGCATTTTACATTATTATGGGACCCCCTCTCTAATTGTGCACCCCCTTGACAGAATCCAACAAAATTTTGCAAACTCATTTTGGATCAGTCCAGGAATATAATGACAGACTGTCTTGCAGTTTCATTAAGTGGTGCCAAAGTTATAAGCAATCCAAGATCTGCTTTTCACCAACACTGTAATGAAAAGGTATCAGCAAACTTTACCGGACTGTTTGCTGAATTTTATGCCGGAAAACACCTGTTTTTTTCGCTTCTAGCAGCCATATCCCATCCCATACTCATCACCCCTCACCTCCCAGATATTATTTGACAAGTGCAATTTTGTGTTTTTTAATTTGTTTTTACTGCAATGTCCGCAGACACAGACCGATGGTGAGTGATTCCAAAAAATAATCTGACGCACTTCATGCTTTTCACAATCAAAAACACTTATGTCTGCGGATACAACGTTGCCTTCTAAGCCAATAGGAGCCCTGTCCGCAGACCAAACAGAGAAATGGGTCCGCGGACCGAACCCGGATAACAAAAAATGTTTGGACCTACTTTTTGGTTGTTTAAAAAAAAACAACTGTATGGATCTCCAGCCAATTTACAAAAGCATGCTGTTGGGACCAAGCCACCACTCCTGCCGCAAATTTGATAAAAATCCATGGAGCGGTTTGGGCTGTAGCTGTGAGCAAAGTTTTTCTCCATTCAGTCTATTAAAAAAAAAGAAATTGAGATGCCCCTGTAACTTTGCCCCCCCTTGATGAAACCTCAGCAAACTTTGCAGAGCGGGTCATATACAGGATTCGTCCAGGAGGATCGAAGTTATAGGCCATACAAACAGAGGTCTTTCAATGGATTTAGCAACTCAACTTTACCATAACTACACAGCCGCTACCTCGGGCCCTGTAATATTTTTTTTTAATATTTCTTTTTGGAAAATGCTTAATGTTGTGTATTATGTGTTTTCAAAAGAACATACAAAAATGTGGGGCAGACTTCGTACTTTAACCAGACAAAGTTCTCTGTGGCCCAATGTAGATTCTCCCACACATTTCCACAGTCCAGTCTTTCACTTATGTTCATGCACTACATACACCCATTAAAAAGAAAGAGAGATGGGAAAATGTGCAGAACGTGTATTACCTCAGTGTGAGACTGCAGTGAAATTAGAAAGCAACATCTAAACTACATGTGGAATGGTAGAGATGCCTCTGCCATGAGTGAGTGGGAGCTAGTGGATATCAGATAAGAGCAGAGGGCTATGTCTCCTGTTGCTGGTGTGAGCATTAAAGGGACACAGGAATCCAACCATCATAAAATATGGTGGGAGAGAAGAGACAAAATACGGAAGGATATTTCTTTTTTTACAAAAATGCAGATATTTCTTTGTTATCCCATCAGGGATAAAAGGAATGATAAAAAATGCTAGCCACATGATTAAAATGGGGAGACTGACCTTAGAGTGTGAGGAGAAAAGGAGTGAATATTACACAGTGGCATGGGATGCAGTTGGAAGGTGCCTTTTGGTGTGAGCATACAAGCAATTAAAGCAACTCAGTGTTGTTACAAACCCTTTCACATTCCCATCAATATGCAACTAACATGGGATACAGTTCTTCCATGAGCACTTAGTAGTTTGGTGACATTAGGTAAAAAGAAAGGTTGAAGACCCCAATTTTGCAGATGATCTATCAACAGGCAGACTGGCCTTTTTTCATCTATGTGTGCTTTGCGCTTTGCTGCCAACAGTTTAATTTACACAGAATAAAATCAATTGTGTAATGTCAAACACATACATACATACAAATGTCATGTGTAGGCACACGCAACATATGAGATACCATGACATGCTACGATTGCTGTCATATAAGTAACTTGAAAAGGGCGATTAGTAAAAGGTACTATTAATAGAATGTAGCACCTAGGGATAATTGCAGTATACATTTAGGGAAGAAATCTAAATTGCAATAAGCATTATAGGGATTTAAAACAGCAAGAGGCACTCAAAGCACTAGAGGCGTGTAATGACCCATACAATCTCACTTTGCAGAAACAGCTTTGTAAATATAACCATTCATGTTATATAACATTCCTTACATATTCAATTTCACTGTATTCCCTGCATGAACAAGGCAATACAGTAGTTTGCTGATGAAGCCGCGGTACAAGCCTTCACTTTCTACCCAGCAGCATCTAGCTTTGCCATGAAATCCTTGATGCTTAGAGCACAGAGCTTAACACTGATATGCAATGAGACAATTGCTTTAGAGCAACTCTTCCTCTAGCATCCTGCAGAAAATTGATAACAAGATAGACATTCCATGCATCTTGTGAACAACAGATATGTTGTCAAGCATTAAGATTTGTTAAGAAGGGGACGTGCTAATATACATGATAAGACACATCGGGCCTCATTACAACCCAGGCGTTAAGGGGTTAACGGCGCCGTAAAAGGTGTCGGCGCTGTTAAAACCTTAACGCCTGATTACGAGGTCCCTTTGTCGGTTGCACTTTAACGTCTGCTTTTAGCAGGCGTTAAAAAAACCAACCCGCAAAGGGACCTAGGAGCTAATTACGGCACCGTAATTTATGGTGCCGTAATTAGCACCTTCCCCATTCCCATTGAGCCCTAAGGGCCAAAAATGGGGAAGGGGCCATGGTGAATGGGGAATTACTGCCCCGCCAACCTTGGAATGGGGCGGTAATACCGCCATTCACCATGGCGGATTCCAGCATGGACCATGGTGCTAATAGCACCATGGTCCACCGCCTGGGTTGTAATGAGGCCCATCATCTACTGGGGGCAGGCTATATCATCCAGGTACCATAGTTTTGCATTGAAAAGCTGAAGAGCTGCCCGTCCAATGATATGTAAGTTAATAATTAGAGGGTTTCCACTCTGGCCTTATATAAACCCCAGTTGAGGTCCATCTCAGTGGCTGACCAGAGGGGACAAGTTAAGCTGTGATGCAGCTGTCAGACAGATCTGTCAAGACAGACAAATGACAAGGGATGCTATATTTCATTTAGAGATTTGCACCATATTTGCTGGGGATTAACATGTTTAAAACCTCTGCTAAATGCTTGTCTTCCTTTCATTTTTCCCAGATAGGTGATTGATGTGTTTAATAATGTGCTCTTCATTATTGCATTTCAATTTTAATTGATGTTGTGAGAACATATTCTTTTGGTTTAGTTTAAGTTTAGCATTTTGTACTCTCAAGTTTCCTTTGAACTTAGATGGTTTTGGAGCATGGAGAGGATAATTAAAGGGAATTGTGACTTGTGCCCCTGTGGGGGACTCTTCGGGTTTTGAAGAGATGTTTTACATCCCATGCTTATAATTGTTGTTTGGTAGAAATATGATTGGTACCCTGTAAGAGGGCACTTTTGTTTGGATAATTCTAGTGAGATCAAACAGAAGGCTTATAAGTTTGTGAAATAATAAATGCTATTTGTATGGCCATTTTGCACCTCATGTACTTGGACACTGTATGGTGTTAATGTATTATGCCCCTGTTTCAATTGCACATTTCTGTCTGGTTCTTCTCAATCGCTTTTTAAAATATGTGATATTGTGAATGTGTTGCTGAGCCAGTGAGTACATGGGTTAACACATTACCTAGTGAGATGCAAGGGTTGTATCTGATGGTGGGTTGAGGAGGAATTAATGTTTTGAGCTCCCACCAGTTAAAACAAAGTAACCCAATACATCTAGCCATTGTGGCAGAGCAAGCCTCTGTGTTGGGAATCCCGCAGGAAAAGACCGCTTCTCCGGGCTCTGGGCCAACAGCTGATTGCTCCCATATCATGTGAAGTGTGCTAGATCCTTAATTCCAGCTAATATATGTGTTGCGGGGAAGCCTCATCCTCCCTATTAGGGTCAGCATTCCTAAACTAGCTTGGGTGGTTCTACTAAACCCGGCATACAATAATCTAGGACAGAATTGGTACTTAATCTGGATGAAGTTCTTTGTGGGCCTACATAATACCTCTGCCTCCTTTCCGTAGTTCAGTCATGCACATAGGTTCATGCACTACATACACACAATAAAATGAAACAGGGAGATAATTCATGACAATGTGATGAAACAGGCTTACCTCAGTATGGAATTGCGGTAAGAGAGCAAATCCTAAACTGCATGTGGAGTGGTACAAATGTCTCCTGCAATACGTGTGGGGTTACGAGTGCAGATCGGATAATACCCCTGCCTCCTGTTGGTGGTGTGAGCATTGAAGGAGCTCAGGAATGAAACCATCAAAAAAGATGATGTGAGAGAAAATGTGAAATCGAGAAAGATATTTTCTGACAAAATGTAGCTAGGTCCACATCATGGTGAAAAGGAAAGAAAAAATGCTAGGCCACATGATTAAAATTGGGAGAGTGACCTTAGGCTGCGAGGAGAGGGTGTACGATGGAAAGGGTGAACATTGAACATTGAGCAGTTGAAACAGATTCAGTTCTCATGTTGTATGCACTGAGCGTGTAAGCTTTGTGGCATAGGGGACTCGGTTACCTGAGCAATGTGCTTGGTGTCCTCCAAGGCATGTAACGACTGGAACACCATAGTAGTCCACGAAGGAGCGCACACCAAGCAAGAAGTAACGCAATGTATTTAGTCCCAGATAATCAGCTTGAAAAGCATGGTTCAAACAGCCCTGTGGAACTGAACTAAATGAGGGGAGCTGTCAATGCCGCGCACAGTGGGCAACATTTTTATACATAAACAGCATAATTTGCAAATTCCACAGTTGAAACATTTTAGAACACTTTACAAAAGCTGATTGATGGAACTGCATCAGTCGCCTATATCCAAACATATATTGGATGGTCATAATTGGTTCATGCCTCGAAGCGTTGCAACTAGAAAACATGAAGACTGACCACCTATTTTACTGTTCTTAATATGCCTGTACATTTCTTGTGATAACAAACAGCTTGGAAGTAATTCTTCATCTTTTCTTGCTTATCTTTATAAATTCTTTCTTTCGTTAAAGTGACTCACCCAAGTGATTTCTTTAATTTGTAAATAGGTATATGCTGTTCTTATGTTAATTAAGAAGTATTGATGTGTTACCTTTTATGATGGGTTGATGTGTTCTATTTGATTGATTCTTGATGTTTACATTTTTTTGTAAATGTGTGAAATTGAAAGGTAGATTTCAAATCAGCCAAATAAAAAAAACAAAAAAATTAAAAAGAATGGGTTCATGCTTTTCTCGCCCCACTGCACAAAACCACCCCTTGTGACATCACAGACCTTCCCACACCATCCCACAATTATGTTACAAAGCATTACGTGATTGTGATGACCGCTGGAACTTTATTCATCTGCCATTGATCAGTTCTCATTGAACAAGCAAGACATCCTGAGCTTGGCATAAGGGGAGACATACACATGGAATCCGACCAAAAGGGAGCCACGTGGACATTTGCAAAGAAATGAAACACTGTTGCACTCTAGGGACTCTGAAACTCTCCTGTTGATTGGTTCACTGTTACTCGCCACCTGGCTCCTCAGCCCTCATCCCAGGCTCATATGCCAAGGGCGATTTGAAACCTCATACCCCATGGTGGTTTGAATTTCATTTACCTGTATTTAATTTCTGATTCCCTACAACTTCCCAATGAGCACCCAGGTGCATGGCTCGCTGGCCTCAAAAGTGTCTATTCGTCCCATTCCCCTGCAGCTACGTTCTCCCGGGAAGTGCCAACTTGCAACATTTCTCCAGCACACTGCTTTTGCTGAGCACTCAAGAAATTCATGTTTACCCAGGACGTGAGGCCTGTGGCTGTGAAAAGACACATGTTTACTTACCTGAGGCCTATGTGCCAAAATGTCTGTTCTATTGTTCAAAACATGCTACACTACAGTTTCTACCCTGAACCCCTCTCCCTTATCCCTATAGCCTGATTGCCCCTCACTCCCATGCCTCTCTCTGTACCCCAATTCCAATCTTCCCCATGGACTTCTCCAGCTGCACCTGCACATTAGTTACACAGTTCAGCAGTCAATGATGTTCTCACCCCAGGAGTGACTCCTCTAGTTCACCGTGGTGTCTCCACGTCACCTACAGAATTGCTAGGTATGCATGCCTTGGCAGTGCTAAATGTGCACCTTCACTGCATTCCCTGCTATGACCAATTCATTGATCAACACCTTCTTACATGTCATGTTGTTTATTACTGTCTTGGGGATCCACAACCTCAATACCCTATCCACGCCCCTCCACCGCTAGTCCTCATATTCCCCCAGTGAAGACTCTATTATCACACTCTCATCATCAGAGCATGCCTCCCAAAAGGCATCATACTCCTCCAAGTTTGCAGGTGGCATTGTAACCACCCCTTGTACATTATGTTTATTTGCTCCAGACTGTGTTGACCCCAAGTGTTTACTATGTACCTTATCCCCCATCCCATCAGCATGAGAAATCATAAATCTCCTCCTCCCCCTTTTTTCTTGCAGTTCCTTAGTATAGCTGACCCGCACAGAAGGAGATGAGCACCAGAAAGAGCACTGGGATAGTTACTTTGAAAATGTTTGCCAACCTTGTCGGGACTCAAGCAAAAAAGGGAATCAAACCAGCTCTCCTGCCATACTACATGTGTTTCTTTGTCATAATCTCATGGAGTTTACTCATTACCTCTCTGGCATCCATCAAAGTTCTATTTGTCACGTTGTTAGCTGGTGTTATTGTGCAGCAGCTGCTCCATATCCTGTGGCAAATGCACCCTTTCATTGCAGTAAGCATATCCAATACATATCTATTATATAGTGCCACCAGTTTGACAGCCAAAAAGGTCTTCCCTCACTGCATTGAGTCCTTTTTCAGTTGAGTGCACCAATTGCACCACCTGATAATGGGTCACCTGCAGCCATTTAGCATTAGCTGCCGCTTGGACTTTAGGAAGCAAAAGAGACTTAAAAAACATGGATGCCTTAAATTTGTGGTGGGATTTCAACCACATTTTCTGATGATTTGCTGGACCAGTAGTTGTGGCTATGCCTGTTTCTTTTCAATGTCTGTGCCGTGCCCCTTGTATTCTTTCTTCCCCCATCATCTTTCTCTTGAGCACCGCAGGATGGTCACTGAAGGGCATCAATTCCGCTTGAGGCACTACCAGGGCAGGGCTGTGCAGTGTGACAAGGGAGCACAGCCCACCCAGTCGGGAGGCAGCTGGGTGTACACCTGGGTCCCACACACCAATCACTTGTTCATGACTGCTGCCGTCCAGCTCTTCAGTGCTGGAATGCTCATCGCCTTGTTGCAGCTGGCATTAGATCCACAGATGTGCTGAACATGTGGATCTGAAACATAAGTAAAATCGTGTAAAAGGATTGATGTGTACTGGTTTGTCTCTCTCATCTATCCAATTTAAAGCATGCATATATTTATTCCACCTTGCCCTACAGCTTTCATACATTGTTGCAACTACACCCTTCTCAAACCCCAATAACGCTTCTGCTCAGCAATGTACCATTGTCCCTTCAATTGCCCATCATGAAAGACAGATTTTTCAATCCTCATTAATGGCCTTGACGGGCACCATGGTATATCATGCCCTGTTGCATTTCTGCACTGCACTCTGCAATGATTCATGAGCAACTGCTCCCCCCTCCTTCCACCGTCTGTGCTATATTGTTATATTATGTTTTTGGTATCTTTATATTTTGCCATTTTTCCCAGCTGCTTGTAATTATATGCGTACACCTTTTCCCCCTCATCAACCCTCATTTTCCACTGTGACAGGTACATGAGGCACCACTCTTCCACCACTGTGACCTCTTGGGGCAGGAACAGCTTGGGTGTCCCTGTAACGTGGGGGATGGGAGAGCCCAAATAACAAGTGCCATTTGCTCTCTCCCTTCCCACATCTCATATTGTGCAAAACATTACAAGATGCCATTTTCTGCTTGCCCCAATGCCATCGCGAAACATATATGCATTAAATAAACTCTGTTTGCCTCTAATTCATTCATCATTACTTCTAGTATTGCTAGAAACTGGAAACCAAACAAACATAAAAGCAATACACAAAATGCTACACTACACCAATATACATTAGACTTCTATCTTGTACCATTGCTAATATTACTATCAGGCCTATTGTCTTCCTCTTACACAGGACTCCTGTACAACCTGATAGCAGAGAAAAAGGTCAATGACAACTGAGTAATACTTCACATCAAGTGGATCCCCTCTCCTCTCCTTTGAGGTGGCTGACGCTGTTGTCTCTTCATACATCGGCATGGTGGATATATTTATAGCAGTCAGCTACTTTGATGGCCGTTTTTTGTGGAGTAGACAACTGTGTGCGGACCTGTAAAACAAAGCTCTTTCCACGATCTGGTGAAGTAACAGATGAACAGGGGAGAAGCTGCTGGTGAAAAAGTGTCTTCTCTTGTACTGTTGGATGGAAAAGTGTTGCCTGACAACCAGCTTGAATGGGGATGCATCTGATGAGATATGTATTTGAGAGACTAGGTGAGTTCTTTCAAGCATGCAGTGAATTCTTCTCAAAGTATTTTAGCAGAGCTGTTATCATCTGAAATTGTGCTGCAAACTCTCATCTCAGAACAGGTTATAATGCCATGTTCTTTCTGGAGAGGAGCGCCAGCTACCTTTTTTGAAATATTTGCAAGGAACTTGGGGTTGGTCACCCTAAGTTACCTGGGAGCAACCAGACGTGGACTCCCTGCTCACTGTGCTCAGAGAGGCACAGCTTCAATTCACTGATGAGGCCCAACAAGGCTGAAACACATGTATGGGGTTACTGTTGGTACTCTTGTTCAGAGAGGAATTGCCATAGCATTTCAGTGCTGGACTACCCATGTGGGTGGGACAAAGACTGATATGCAAATGGATATTTCTCATCTGTGAAAAGTACTGTGAGCAAAAAGCGTGTTCTGCAAACTCTCATCTCAGAACAGGTTACCATGCCATGTTCTTTCTGGAGAGGAGCGCCAGCTATCTTTTTTGAAATATTTGCAAGGAACTTGGGGTTGGTCAACCTAAGTTACCTGGGAGCAACCAGACGTGGACTCCCTGCTCACTGTGCTCAGAGAGGCACAGCTTCAATTCACTGATGAGGCCCAACAAGGCTGAAACACATGTATGGGGTTACTGTTGGTACTCTTGTTCAGAGAGGAATTGCCATAGCATTTCAGTGCTGGACTACCCATGTGGGTGGGACAAAGACTGATATGCAAATGGATATTTCTCATCTGTGAAAAGTACTGTGAGCAAAAAGCGTGTTCTGCAAACTCTCATCTCAGAACAGGTTACCATGCCATGTTCTTTCTGGAGAGGAGCGCCAGCTATCTTTTTTGAAATATTTGCAAGGAACTTGGGGTTGGTCAACCTAAGTTACCTGGGGCAACCAGACGTGGACTCCCTGCTCACTGTGCTCAGAGAGGCACAGCTTCACCTCACTGATGAGGCCCAACAAGGCTGGAACACGTGTATGGGGTTGCTGTCGGTACACTTGTTCAGAGAGGAATTGCCATAGCTGGACTGGACTGTCCATGTGGGTGGGACAAAGACTGATATGCAAATGGATATTTCCCATCTGTGAAAAGTACAGTGAGCAAAAACCGTGTGCTGCAAACTCTCATCTCAGAACAGGTTATCATGCCATGTTCTTTCTGGAGAGGAGTGCCAGCTACCTTTTTTGAAATCATCTGAAATTGTACATGCAGGAGAGAAAGGCACAGTCATTCTCCTGCCAGTAACAATTTTCTGCAGAGTCAAGTTGTGATCCACGCCAGGTGATTTTCCTAAGGCAAATAAATTGATAAGCAAGCAATTCAGCCAACCGTTGCAAAGTGTTATCAACAGCTTGGCCAAGCACTCTTTAAGCAAGCCATTTAAGCATTCAACCAATACGTTGGTTTGAGGGTGGTACACTGAGCAAAGTCTGTGATTTATACCAAGGAGGGCGAAACCTCTTTAAATAGGCTATTGGCAATGTGTTGGCCATTGTCCAATCTCAATTCATCACACATTCTCAAACTAGAAATTTGGCAGCTGATTTTGTGTCATCTTTGGAACAGGGTCCTGCGTCAAGCCAATGTGAAAAAAGCATGCCATTACTATCATGTAACTGTAAGAGGCACATCTATCTTGCATGCCAACATAGTCAATATTTAAGTTTCGGAAGGGCCCTACTGGGCACAGTATTGTTGCCCTTGCCATTTTTAGTGTGTGCCCTTCTAAGAACGTCTGACAGGTGATACAATTGTTTGTAAATTCTGCAACTAACTCATAAGGAATCGGCACAAACAACCCCTCTTTATAGTCTGAGGCCACATGTTGCTTTGACTCATGGGCCGGATAATGGATATGCTCTAATGCTGCATTAAGTAATTTCTTGGCATTACGGGGTTGCCTGTGCTGTCCTGTCTCCACACTAGATCTGTGGGGAGAGGGAGCACCCCCTTTTTATCCATAGTTCTTTCTCCTCTTGGGGAACCTTACCTTGCAACTGTATTGTCTGGACAATGGGCAGTATGTTAAAGAGCTCAGTAGTGTTATTTCCCTCAAGTCTCTTAGATCCAAGTGCCATCATGGGTACCTTCTCTTTTTTACCTGGGAGTAACTTGGTATTGCCTTCTAGCAAACAGGCAGCTTCTTTAGCTGCTCTGTTGGCCATATTTTTCTCTATGAATTAAAATCCAGGCCGCCTGTGTGGGTGGCACACTTTATAATGGCCACCTCCACCGGGAGGGGTTACACCTCAAGTAGCTATGCTAGTAATTCTGCATGTTGAACCGGGGACCCATCACTCCTCCTTAAACCCCTCCTTTCCTATCAGTCTAGTCCTGAGTCCAGTGTGGATGTGACATATTCAGAAAATATGTTGAACACGTGCCCTTCTGAAATATTGAGTGCTTCTATTAAAGCCACCAACTCTGCTGCCTTTGACGAATAGTGGGTGGACAGCCATATTTGAGACCAAATACGAAATTCTCTGTCATGATGGTGCATTACTGCTGCACCGGTGTGCCAAACCCTGTGCTAGAATCTATTACAGAAGACCCGTCAACAAAGAGCATTTCCCCCTGCACTATGGGTTATTCTGCACCTAAAGGTTCCCTTTCATCCTGTCCATGTAAGATGCGCAATAGTGAACATATTCTCACGGTGCAGCTGGCTGTGCTATGATACTTGCAGGGTTCACTAAACAACATCTTACAACCTCAATTACTAGGTTTGTCAGTATTACATTTTATCCTGAGGCCCTCTCAGTTGTTCATGTTGATTTGGATTTCTCCAGGATCGCAAAATGCAAACGCTCTTCATAACACAAAACTAGGCACCCCATTGATATGGTGGCTGCCTTCTCTATTGCAAACACTGCAGCAGCAAGCTTGTTTGCATGGAAAATGACCCTGCATGACTCGGTACAACAGACCGCTATAATGCGCCATGGACTTGTGTCCCTGAGGATTTCTCTGGGTGAGAACAGCTGTCACTGTGCCATGAGAATGTGAAAACAAATAAAACTTCTCTTTAAAGTTTGGAGTTGCCAACACTGGGGCATGAGTCAGTGCATCCTTGAATTCAACAACATTTTTGTTCATCTCTGAAGTCCATTTGTTGGGAATCTTAGCCTTTGCACTTCTTTAAGTGTCTGGAGGAGGGGCGTCGTGTATGTTGAAAAGTCAAATACCCAAGCCCTACAATAATTGCACAATCCCAAGAGCTGCTGCATCTCATTTACTGTGTGGGCGATGGTGTCCTCTGTATGGCTTCCACCCTTTCAGGTGTTATCTTTCACCCATCTGCCGATATGCCCCAGGTACACTATCTTTGTATGACAGTACTGTAGCTTCTCTCTGTCTGCCTTGCACCCCTTTTTTTCAGTCAGGGTCAAAAGAATTATTGAATACTTCCTGCATTGTTCCTCCATCATGCTACAAACTAGGAGGTTGTCTACATACTTTATCACAGAACTGGGTATTTGAAAATTTCTCAAATCCATCTGGACACTCTGTTAAATACACTCGGGTACTCACAATACACTTGTGGTAATCTTGTGTGTTCAAATCGAACACCACGGTATGTAAATGCAGTGAGGTATTGGGAGACAGGATGCAATGGGATGGGAAAAAAACATGTTTTAAATCTTTTTCACTGCCCAGGATATTGCATAATATCATAGCCGGGTTTGGCACTAGTGAAACCTCTGGCCCTCTACCACGTTGCTCAGGGGCCAGAGATCCTGCATAAATCTCCATGCCCCTCCGTTTGCATTTTTAATTGGCTATATGGCCATATTGGATGGGATTGTTGATGTCTTTATTATGCCCTGCTGCCCAAAAGTGAGGAGCTGGCATACATGCTGTTGCCTGCCTCATGGGATAGTGGGTATTGTTTCACCGGAGGCAGCAACAGAGCTTCTTTTAATTTGATGCAGACCACCCATACCCCTTTGATCACTCCTATATCATGGGGCGCTTTAGTCCATAGATTCTCTGGGACCTTCCAGAAATTCCTGATAGGGGTAAATAAAGATAAGTGTGCACCACTCTATTTCGTCCTCATCTGTCCCACATAATATCACCATCTCTTTTCATGTGAGCGCCCCCTCTCAACACAACATCATCTGCATGCCTGAGGCAACTTCTTTGTGCACCAAGGGCCTAAATAAGAATTATGCTGCCAGTGTGAACGTTTTTCCTTTCATCCGGTGTAACCCACCCCAATAGTATTTGGAGCCTGTATAAGAACACCTTGAAGTTTGTTGGTGGTCCCCTCATGGTGATGTGTGCACAGTAGGCCTGCATGATAACTGTCACCCTTTCTGAATACATACCAGGTGTTGAACACACCATACCCTTTCTCGGAAAATGAAATGGTTGTGTTCAACATTCTCATCCAGTCCCTCCCCAGTCTGCTAATGGAAGTGTCTTTTGGGTATTATAAGGGTGCCAATGCTGTTGTGTGCCTATCGCTAATAGTAAATCCGTTGCTAGTGGAACTGTGACAAAAGCCTTAGATAAGCCCAGTGTGTCCATGACTGTGTTCAACAGCGGGAACCCACCCTCCCTTATACAGCACTTGGAGGCCCCCGTATCTATCAAAAAGGAGAAACCCTTATGTCCTATCTTCAATGCTACCTCAGGTCCCTCTTCGGGGTCTTCAGTTACCTGTAGTACTGGACACACATGCACTTACTTTGGGCAATTCTACTGGGTGTCCTGCCCTGTGGGGAAGGGATTCAGTCCCAGAACTGTTACTCCAGTGTTGTGTGGCACTACGGTCTGCCTCAGCAGTGAGCTGTCTTCTGGAGGATGTCTCTGTGCGGGTGACTGCATGAATTTGAATTTTGAATTTTGAGGGATTTATACCGCGCCCCTGGGCGCTGTTGTATCAGGTATCGTTATATTGCCATGTTTACACTATCATCATCTTATTGTTGATGGCCTGCAATGCACTCGCTGGTGGCCTTGGGATCACCAAAGGCCCTGCATTGATGGGTGTCTATGGTGGCTGTGGTGGGGGTTGGTGGCACTGCAGCTGTGTCTGCGGATGTGGGGGCTGCACCTGAGGCTTTATCGGCTGGGTCCCTGTTGGTGGTCCTCCAGGATTGTAATATAGTTGTTGTCCTTATGGGCACATCAGTGCGAAATGGCCCATTGATCAGGCAGGAAACATGGCTTGAAAACTGGGGCCCTGCTACTCCATACCCAAATCCCCTTCCCCTCTGCGGATACCCTCTGCCCTGCTGGTAGTATTCCATAGGTGAGATGAACCCCCTCCGTACTGAAGATGGGCTGGTGGACCCACCCCCAATATTACACATACTGTGCCTGTGGGTACCCCTTGTGGCCCTCCTCCCACTGGAAACACCCCTTGTTGGGCAGGGGTCACTTCAGCAGGGCCTGGGGTGGGCACAACCCTTTCCATTGAGAGCTTTTTTAGCTGCTTCTGTACCAACTTAGTTTTTGCTTGTCTGCTGCATTGTTTTCCCCTTCTTGCTTTTGTTTGCAAAAGTGTATGTCATGTCTCTAACGTCCACATCTCCTGTATTTGTCATATGTATTCTGAAGGGTCCTCATCTGGTTTCATCTTGCGGGCCAGTATGGCCCATGAAGGCATCATGAAAAAGGAGACAGACAACAGATTCCAAATTCAAACAATCCATTTTTATTAACCTAAATGTCAGAATGGAAATTGCCTGACTTGCCCAATGCTAAGGGGGATTTACCTACCTAAATAAAACTAAGGAGAGTCTGAGTCAAAGAGTACAATTTAGGAATCTGTCGGTGTCCAAAACCTATGCTTGGCATCACAACTATAACTATGCAATGTGTAGGTGTGCCAGCAATCAACAAAAAACGGTGTTCAACAAAAAGTTCTGAGATTCTTCCAATCTGCAGCTTACTTTTAGCTCCCTTCCCCAAGTATAAAACAGTTCACCAAAGTAAAGTCTAAAAATCCCCTTATTTAGAATTAGAATGCAAAAAAGTCTCTTCGGGTATTGGGGTTTCCTTCCCCAAGTTAGGACTTGAGATTCCCTTCCCCGAGCTCTAAAACACACAAAAATGACCTTGGCCCTCATTACGACCCTGGCGGAAAGTGACTGACCGGACCGCCACAGCGTAAATAGCGTTTCCGCCATTGCACGATGGAGCAAAGTGCGGCCCATTCCGACCCATCGGGCACGAGCACCACGGCATGGCGGAAGTGCAAAGTCCGCGATGGCGGAAATGACCCCAAAACGGCCCACACCGCCGCCGTACGGCGCCCTAGGTGCAATACCGCCACCCATCTTAGCGGACACCGCAGTGAGCGCCAACCGGAAAGTACGGTGACCGTAAATATACGGAAACGGAAGTAAAAACATGGGCCCGGAACGGGAAACATCCCGCCGTACACCTATAAAACCACAAAATCCACACAACCACTAAAAACACTACCCTGAGACACACCCCAACCCGTCATCCACCCTAGCGAAACCAAGAAAAATGGGAAAAGTAGCGAAGAAAGCGTGCGACCGCAAGCGGCAGGTCCACTTCTCCCGTGAGGAACTCACCGTGCTAACAGAGACCCTCCAGGAGAATGCCGCCGCCGTCTTCTCCACGCAAATGACCAGGACGGCACTTGTGAACAAGAAGGCCAAATGGGCTCTGGTGGCACAGCGGGTAAGTGCGGTGGGGACCGCACCCCGCAACCCACAGCAATGCAGAAAGCGATGGGACGACCTGCGGATACGCGTCCGTAGCATACTTTCTGCCAACCGCAACATTGCCACAGCCACCGGGGGAGGATCGGAATCACCCATCAAGTTGACCCCCTGGGAAGAAATCTGTGCCTCCACCATTGGAATAGAGAGCATAGAGGGAGTCGGAGGGATGGAGAAAGGAGTGCAGACATCCTAAGAATCAGGTAGGTGGCCCAAATGAAACAAAGCTAAATCCACAATGTGCAATCATGTGAAGTACCATGTGTCCACATAGTGCAACAGAAACACATGTCCAGGAGAACGTCCACACACATTGGCCTGATAGCGCACTTTAAAACTTACAATAAATACATAAATAATTAAAAACCCCAAAAACACCGACTACACGTGCAGCAGGCACACCCTAACTGCAGGCTGCCAAACAACTGCACCCTCACTCCACACACAAATGAAAGCACCTCCAAGGCCCCGACCCAAATCACCCTCAGGTACCACCCCAATGCATGTGATACAATGCCATTCCAATTCCCACAGACCCATTAATAACCCTCGCCCTCCTTTACTCCACCACAGGGTCCGATCCAAACGACGAGCATCAGGACACCCCTACCAGCACACCTGCAAAGAGGGCCAAGACCAACGGCCAAAGACCCTCCACCTCAGCTGCACGCATCAAGACACGGCAGCAGCACAAATCAGGTGGCAGCACAGAGGAGGGAACATCAACAGGCACCCCAGCAGCCAGCATGCCCACAACAGCAGCACCACAGGTCCCCCCAATGGATGCCACAGAAGGCACTGCCTCTGGTGGCAGCAGCACCATAGGTGACACCCCATTGATGGCAGCATGCTCCGACACAGAAGACGGGGATGTCGAAGTCAGATCCATCCATGACCTGTCCCAATCCCCCTGTCTGTCCCATCCCGTACAACATGAGGATACCACGCAGGGGCACCCACAAGACGATGACTGGCCATCCCCCACAAGCCCTGTGGCAAGGCAATGTGAGGTCACCAGCCCCTCTGTGACACCACCGCAAATGGCCATGGCCCAGCAGAGGCAACAGTCCCTCGACCAGTTAATCGTGCAACAGCAGCAACTGGCCACGCTCCTCAAGGACCATGCCGATGAATGTGGGGGCACTAAGGCAGACATAGAAACATCAACTGAGACACTTAGGGCAGAAATGGAGAGAAGTACAGAGACACTAAGGGCACAAATGGAGAGTAGCACCGAGTGCCTGAGAGTCCAAATGGAGAGTAGCACCGAGTGCCTGAGAGTCCAAATGGAGAGTAGCACCGAGAGCCTGAGAGTCCAAATGGAGAGAAGCACCGAGAGCCTGAGGGGGGAACTGCATGCGACGTCCAAAGACGTATGTGCCGAACTTGCCGCAGTGCGCCGTGTGCTCACTGAGCTCTCACAAACCCTTAGGGACATGCATGGACGTGAGCAGGCAGAGACATCATCCGTTGCAAGTTCCGTCCAGGGCAGCCCCCAACGTAGATCTGGGAGGAACCTGCGCTCCACAGGCAGGGGTGCCCCTGATACCCGCAGAGGGGGCTTGCAATAGCGACTGCCCACTGACAATGAGCATCTTTGGACACTGGTGTTCGGGGGGGAGGTAGGAGGGTGGAGGGGGTGTGTTGGGCTCACTTGGGTGGCGGGTCGATAGGGTGTTCAACATGATATCACATATGCCATAAACAATGCACGATCAACCAATGAGATGTGTGGACAATGATCTTTGTGTACTAGGCCATCATAGGCGTACAGTCCATATTGTGCATGTACCAGACACACACAGTGCCACGAGTACCGTGTCCATGTATCAGCCACCAGGCGTGAGTGCTAGAAGCATGCATCAATGAGATGCTGACGAATGTCACGGCCCTCCTGTGCCTCGCAGACTCCTTGAGGTGCTGCCACATCCCCACCCTCATCATGACCATCTTCAGGTGCTTGCAGTTCTGCGTCAGGGGGCATGGGCACATTTCTACGTACGCACATGTTGTGGAGCATGACACATGCCATGACCATCTTTGCAACCTTCTCATGGCGGTACAGGAGTGCCCCGCCAGACCTGCTGAGGCAGCGGAAACGAGTCTTCAGTAGGCCGAATGCCTGTTCAATGACTACACGGGTACGTGAGTGGGCATGGTTGTAGTCCTCCTCATGCTGGTCCCGTGGGTTCCGGACTGGTGTGAGGAGCCATCTCTTCAGTGGATATCCAGCATCACCTGTATGTGGACGATAAACGTATGATGTGGAATGCCATTGCTACGTACGCACCCCCCCCCCCTTCCTGCCAGGTCATTGCCGAATCACATACCCCACATCATCATGCATGAAATGAGACTCACCGAGTAGCCAGGATCTGTTCCCTGCGTGTCGCTCCATGTAGCGTGGTATTGTAGAGTTCCTCAAGACCATAGAATCATGGGTTGATCCAGGGAATCGGGCACAACAATGTGTAATGATCCTGTTGGAGTCACACACCATTTGTACATTCAGGGAATGAAATTGTTTTCGGTTGCGGTACTGGGCCTCCATGGCATGTGGGACGACCAATTCCACATGGGTGCAGTCGATGGCACCAAGGCAACCCGGTATGCCGCCAAGTGCATGGAATCCCACTTTTGTGTTGGTAATTTCCTGCTCCGAGCGTGGTAGAGAGATGTAGTCGTCTGCGTGCTGCAGGAGGGCATCGAGCACTTGCAATAGTGTCCGTGAGAACAGTGGCTGAGAAATGCCATGCAACTGTCCGACTGTGTGCTGGTAGGTGCCTGTGGCCAGGAAGTGGAGTACAGACACCACCTTCAGTAGGGGTGGGATGGCGGTTGGGCTATCTATCATGCTGACAAGGTCAGCCTGTGTCATGTCCACAATGGCGGCTATGGTGTCCCGGTCCAAACGGTAGAGGGTGTGGATCTGCTCATCAGTGAGGTTGAACGGATGTGCTCGGAGGCGTGGGATTGCGGGCTGCCTGCGTGGTGGTAGTGGCTGTGCTGACGGCCCTTGCTGGCCCTGCCTTGGCCTCCTCCTCCTCCTGCGTCTCCTCCGTGCGGCCGGTTGTAGTTGGTGTTCGTCTTCTTCTTGGAGTTGGAGTAATTGCAGTGCTATCAGGTCCCCCAGGGCCAACATCGCGAGTCCTGCCGGTAGCATTTCGGAGTGGGTGTGGTTGTGGGAGGAGACTGGGTGTGCAATTTATGTGTTTTCAGGCTGTATGGCCTCCACCTGTGGTGATTCATTCCACCTGTGCAAGCTGCTCTCCCCTTTGGCCGAGCACGTCCCGCACACAACGCTGCAATTCGAGTAATGGCATCTTGCTATTGCAATCATGTATTTGTACCCGATGGCCGTGTAACATTGGTTGATATGGTCATTCGGCTATGGTCCCATTGTTTCACATACAATCTTTGCAGTCGCGAACAGACTTGTGAAGGGTCAGTGGAACGTAGTACTCGAGTAACGGTGGGCCCTCATGCATCACTGTACCGAGTTGCACCGACGGGCGGGGCGTCCCATTTGTGGGTGAAGGCAGTTGCCATTTTCACACACAGCCGCACTAGATGGATTAATTTGTGATTTCAAGCGGCCACAGATGCCTTTTCGACGTGATGTTGCAAATGAGGAATTCGAAGGGCGGTGCTTTCGGTTATCAGCTAGCGGCGAGGAGATGTCCACAGGTCTGACTGCAAATATAACGTTCTATTGTTCAATGTCCTTGAGACAGGGGCCATGGCGAGGATGCAATGATTGATATGAATAGTTTGGGATGCGCAATAGCGACGTGGGCGATGAGGCCGGACGTTCCCAAATACATGTTACTTCACAACACTGGAATTACGGGCTGGGGCACTGTGGATTTTGCAGGCTGCATAACGCACAGACTCAATGGATATTTCTAATGTTATGTGAGTAAATATTCAGGCGTTTTTATACCGGGATGAGGGAATGATGAATGGATGCATGGGCAGATGATTTGATACAGAGTTTGCCATGTACAGGGCTTCTTGGAATCTGTCCGCCTCCCCTGCGCTATGTGATGCAGGGCTGCCATAGTGGGACCATCGTCTATCTGGCCTTGTTGAGCCCTCCCTGTCTCGACGCGCCTTCAGACACTTGTGTCCATGCACGTTAACATTCCCATCAGATGGATTCTGTTTTCACAGACGCATGCACAGGTACACTCGTTTGTGATGGTGTTTACACCTCGATATAGATAGTTATGAGTCGCAAGTGGTTTTGGGGTGGTGATGATCCTTTGGAGTGGGCTAGCATGCATATGGCTGTGGATTTAGTGTGATCATTGAAGTGAGTTGTTCGGATGTAGTTCTGATGGCCATTCTGTTCTTTTTCTTTTCTTTTGGTTGACAGGTATCTCCTCCCCTTTTGCCACTGCCATCTGTATGCCACTCCTGCAGATGGCTTTTACTCCCGACACCTGCTGCTTCGTGTTAATCAGTGGAGCAGCATTACGATCTTATGGGACGATCGCCAATGGGCCACATGCCCTTACGCAGTACTAGTGGCTCGGAGCAACATTTCGGCCTTTCAGCTGGACTAGTGCCTCCCCATTGGGACGGCCCTGCGGTTCTGTGCGCTTCCATGTTGCCTTTTCGTACGTGAATGTGGCTCTGTGTACCATGATGGAACAGGGCGTCACACAAGTAGTAGCTGGTCATTTCTTGCGGATGCAGCCCACGATGGTGAAATGTGTTTTGGAGTTCATGGCCTAATGGCTGTATGGGCTTGGTGATTTTGTTGTGCATTAAATTTCTATTCTGATATGGGCCGTGTAGCGTTCTTCTTTGCAAGTGATGTGGCATATTCCTATTTGGGGAGCGATGTATTGTGAGGAGATCTGCATTGGGTTCCAGCTTCGGAGTTTAGTTGCGTGGTACTGTGCTGGGCGCGTTTGCCTACGAAGCCCAGTGAGGTCAGGGATGAGGGCTGCCAATATGACTGTTTGAATGATGTCATGCTCAGGGGCGGGGGATTAGGTTTTGTGTAACAGATGCCGGTCAGCCAGGTGGACTGGTGGAATGATGTGATTTTCGGAATATTGCTGGTCACAGGTGCCTGTGTTTGCGTGCGTTTCTTGGTGGGGGACTGTGGTCATGTCCATTGGAATGGCTTCTGTATTCGTGCCATCTGTGCCCTGCAGCTCCCATTGGCCCCTCTTGTGATTCTTTTGTTCGTTGGCATGCATGGGTGACTTGTACATTTCACTGGTTGCATTGTGACTTCATTGCACCTACGGGGAGTTGTACTTTGTGGGCAGGGAGCGGTGTATAGGCACTCAGTGGGGCCGTTTACGGTTGATTCGCGATGCCGTACTTCTCACCATGGCAGAATGGTACTTTCCGCCGTGCTTGATGGCGTTAGGTACATGTCCGCTAGGGTCGGAATTCGCGTACCCTTGCGCCATGGTGGTATTTACGGTTTGGCATGGCGCGCGTGCGCGTACTTGGTGCAGTTAGCGTTGGCGTTCACTACGGTGTCGCTAATGGCATCGTACTTTGCGGTGACGGGTCATAGTCGCACCGAGCGCTATTCGATGGCGGTATTGCATTTCCGCCATCGTTTTTCGATTTCCGCCAGGGTCGTAATGAGGGCCCTTGAGATGAAAGGCTTTTAATCAGGACTCTGACATTAGCGGTTAACCCCGCTTTTCTCAATACTCTCATGATAGTGTATAACTGGTACAAATGATCTTCCCATTAATTACAAAGTCATCTAAATAGGCTCTGCAAAATTCTGAGTTTGGCTGTAAGATTTTAGCCATACGTCTGGGAAATGTTGTAGGAGCTCCATGTAGTCCCAAAGGTAGGACTTTGAATTGAAATAATGCTAAGGGATTAGCATCAAAAGCAGAGAATGCATTCAATTAATGAAAATCTATACAGAATCTCCAACTTCCATTGGGTTTGGCTACCAGCACAATGGGGGATGACCAATGGCTAGAAGAAGGTTCAACAATGTTAGATCGTATCATGGTTTTAACTTCCTGAATTATAATTTCCTTCTCAGCATCAGGTATCTGATATGGTTTTAGGTGTACCAATTTACCTACCGGAGTGCATATTGTAATTGTAATTGTAATTGTGTATTTGTAAAGCACTTATACACAAGTGAAGTGCTTTGAAGCGCTTCAAGGCGAGAAGGGATCAAGGGAATGCAGTTGTCATTCTTAGGCCTTGAAGATTCTGAATGATCTAACAAAAATGACTAGCATGCTAGGCCGGAGGCAAGTGCAAGTGGATGACAGGAAGGAATGAGAGAAGGGGGGGGACAAGGAAAAGATCATACAATCAATTAACTACTGTACTGTGCCTAACGACTTGTCAAATAGTGAAAGTACAGGACAAAGAGTGCCCAGAGAAGGGGGGAAGGACTAACAGAACAATAAACTACCTTACTAGGTCTGGTGACATTTCAGATTGATTGGTGGTTGGTCATCACTAATGCGCCTATGCACAAGTATTTCAGACACAACCAAGCAAGGAAGGGGAGACAGCTTGAGGACAGGACAGACGAACCTGCTAGGCCTAGTACATTAAAGGTTGTGCAAGTGTGCAGACAGGCATTGTGAGGGAGATATGACAATAAACGTCCTTCACTCCACCAGGTTCTTCCCTGAATGCATCAATAAACTGTGTTATGAGCTCATTTAGATCTTGTTTCTGATTATTATTAAGGTCAGATGAAATTAGGGCCATAAGTTCTGAAGCGCAACGCTTCGTGAGAATCGCCTGACTTCGGCAGATTCTTCCGCCTGGCCCAGCAATGGCGGGCGCATCGCGGCACCAGAGCGAGGCTCTGGCCGCACGAATCAGCTGTTGACCTCCCCATTCATAATTATCCCCTTCCGCCGGCAGGCGGGAACGCCGGCCTCTCAACAAAGGCCCGCACTAAGGCCCCTGTTTGCCCCCTGAATCACTCCCTCTTCACTGCAGCCGCAGCAGCACACCACGGAGGAGGGCAGGAGCCCTAGCCTCCTGAGCCGAGGAGCATCTTCAGCTACACACGGTTCGGCCGTGCTTCGGATCACCCTGCCTCACCGAATTCCCTCAAGGGCGAGGGCTGCCATCATATCACAGTCAGGTATGCCCATCGTGCATATTTATTGATCTCCAGCTGCACGACGAGTTCTGAAGCGCAACGCTTCGTGAGAATCGCCTGACTTCGGCAGATTCTTCCGCCTGGCCCAGCAATGGCGGGCGCATCGCGGCACCAGAGCGAGGCTCTGGCCGCACGAATCAGCTGTTGACCTCCCCATTCATAATTATCCCCTTCCGCCGGCAGGCGGGAACGCCGGCCTCTCAACAAAGGCCCGCACTAAGGCCCCTGTTTGCCTCCGGAGCCTTGGAGCCAGTGTCTACTCGGATCTTTAATCCATTGTGAGTAGAGGGATACCCTCAGTCTACACTATTGTGCTTTCTGGTATGTCTTCTGCTACTCCGCAATCATAAACATTTGAACTCGGTTATTTTCACCTTCGATAACTGTTTGCTGCATACACTTATGCCTCCAACTCCACCGCCTCTATGCGTTACTGCTGCCACCTCTTAATAGTACAGTCATTGTCAGCCCCTAGTGCTTTATGCCTCATGACTGCTATTGGCTGTGCCCTTTGGTCGCTTATGGACCACTGTAATTGTGTTGTGCCTTATGGTCGCTAACGGACCACTGCAATTGTGTTGTGCCTTTGGTCGCTAACGGACCACTGTAATTGTGTTGTGCCTTATGGTCGCTAACGGACCACTGTAATTGTGTTGTGCCTTATGGTCGCTAACGGACCACTGTAATTGTGTTGTGCCTTATGGTCGCTAACGGACCACTGTAATTGTGTTGTGCCTTATGGTCGCTAACGGACCACTGCAATTGTGTTGTGCCTTTGGTCACTAACAGACTACTGTAATTGTGTAAGTGTCATATGGTCGCCCTCGCGATCTTTACCAGACCACGCGCTCTTAGACTCTACTAGGTCAACATGCCCCCCACCAACAGTCTAACTACTGCAAACTCTCCTCTGTACTCTTTCAGTACCCTACTTACCAGACTGCTGCCCACCTTTCTCCTCCTTATACTGCACTCTGGCTGGACTGCACTATACCATACCACCACCCCTATCTACCACTCTTACTTGCATCACACCTCAACTATGCCATCCCATGCTCACCACACCAACCCTTACCTTAACAACCCAGCCCTCTGGATCCAGCACTTCGCCACCAGACCTTTACCTAACCTACCCTGCTCTATCTCCTTGAGAAATGCTAGACTTGGCTCGCGTCTTACCCACGCTTCCCATCATTTAGCTCACCGCACCAAACTGCCTCACCCTTTGTCACCACCCACACTTACACCTAATCTACCACTATCTTCCAACTCCCCTAACTCAAATAATATCAAAGGCGCGCTAATCAACGCCAGATCACTCCCGGCTCACGCCCTAGAAGTAGATGACTTGATCCTCAACCTTGACCTCGACTTTATAGCAATCACTGAAACCTGGCTCCACCCAGCTTCAGGTCCTCTTCTCTCCCTCGCTATCCCTCCAGGCTACAACATTATCAGACATGACCGTAATTCCATCCAATCTAAAGGAGGTGGCATCGCCATCATCCACAAAAACGCTCTGAACTTCCACCTCTCAGCCACACATCACTCCTCCACTCTGGAAGCACTGACAGCTAAACTAGCTGTCACACCTAACCATTCTATCACCTTCCATCTACTCTACCGGCCACCCGGCCCACTATCCACCTTCGCGGAGGACCTCTCTAACATCTTCACACACAAAACCAAAGCTAACTCCCAGGTCATGATACTGGGGGATTTCAACTTAGGTCTCCACGACCCCAAGGACACTGCTGCTTCGTCTATTGACAACATCCTCACTAATGCTGGATTCACTCAGTTCCTAAACCAACCCACCCACAACAAGGGCAGAACCCTTGACTGGCTAGCCGCCCTCAACTGTCCCATCAACATCACCTCTAACCAACAGTGCGCTTGGACAGACCACAACTTAATTACATTCAATATTGAGTCCAAACCTATCAGCCTCCCTCACAGCATTGCCCCGGCTATGGCCACCCGTAACAAACGCAACATTACCTGCGATAGACTCCTCCCCCTCCTCCTTCCAGCTCTCAATGACCGGGATCCCTCATGCTCTGACCCTACGGCCCTGGTCGACACATTCAACCGGGCCATGCTTATAGCCTTAGACACCATTGCACCTTCGAAACTGAGAAAATCTAAACCTCGAGCCCACCTAAACTCTTGGTTTACACCCCATCTCAGAGCTCTACGCAAAGAAAAACGAATTGCAGAATCCCACTGGAGAAGCAATCACTCTCTAGCTAACAAATCATGCGTACTCCTGGCCACCCTTAACTACAAGGAAGCTATATTCCAGGCAAAAAAAGACACATACAACAAACGCATCGAACAAGCCAAATCTAACACCAAAGAATTGTTTAAAATCCTAAAAGAACTTGAAACTCCTGTTACTCCACCTGACACCTGTACCAAAGATAGCACCTGGTGCTCCAAAATCCAAGAAGCTCTCCTAGGTAAGATTGCCACTCTCCAAATTAAAATCAACAACAAACAATCTAGCCTTCAATCTAACCCTCTACAGATCCCTATACCTACCATAAACCTCTCTATCACAGACTCTCTGACTCCTTTTAGCTTCTCTCCACTCTCCATTCTCGAAGTGGAAAAGATCATCACTAGCCTTAAACCGTCCAATTGTCAGGGTGACCTTTGTCCTGCACCTATTATTAAGGAAGCAGCTCACGACCTAGCACCATTCATCACTACGCTCATCAACTCCTCCTTTAGCTCTGGGATTGTACCGGACAATCTTAAGGATGCGTGGGTCATCCCGCTTCTGAAAAAACCTACCCTGGATCCCAGCATACCCACAAACTACAGACCAATTACCACTGTACCTTTTTTACTAAAAATCCTTGACCGCGCAGCCTACCTACAAATTCAGGAATACCTTGAATCAAATAAACTTCTGGGACTCAGGCAATCAGGGTTCCGGCCTCGCCATGGCACTGAGACCGCCCTTATCGATTTAAAAACGCAGATCGAAGATCTCAAAGACAAAGGCAAACTGGCGTTATTACTTCTCCTGGACCTCTCTGCTGCTTTTGATCTTGTCAATCACAAAATTCTCTGCCATCACCTCAAATCAGCCGCACATTTCTCAGAAAATGCCTCTACTTGGATCAGATCCTTCCTTGATAATAGATCAATGCGCGTGTTTTCCCCACTTGCGGCCGCACCACCCGCTCCGGTTTCTTGTGGTGTGCCTCAAGGGTCTTGTGTCTCGCCCACGTTATATAACGTGTTTACCAAACCCCTTTTTGATATTCTGGACCATTTGGGCGTCACGTATACTAATTACGCTGACGACACCCAGATACTAATCCCCATCACAGGAGACTACACAACTGACTCCCTCGCCATCAACGCCATCTACCAGGTCATCCAAGCGTGGATGGCCCAACACGGCCTCTGCCTAAATGATGAAAAGACAGAGCTCCTCATTCTTGGTTCACCACAAAAACTCACTAAACTTGACCCTGCTTTCAAGTCTTTCACCATTGATGGGAACACCATCCCTATTGCTAAGGACACGAAAACCCTAGGGATTTACATTGACTCAACCCTATCCTTGACTAGACAGTCCAACGCAGTCTCATCTGCAGCAGCGTATACTTGCAAGCTCATCACCGCCTGTCGCCCGTTCCTAACCACAGCCAACTGCGTAACCTTGGCCAGGACCCTCGTACTATCCAAGGTCGACTACTGTAATGCCCTCTATCTAGGTACTAATCTCCGCAATCTAAACAAGCTACAAATTGTCCAAAACAATGCGATCAGAGCGGCCCTTAACATTCCTAGGCGCCAGCATATATCTGACACCAGGCGCAACCTGCACTGGCTCTCTATCCCACATCGCATCTCCTTGAAGTCCCTGGCTCTCACACACAAATGCCTCCACAACCAAGCCCCTCGCTACCTGGCAAACAGATTCTCTTTCCACAATTCCACCAGACCTCGCAGAGTGGCCCAAGCCAACTGCCTTGTCATCCCGCGTTTTAATCTCCAAAGATCAGGTGGAACCAGCTTCCCCATCCTGGCAGCCAAACTTTGGAACTCACTCCCCAATGACCTTAGAGCAGAACCTTCCTTCCTGAAATTCAAACACCTTACCAAAGCCTGGCTATCCGCCCAAGACAGCTAACACTAGTTTACTGCCCTACTTGCACTTTGACCTACTCTGCATCCCTTATTAACTACCCTGTAAATCACTGCCTTATCGATATTCGCTTGAATGTATATTCTGTAAATTCTCCTGTAATACTCTGTCACATTGCCTTGTCATGCTTTCATCTTGTTGTAACTAAGTTAAGCGCCCGGTTGCCCCTGGGCCTGGTGCGCTATAGAAATAAATAAAATACAAAAAATAAAAATAAATACAAATAATTTCTGTGTCCTCAGGCAATAGACAAGATAATACTATGGTACGAGATTCCGTGGGATGTTCTGTATACTCCTTTAACAAATTGACATGATAGATTTGTGTTTTAAAGTGACTATCAAATTGTGATATCTTATAATGGCATGGACCCATTTTCTCTATTATTTTGTATGGTCCATGCCATTTGGGCGAAAGTTTATTTTCTGAAGTTGGTAATAGGACAAGCACATTTTGGCTTATTGCAAAGGATCTAAGTGAAACCTATTCATTGTAGGAGGTCTTTTGTTGCTCTTGTGCCTTGGCAATAAGAACTTGTACTAAAGATCTCCTCATGTGTTCTTTCAACCTGCTAATAATTTGAGATAGGGGAGTTTGAGCTGCCTTTCATTCCTCCCAAGTTTCCCTTAACATATCCAGGACATCCCTTGGTGCTTGTCCATAAAGGAGTTCAAACAGGGACAATCCTGTTGAGGCCTAAAGAGTTTTCCGAACTGCAAACAAGACCAAGGGTATACTCTGATCCCAAATTTCCCATCTTGTTCTACTAACTTTTGGAGTATGGTCTTAAGAGTCTTGTTAAATCTTTTGACTAAATCAGCTGTTTGGGGATGGTACACTGAGGTGCTAAGGGTAGCAATGTGTAATAGTTATTTAACTTCCCCCATAAGTTTGCTTGTGAAATTCGAGCCCTGATTCATTAAGATGTTTTTAAAAATCCCACCCTAGAGAAGAAGGGAAGTAGATGATTTAAGATCTGTTGGGTCGTGTTAGCTCTCAAGGTGACAATGAGTAAGATATATTTATTCACCAGTTTGGTAGTCTCCAGGGGCCTACGCTATCCGCACTAATCCTAGAGAATGGAACCTCAATGATAAGTAACAGATTTAAGGGAGCTGGTGGTGGTATATGGGTGCTGGTATTCTGGCAGACTGTGCATGCCTGAATGAAAGTTTTAATGTCTGCATACATTCTAGTCCAATAGAAATTATTTGCAATATGTGCTTGAGTCTTGAACTGCCCCAGATTGCTTCCTGTCGTATGGGAATGTGCTATGTCTAATACTACCTGATTACGAGTCTTGAGGATCACCAACTGTGTTTTGACTAGACATTCCAAGGTGATATCTCCTCTATACAGAAGTCTGGATAAAAAAAAGAAAAGTCTCCCTTCCTCATGACCCTCAGATTCCAAAACGACCAGTAAAAATGCCCCAGCCAATAAAGGGTTATTCCTCTGAGCAAAAGCCACGTCAGGAAGTGTATATGGATCTTCCTCTACAGCTTTCCAAGTTCCAATTTTGGGAGGATCTTTGGTTGTTTCATCAGCCTCACCAAATTATTGAGCCTCCCTTTCTGTTCTTTCCCCAGATGTCCCTTTACGCCTAGGGAATACTGCTCTTTCCAGTACTGCGTGAACAATCTTATCTCATTGAACGATTTGGAATGGATCTGTTTGGTGGTTTTGCAATAGGACCTTAACATCCCCTTGGAAGTCTGGGTATATTACTCATGCTAAAACATCAATCCCAAATCTCCATGCTAATCCTGAGTTGGGGGCTAGTCTAATATATGTATCAGGAGGTGGAATCAATATCAAGTCAGTAGGTATTAATCTCCTTTCTTCTGGGGGAATTGTTTCATCCCTACTGCTGCATATATCAAACCCGACAGAGCCTTCAGTGGCTACTGGAGGATCTGATGCTCTGGCTCCCAACTTCTCAAATGTAATAATTTAAATGTCAGGATGGAAAAAGGCCAAATTTGCTGTATGCTAAGGTGGGATGTCCATACCTAAATAAAACTAAGGAGATTCTGAGTCAAAGTGTTCAAATTAGGAATCTGTCTGTGTCCAAAACCTATGCTTGCCCTCCCAACTATAACTATGCAACATGTAGGGATGTCAGCAATCAACAGTAAAACAGTGTTCAACACAAAGTTCAGAGCTTATTTCAGCTCACAGCTTCTTTTCAGCTCCCTTCCCCAAGTATAAAACAGCTACAAAAGTATAGTCCCAAAATCCCCTTATTTAGAAATAGAATGCAAATAAGTCTCTTCAGGTGTCAGGGTTTCCTTGCCCAAGTTAGGACTCTGAATTCCCTTCCCAAGTTCTAAATCCCACAAAATTACCTTGAAATGAAAGGCTTCTAATCAGGACTCAGGGTTCCCTTCCCGAATTTCCAAAAAACAATTCCAAAAGAAACAAAAAAAGTATTTATCTTCCATAGTTTGGTTAATGGTTTTTGTTTCAAATGTACAGTTCAAATGATTTTGTAGTTTTGCCACAGGTTGAAATTGTCTAAATGATTTTGTAGTTTTCCCACGGGTTGAAATTGTCTCTGTGTATCAGACTGCAGTGTCCTTTGTCTGCCCGTTCTTGTCACATTTTGGTTTCAAAGCTCTGGGTTCTATTTGGCAACAAAGTGTTAATTCAATTTGGTGTTCAATAATGAAACTTCTGGATTAAGGTTTTTTTTCCCTTCATATAGAGTTCAATAAATGTTCAATTCACTTTAAATATATAATTCTTTGTGCAGAGACCTTCAAAAACATGTTTCTCATCACACATGACCACTCCGATGCAAGATGTTCCCTTTTGTTTAATGGTAGACAAATACAACTGCTCTTTTTGGTTTAATTGTATTGTTTGCTGTTATGAGACTTTCTGGAACATGTTTCTTACCAGATACATTGAATCTGATACAACATATTCCCCTTGCTTGTATACTCTAACAAGAAAAATGTTTGTTCCACTTAAATTGAATTGTTCACTGTTCGGAGAACTTCAAAACATGCCTTTTCCCACATGCGACCACTCCAATACAATGTATTTCATAAAATGGTTAAGTTCACACATGCGCACCGGGTTTCTTAAGCCCCAGAAAATCACCAGTTGCTTAGGATGTTTGGGCTGCAGAACCAATCACATGGTCTTCCTCTAGTGCGCACTTTGTAAAGAAAGGAACAAGGCAGACATCTAGCATGGCTCCATTCAGTCTTCATGGTCCGCCCCATGGAATCCTCATTGTCACGCCAGGCTGAACATCCCTCTGCTGCATGCAGCGGCCTCCTGGTCTTTCTACCGTCAATTCCCTCTGCCATTGTGTTGGGGTCCATTTAAACAGCTGCAGCCCCTTGACAGGGCTGCAGATGTGAATGGTTATTCAGTCCTGCCTGAAACTCGTTAAAGGGACATGCCTGACCTTCACTAGTCCTAGCAGGCATGTTCCTCTTCCCAGTATTAGAGTGGTAAAAGAGAATAGTCTTCATTTTGCTCAGTTGCCTCTTCTTCGTCCCAGTACTGTCAAATGTCAATGGTGGCGAAATGATTGGGAACTGGCTTACAATAGCTCATAAAGGTTAGGGAGCGCTTAGGTTGATTGTCACTAGTGAAAGGGGGATACCATGTCTTGGCAAGGGCACCCCACTTCCATTTCCCAAGGATCCTCCACCCTTGTGATCCTCTCTTGCTTCTCCGCCACCAGTGGCAGGATCCAATAGCGATGGTCTTTCCTTGTCCACCTGTGCTGAGGATCCAAGGGGTTCAGGAGTGAGACTACCCTCAGGTTTCTCACAAGCCCCCATGTCAGATGTATCAGGGTAAATACTTCTTTCTTTTAATTTATTGTATATGGTTTAAAAAAATCTTTACAATACAATAATATCACATTGTAATCTTCATAAAACGATTCCATCAGAAAAAAATCCATCAAAATGATACAGTATCAAATATTGTTAAAAACCTGTTACAATATAATAAACATAGATTTCACACATGAAGCCATTGCTAAGCTATACAAAATATTCTGAATATTCAGACACAGCCATAAAGAGTTCACATCACACCCAATATTTGAGCAGAATAATTTGTGCATTAATCTCATTCTTTTAGCATACGTTGAGTTACAGTGCAGTAACAGGTGTTTAATTGTTACAATTTGCTTCAGTTCCTGGCAAAATCTACAATTACTCTGAGCTGCTAATGTAGCTCTTATCCTCAATAGAACTTATTTAGTCAATAACACATTCCAGTGTAGCTTCAGCAGGATTGTCAGATAGAATCTATTCAGAAATTGCATTAAAATACAAGAAATGTTTCCTCTCCTTTTATGTTCATGCAAAAGATGGTTCATAGATGGATAAGAATGGAACCTATCAGTACTAGCTACCCAGTCCTGATTAAACAGAGCCCTTTTGAGTATATCAGGATTCACAATCAAAGTATTTCTATCCAACAATAGATTAGATAATATGGACTCACATTTCTGCCGATTAGTTCTACGAATTGATCAGACTTAGAAGCTCCTTCTTTATAATTGATTACATTGCCCATATGGTCATACATAGAGTTACGAAGGGGATGAACCATTTCCCGTAACAGTGTTAATAGTGTCCACTTAACTCGAGAACCAGAGATAAAATTCCTAGCTCATACCTGAAAGCGGAGACAGGAATTGAAGTAGAAACATGCAACCCACGTCTCCACAATGAGGCTTCGATACATGCTAACCATTTGACCACAACCTAATCATATAATTCAAGCCTATAGATACGTTTTGGTACAAACTTACCATCATAAAAGTCGAGAGCATGTTTAATAGAGCATCTCCCAAACTTCTGATACATTTTTATCAATTGATTTTGCAAAGCTACAGCCTTTTGACCCAAAATAGTTTGAAGATTCTTTAAACTCTGTTGGGCGCTACAATTTAAGCCTAGGTATACAATAATAGCTGAGGGCTTAATCATAGTATTCTCCAATGTCCAAGTGCGTGCACAATGCTTCATGCCCCTTGTGTTACGAACCGTTCTCAACGGTGGTCCTTTCTACGCCGATGGCGCTTCATGCCATCCATTCACACCGTCACCCCCAAGATGGCGTCGCGTAATAGAGTGGACGGTCTAGAACCCATTCCAGCCATTGAGGAAACTCCGCCTTGTGAGTCGATCACGGTACTTAAACCACCGGAATGGAAGACTCAGCGCGTTGCTACTGTTCTTAGTGGTCACGCTCCGCTGACTATTATCAAGCGCTGTCACTTCATAACATTCAAAGACTCATTACTGGTGAAGTCGCCTTCTGAACCGCTCACTGCCCGAATCTCCAAAACTACATCTCCCATCATTCATTCCGGGAATCACCTTTCACATCCACCTGCATACTCAGACGGGTTCCCGCCGGTTCCAAACCTCTCTACAAACCCTCCTCCGAGAGTCGGCTTAGCAATCGGCGAACTATTGGAGAAACTTCGGAAATAGCTGCACGACTAACATTTCCATCGCGAAGCGGCAGCAGAAGGCTTGAATCCCGATCCACTCAACGCTCTCAAGCGACACAGGGTTTTTTCCCTTCACTAAGGGTTTCCCTGCCACATCCTTCCTTTGCCGAGTTAGAGGCGGAGGGAAGGTGTAACAGGTGAACTCCTGATAGCCTCATTCCACTAATTAAAGACCAGGTAGGAAGTTTCCTTTTTGTTGTGTGGTGTTGGAGGGAGACTGGGAGAGTCAAGGTGTTTTCACAGTTTCATCTAACTCTAAATCATAACACCTTGTTACTGCAAAAATTCAGGTTTTATTTGGAATTATGGCTAGACCATTCTAGTTAGCATAATTGGGTAATAGCGGGTTCCAGCAACAATGTAGGATAGAGGACGTTTCCACTGCTTAAAACCAAAACAGTAGGAGCTGGCTCACCTAAGACAACCAACATAAGCAAACCAGAGATAGAGTCAGTTTGAAGCCCAGTGCCTAACATACGACATATTTCTCCTCTGTCTACAATTTTCATAATTGTAGTGAGAGGATTCTTTGATGGATCCTGCTCCAAGCAAGGCGTCAATATACAGTATTGGCCCTCTACACTCACCCCCTTGATTGCATTCCTCTAACAGGGGAGACGTGGCATGAGTAGATTGAGTCCTAATCATATTGAAATATTGCCCCTGCTCATTGATTCAACAAAAGTCACATTCCTGAAGAACTTTCAAGCGGAAACATGTCTTTCCCTAGTCCTTTTTGAGTTCTTTGCCTTCTTCCCCATTCGAGGCATTCCCACATCCCTATTATTTGTGGGCATTTCACCAACTCCTTCACAATGTGGTTGGTTACTTACTAAATTTGTTTTAGATTCAACCCTATTATTTTCCCCACCATCATTTTCACCCAGAACTTATACACAGGATTGAATAGTAGGGGTGATCTCACATACCTCTATAACTGAGTTATCCTTATTACAATAGTAGCTCATGCGTTCACGCCCATCCTCTGAGTATCTGAAATGACTACACCAAGACTGCCCAAATATGATAGAATATTTTTTGTTGTAGATCTATGCCTTCAATAGTTCTATCAATATCACTAAGGATCAATGTATGGGCCTTCACTTTGTTCCGTATGTTGCCATGCAAAGTAACAAAGGAACTAAGGACCATATTCAATGCAGAAACAGTGGGGTGAGTAAATCTAATTCGCTCATCTACTTCCTTCAGGGTGTGGTGAATAGCTGCATGTTCACTTACTTCTGCCTCATCAGATGATAAATGGATACATCTGGGATATTTACACTAGCTCTGCTTCAGGCTCCTTAAAGGTAGATTATGAGGGTTATTTTCAATAAAATTAAGGAAGTCAGTCGGTGAACCTGCAATGGATGCATCACATGTTTTTTGAACAACACTCACAGCAAGAAAGTCCTGATCCGAGCTGCCATTCTTCGCTGACACAACATCATCAAATTCAATTATACTCAAATCCTTTATTTCATCAGATACAACTGGGTCATTCTTCTCAGTCATCATAGAGTGGTCCAACACAGCTCTACCCTTAAAAGGGGCAATCGATTTCACTTCAGAGCTGGACCCTGATGATTTAAAGAAGAAGTCCATAATTTTTTGCCAGCAATAGAAGACTGTAAAAGATGAGACTTTGATAAGTTGGCAACCAATGGTACTCTTCTTCCATTTTTCAGCAAACTGGCACCTGGGAGATTGTCCATACCAGTATACAAAACAGATTGTTCATATTCTAAAATGGGACCGTGATGTAACTGCAGCCTTTCATCTACAAGGTTCTGTCTTCAGGCAGCCACAATGCTATCCAGTGATGATACTGAATCAAAATATACTGATTACATTCATATTGAATATTAATTAACAAATCTATTATTATTTCCATACCTAAATAACAAATGTATAATATACTTTTAAGGTAAGGTATTAGAATCTAAATAAATATGTAATATGTGTATTCTTATTTTACTATTAAATGTTCATTTTGATTGCTATTCTATGTTAGTAGGTGTCACTCGCAATATTGCTTTTTGCAAAGTATTTCAACCGGAAACTCTACAACCCCTTTTTGGGATCAAAGTCTTCGTGTCATCGGTTGCATGTGTAGAGCATCCTTTTTTTCCTTTGGATTTTTTCTAGTTTTTTGTTTTTTTCTTCCCATTTTGCTCTGGATTTCTTCTTCTTTCGCTTCCCAGGATTGGATTTGTTTGGATTGTTGGTCTTTCGGTTCCCTCGTTATTCCACTGTTGGCTTACTTCTTCGGTGGTTGAGATGTTTATTTTTCTTTTTGGTATCTGTAATCACTCATGAATGTTCGGCGTTTAGATGGATTTTTATTTAAGTTTTTTCTCGGTTTTGGACTTTCTTTCTGGTCTCATGGATTCCAGATGAAAAAACAGAATTTGCACATGGTAAATCTCATTTTCATTTTTTAAATCATAAGTTTTATTGTTTTGTTTTTCATTCTGTTTTTTTTCAATGGATGAAATGTTCTTATGTGCTCATCATAAACACAAACTATTTGTTATATACTGCAATCGGTAATTCATTTTCGGTAATATTATCCTTTACATTATATCCTATTTACTACATTAATAATGTAATCATTATTGTTTGTTCAGTTTTATATAGTTTTGGTATTTCATTTTCAGTAAAATCACATAGATCCGTTCTTCTTGCAAAACCAGTAGATGATCAGGATTACGTGATTTACAGGGCACCGTAATTTTTGTCGAACTGTGCCCTCTATGTTTTCTTTGCTGCAAAATTTGTTCATCCATACCCGATTGACTTCTAAGTCCTAGCCGCATCTTGTTAGCTTGTGTTTGTAGAAACCTTAAGATGATATATAAAAAAAATAACACATACTGCGGAGTTGAAAAGCACAGTCAGTGCGTTGTCTTGAACCACAAAGGTAAACAATCAAAGGGAAAGATTCCCTGCAGTCTCGGGTAGCTCCAAATGGCCTGAGTATAGCCCAAATAAGTAGCTTCGGGGGAAACACAAACCCCTTAAGTTCTTTGGACTCATGCAGGCTCATACACGTACTAATAGACCACTTAACACAACAGCTTTATTTTAAAGGGTGACCCAATTTAAAACACAAGATGGCTCACATGGAACAAATCTTGTTTTAAAGATCCCACCATCTCACTGTCCCACCACCATAATTTTAGAAAAGTAACTCAGAGGCAATTTACTCTGCAGGTTTTGTTCACCTCAAAATGAGTGCTGCTCACCACCCGCAGACTGCAGACTGTCCCTTGTCTGCCTCACTATGCGACCCACTTGATGGGAGGTTCCAGTTAATGAAGGCTGCACCTGGTGAAAAGGCGCAGCTCCAGAAATCAGCAGCAAGAAAGGAAAGACCATCACATCCACCAACGCAGTGTAGAGCCTGCAGACTGTCACTTGTCTGCCTCACCTCTTAGCACTTCTTTGCACTTTCAACATATGGGTGCAACAGTTATTAAAGGGTGCACCATCGTATATATTACGACTCAGTTTTACCCCTTGTCATGAAACACTGGTACCGCCCCCTGTGGGCTGCTTGGTCTCTACGGTGTTGCATTGTGTCAACCATCCTGAACCCCCCAACATGGTGGGCGCTGTGTGGAGTCAGCAGTCTAGCACCGGGATCTGCTCTCGACTTCCTTGATAAGCGCCACACCCATGGCTCAGCGCGTCTCAACTCTCTGTTTGTTTAGTGCTCTCCGCTTCGCTAGTGATCGCTCTAACTTCTTCCATTTTCTGGTCTGCCTTCTGTCCCAGCCTTGTTACTTCCTTGATACTGTCCCTACTCCCGAACTTTCCTTCCAAGTTCCCTCAGCCTTGTGCCGCCTCCTCCCTCTGGTTTGCGGCTATTCCGCGGACCGCTTCCTGGAACCTCCCTGGACTCGTACTTCCCTTCCTGGCAACTCAGGTACCTCTATCCCTGGAATCCTCCCTGGACTATCAGCCGCTCCCTGGATTAAGCATCCTACCCTGGGCTGAGGCCTCAGGTGCTGCCGCCTGGTTGAGTCCAACAAGGTGGGATCTGAGGAGGCTCGCCCTTACTTCCACGAGACTCGCTCAGCCAGAAAGAATGAGCAACCTGTGGCTCGCAAGAAAAAGACATCCAAGTCCCATCAGGTGAGTCAAGAGTCAGGGGAATCTGATACTCCTTTGTATACCACCTGTTCCCATATCTTGTCCCCACGCTCCGCCAAGATTGCTGCAAACAAGCTTTTCATAACCCTGATCGCTAGGGTAACCGCTGATGTCTCCTTCTCAAGGGTGTACATCTACTTCCCTGCACCTGCCATAAGGGAGGGCAAGCTGTATATTAAGTTGTCTCTAAACATGGCTTTTCTCGACTTTCAGCCCTCACTTTTCCTTCCCTTCAACCAACCCCTATTGTCTCTTTTGCCCCAATAGCATGATGCACATTTCTCATTAATTTTTGTTTTGTAAATATTACATAGCTTATTTTAAACTATTTTGAATATATTAGTCCGGTTTCGAAAAAGGCACATAAGCCAAAACACGTGTCACCTTGAAGGGCTAACCTATCACAATAACACTTCCAATTGACTTAAAAGCAGAACGATTTGTGGCGCATCATTATGAGCAATTGCACATATTTTTCTTAAACAATGGAGTGGGTTTATCTCTTTTACTCAGGGAGAGCGATCAATAGGAACGCAAGACTAAACAATTAAGTTGCATGGCCACAGACTGACTACTAAATCCCAAATCAGATTACAACCAGCCCTTTGTATACTAGACTGTCATAGCGTTGGGAGTTTGCACTTTCAGTGTAATGCTACATAATATTTAATGAATTAATACATTAATGAAATAATTAATCTTTTGTAATGCACTTAAGACTGGAGAACCATTTCAAATCTGTGTTGCTCTGCATTGTCTTGCTCTGCATTGTCTTGCTTCCAAGACAAACACGTGGACCCTGAGCTAGCCTCACAGACCATATTTCACACATTTCCAACATTTCCAATGAAAATATAGAAATATAAATATTCAGTGTTTAAACTATATCAAAATATGCTCAATTTAATTGATACCCTGTAAGTCAATCATTCTTAATGTGAATTGTTATCTGATATGTAAATGGCGCGCACTCAATCTTCTTTAGACTGTAGAAGTAATCTTCCACTGGCAATCAGTTCCACCTCTTTTCTGATGTTGAACCAGTCAAGAAATTCCGTGACCTGTAAATATACAAACACAAGCACTGATATAAGATTAGACGATTTCTAAAGGAAATCTAAATATGTAATATTCATGGTGTTTACCTAAGAATGACTGCAGGTTAAGCATCTATATGTTGGTCAATTCACCACTGTATCCTCACCTTCAATGAAGACATTTGGTCATGTCAGAGTTTTCCAACTGAACTAATCAGTGTGCTGCAGTGTGTCTCGACCTGGTGAACGGGCCTGATCAGACCAGAGCAGAGTCTGCCTTCTCTGTCTATCGAGGATGGAGGTGGCTCCCATTACATCAACCCACCCGCCCCCCCCCAGTTGGCAGAGCACAGCAGTGTGCTGCAGTGTGTCTCGACCTGGTGAACCAAGCTGATCAGACCAGAGCAGAGTCTGCCTTCTCTGTCTATCACGGAAGGGGGTGGCTTCCATTACATCAGCCCCCAGTTATCATAATGCAGCTGTGTCCTGCAGTGTGTTTTGTGTTTCTCTTTCTTTATGGACGAGGAGGCAAGAGGGAGCACCGCTAGCGAGTGCAGACGTGCAGACCCACAGGAAGCAGGGAGGGGGAAATTCAGCGCTGGACAATTATTGTTCGCAAGGTGAGTGCCTCAACTAACCACCTTGGGAGAGTGCTGTTTTGCTTGCCACTGCAGAGCTTGCTGTTTAGGGACTGCCGTGGAGATTCCCCTGCATTCATATTGCCTTCCCCACTTTGGTCACTGCTAGCCCTGTTTAGCTCTCATATACTTTAAGTGTTCCCTGTCACAGTGTTCATATGAAATCAAGCAAATTCCCACAAAATGGTTTTAGGAAGTGATGTACCAATACCCTTATAAGAACTCAAGTTAAAGGGCCAAAAAGAGACCAACGATATATCTCAAATGAAAATGACAGGTTATCTGAAGGAAAGAAAAAACGGTTACAATGGTAGCAGCAAATCCGATTCACAATTTGACTGAGGGAATCGTTAGCAATGTTGTGAACAACAAACAAACGAAAAGCACCCCTTTTTCCTCTCCCACAATTGATAACAACGGATCACTCTTCAATCTGTGTTTATCTTTGCAGTGCAATTCTCTGGCACCGAACACCGGAAGCTATAACAACATCATGGGCTCGAACCTTTCAGCAAAGCACCTTGCTCGTTGTCCACTTTGAATATGTTGACATGCAAATTAGACGTTCTGCTCCTTTTAGGTACCAAAGTGGCAGAAGACCAGTGCCAGTTCAAATGTATTCTGGTCTTAGTGGTCAACATCATTATCGATTCCAGCTCCGAACCTCGCACTAACATTAACCTCACACAAGGCTAACCCTTCACTTACGCTTGCCTCGACCAGCACTTCATTGTGTGCTGTGGAGAATGTCATTACTCTGTCGGCAGCTAGCGGGTGTGCAGCACACATGCTTCTCTACCTATTGCGCCAGAACTGGTGGCGGTCCCGCACAAGTTGCTTAAGGTCACAACTGCTACCCAGGTGCACGTTTTTGAAACACTATGCATCGAGCAATCTCTTTTAAATAGTCCCTCTACAAAGCAAATGAAAAAGACCAACAAAACAAATCAAGTAGCTCCTTCAATTCAATATTGCAAATGAGCCAAGCTTACAAAAGCTCCATCGAATTTAATTTCCTGCAAACGAGTAGATCAGAAAGGGAGGGCATCGGCAGCTGGGCAACATCACTAATTGTTTGAGTGATGGGTCTATTACACAGGTCATGCTACAGGGTCCTATTGACTAATGGATGGTCGCTTAGTGTTTGCTCCCATCTAAACCATCATTGCCTCAAGATCAGTCGTCTGTCACACAGGGGGCAAGTACCCCAGGGAGAGCTTCAGCAAGCTGCTGGTCTTATCGGAGCCTAGTCGTGCTACCAAAGATGTTTTCACTCAAGTGCCTTTGCCTTCCTTGGCTAGAGTGCGCTTGCATGCAAACAACTACACATTTTTCCAGGTCCCTACACATATTGCTAGCCAGACCTTTCTTCCCAATACACAGATTGCACCCAGCATGACATGGGTGCACACAGGCAGGAGAAGCGCACCATGCATTGGCTCACGTTATGGATTCCTCTAATGTGCCTAACCCTTACTCTAATCAGCCAACTTACTTTTTTGCAGGATCTAAAAAAGAATCAACTTATAATCGCATCACCTGGCCCACAAGTACCGAAGTATTGCACAACTCATCTTACCGCAATCTGGATTGCGCAACAATCCCCTCTTGTCAAATAGGATCCAAGCACATCAAAATTGTTGAGAAAGATTCGATGGCGGCCAACCCTTTCTTAAATCGCTCCTGGTTCTTAGAACGTATCCATTTTATCCTGGATCTGCAGGTCACCACTTCTGAAGATATTGAAATACTTGATCTGGCCAGGATTTATAGCAATACAAATTGGGCATTGATCTCCTTTGTATCTTCTCTAGTGGCAGAGGAAATTTGCAGTCATGCCAAATCTATGTTTGAGCTGGGTTTTGAAGTCTGAGTTTTTCATCCTTCCATCCTATTAACTAAAGATGTAAAGCTTGGTGATAGGCCAGAGGAACAGTATACGTTGTCATCATCTCTCAGCCAAGCAATTAACCACTGTATCCCTGAAGTGGATAAGCAGGTTACAATATGACACAACCACGGGTCCCGGGTTCCTGCCAAAGAGCTTTTGAACAGTCAGGTTGACCCGTTGTTTCCAAAATGACTTCTTTCGAGGTGCTCGCCTGGAACTCTCATGGCCATCATTCTTTTCTCTCTAACCCCTTGGGGCGTGACGAGATAGTGAAGTCTAAACATTCTTTACTTCAGGAAATGTGCATAACCTTATATTTTGTATTGGATGGTTGTTCTGTGATTGCTCGCCTATCTCCGCTCCCTAAAGCAGGTCAACCTAAAGGGGCTCTATGCATTGGCGCCAAGTGTGACCACTCATTAACAGCTATTACTGGGGCGAAGAAAGATGCCAATTTTCTTGCTGCTCTGCTTCTGTATTTTCTCTCTTCCTCAGCTGGCACGCTGGTGGCAACTTTGTAGGATCCGCCTGGGAATAATTCCACATTTGAACTATGAAATGTGGTTATAGACACCTTCGACTGTGGTTCACACAATCACGCAAGGATGGAATAATCCTAACAGCTGATTTTAATGTACATTGATCCCAAGTTCTGCCCAAATTCAGCCCTGGAGAGTTCATAACTAAGGCAGAGAAAAGGGGTAAGGAATGTTTGGAGTCGTTAGCTGAATCCGAACTATCACCTCTTGCACTCATGTCCTCTGGCACATATTTCACCTGTGCCAATGGTCTATAGAGTAGTTGTATAGATTTCACATTTGTTAACCTGACAATTTGTGACTTGTTCCCATGTTAAAATGAGTGACCATGTAATGTTAAAAATGAGGCAGATTCACATATAATCCAGTGGTCACAGGGGAATAGGCTCCTGTAGTCAAGTGTCAACCTAAATAGCTCCAACATCTCATTAATTTGCTGTGGGAAATCCTGTGCTGAAAGGATGTGGGCCTGCCAATGGGATTTGAATATGTCGATGGATACGTTTTGGCCACTCGCATACAGATGTTACTTCAGTAGCAAGTATGCAGGCAACGTGGGGGCCCCCATTGATGTTGGTATTGCAAAAAAAGAGAGCCTTACATGCACAGTTTCACAGGATAAAGAGAAGGGTTTTGTTGTCAGACATTGATAAAAGGAGAGCAATACGTGTAAAAACCAAATACAGACAATGGTTACGTAACTACCAATTTAACAATTCTTCTTCTAGATGGAAGTTTATCAATGCAATGATAAGAACGCACAACTCTAAAGAATACTGGACCAGTTGCGTGCTCATAGTGCTGGTCCAGCAGCAATAGACGTCTGTGGAATCACCAAAGCTCAGTGGGACTCTGATATTTACTAGCCATGCTCGATTGCAGTACCAACATCTTTCCCAACATTCTACTAGACATGCTCTCAGCCTGGACTACAGCAAGTCATTTATTGCATATCAACGAGACAGGGTTTAGGATCAACACATTCTATATGGGTTTTGCTCGCACACATTTCAGACACGTAACACAATTTGGAATCTTCACTGTATATCTGATTTGTGGATTACAGTGCAGCTTTCAACAGCATGGTATGTTCTAAACAATGGAAAAAAATGAAAATGTGGGGAATACATCCTGCCTTGCTCTATTTCATAAAATTAATGTATGGTGACACCAATGTTAGAGTCAGGATGTCACAGGAAGGCACATTGTCCCAGTTCTAATGTAGGCCTTAAGCAGGGATGTGTCCACGTATACCTGCGTTTTAATTAATGTGGCTGTCTTTGATATGGCACTGCAGTCAGTGCGGAGCCACCCCCCTCACTTTGGTAATGAGGTTATCACCTCTTTAACAACATACGCGGATGATACTGTCATTCTGGATAAGACTGCGGTGGGTCCAAAGCATTCACTTAATGCCCTCCATCGCTATGCAAAAGTCAACTGTCTTCATATTTATACTATTAAATCAAAAATGATGGCCATTGGCAAGAAGGCTTATAGCGGCACCACCTATAATTGGCAATTGGGTGAATCAAGGCGGAGACAAACCAACTATATAAGTACTTGGGCATTTACATCAAGGCTTCTCCCTCTTGCACCTATTTAGGGATAACATAGCTGCTAAAGCATAGAAAAAGTGGTTAGCAATCAGAAATGTTATTAACAACACTGGCGACCGCTGTATAGAGGCCAAGTCTCCATCATACCAGGAATTATGTATGCCCTGCAAGCCTTCCCTGAGAAAGCTATTGCTTGGCTGTCCAAACTACAAGTCAAAATTCTTCATTCACAGCTGGGTCTCCCAGGGTCTGTCCCTGTGGTGGCCATCAGATTAGAATTGGGCCTACAACCATTGATTTCCTTGTGGAAAACATCTGTGTGCAAGCTATGGGTTAATATCACTTTCAGGAGGATCGTCAATGACTCTCTATTGCACCATACTGCAGACCACCCCAAGCGTTATTTTGCCCGCAGTTCTTTGTATAAGAGCATGGAGACCTTCGTTAATTCGCATTGTCGAGCCATTGACCTGTTCGGTTTATCAGCCCAAGGGATGACGATCTTTTTAAGCAAGCAGGGTCCCAAAACCCGTGCTCATGATCGTATCCAGTCTGTTGAGCACCTATCTGAATTACGTAAATACAGAGCTTTTTCACAGCAAGGGATGTTGGGCAAAAGCCCACGCAAGTACTTGATAAAATTGTGTTTACCATCTTTGATTCACTTTATCCTGTACCTGCGATTTGACATTCTTCCTGTGCTTGCAAATACTGGAGCCTGGCAGGGCATCTTCAAGAATGAGCAGATTTGCAGATTATGCAAGCTGCAGGTAGAAACCGTGCACCACATACTGTCTCAATGCTTGACCCTTCGTGAGAATTATGGAAAAGGGTACGCTAAATTTAAGTCACCCGCCTCAGATCAGTTTTGTAGAATGTTATTCATGGCAGAATCACTTGTGTCTGCAGCGGCTTATCATAAACGGATCAGAGCCAAAGCATTATTAGAAGTAACCCCTAGATAACCTAGCTACAGCACTACTCTGGCTTCGGCCAGACCTTTTCTTAACGTATCCCTAATAGGTTGTTTTACAGATTTTTATTCCAAACAATTTAGTCTGTTTTATATTAATTTGATGTGTACATGGGTAATTGTACAGTGCTCGATGATTTTAAATTGTAATTGTAATTGATTGTTTGCTTAGAATGCAACCATTTGAACATAAGAATCACTTCTTTAACTGAAAATGTTTAAAAACTGTAAGATTACCATCGGCAGAACTTGGGGCCAGAACTTTGAGGGTTTGCTCTCAAGCACACCTTAAAAATAAAGCAATCTTTGAGAGGTTTGAAGAGTTCGAATGATGTTGCTTTCTAGAAAGCTGGGACATTTGCATATCCTTCTATCTTCTTGTGGGAGAATTTAGTGATGTAACCCCGACTTTTTATCAATTTAATTGCCAAAAGCGTGGAAATCCATGTCCTCAGGAAGCCACTTCTTTAAGCACGATTTAATTGCAGTTGTTCCAATACAGTGGTCATTAAAGTTACATGAAAGTATTTATAATGTTTTTGATACATTAATGTCTTCTCTTTTACAAATTAAAAATCGAAAATCAATTAATTTACTTTAATGTAAATACTAGATAGGAAAATGCATTCCCTAACTGAGATTGGGAATGAATAATTCAAAAATAGCTTTCTAGTGCTAGTTTTAACAACTGGCATTAGAAAGCTATTGTTGAATAGTGTGGCAAATTAGGTCCATCTCTTCAAGGGGATATTTAACACCTAGCATTAGAAATCTATTTTGAATTATTAATTCCCATTCTCAGTTCGGGAATGCATCTTCCTATCTAGAAGGTCTGACATCTATGCAAGGAATAGGATGCACTGGGTAAGGTATCACACCCATGTGGTCTGCTTAGGTACTGCTGAGGTTGGTATTAGAGACTTGATATGAAAGTTAGGTGGCATCGGGTGGTTGATGCTTTTGCTAAGGCACCATTTGTTGCAGAAATTGTGGTTTTTGCAGTTTATTCATATAGCACCAAACATAAAACAAGTGGGCTCTGGTCAAGAACCTTATTGCAGAGCTAGCACACATACCCGGTGCGCACACGCACCTTTGGACTCTCTCTAATCTCTCTACTGACCCGAACTTCTGTTCCCAAGGGCGTTCAACCTACCAGCACCTTCAGACCATACCAATGGTATATAAGGCGCTATATAAATGCAAAATAACATAACATAACATAACATATTCAAACTTATCAGGCAAAGGCTAAATGTGGCCAGGGGGTGGACGTATTAGGCATATACGTAGAAGCACAGTAGTCAAGTATAAAAGTCATTGGGGATGTGGAAGGTTATTTGGTCAATGTACACTGGGGTATCTGGGTTAGATCTTCTGTTCATGGTGCCAGATGTTCTCATTCCTTTTAAACCTCTCGAGAGTATATTCTGGTTGCAGGGTTGTGGGAAGGTTCCTCTAGCATTTCAGACCTAATACTGCAGGGGATCGCTATCCATGTTCAGTCTTTAGAACCTGGGCCTAGTTAGGTTGTTAACCGGTGATGATCTTACCCTCCTGTAGGCACCTATTTATTTATGCAAGACTTCAGGTATATTATGGGCACTTGTAATACTGTTGGTTTTGTGTGTTATTCTGTTTGAAACAGGAAGCCAGTTGTGCATTTTCAGGCCTGATGATATATGGTCCCAGGACGTGAGTGCCAAAATAAGTCTAGCTACTTCATTGTGGATAAAATGCAGTTGGGATTTGTTTAGTTAATTGAATCTTATCTTGTGATTGGCTGTTCCTGTCAGGTTCTGAAACTACCTAGCTCTATTAGTGAATGGCCAATGGATTTTCTGAATGTGGTTGCTAAACAATAACAACAATGCCAAATAGAAGAAGTTCCACTTAGTCATCTTCAGTGTTGGAGTTGGAACGAAAGGAAGGACCATGTCATTAAATCTAAATTGGTCAGTGCCTTATTCAGTCAAATGTATACAATGCTTTCTGCCATCCACTATTTGTTTGGGTGATCTATTGAGTAGTTATTACCAGATTATAAACCCTAATAACACATTTAATGAAAGGAAGTTGGCCGAAGCAGGACACGCTGGTGCAGCAAAGCCTCTTGCCTCTCCCCCTTCAGCTAAAACCAGCATACCTGTTATACCCATAAAGCCCACATTCCCTTCCCAGGCCTGCACCATGAAATACCCTGTTCCCCACTTCTTAGAAGGTAAGATGGTGTTCAACAGAGGCTGGCACCGGGAGCATTGTCAAGCCTTCGAAGTGGGTAAGTGGGACAGCGCAAAGGTGTGGCCCAAGGGGTTTAGTGTCCATGCCGCCATAGTGATAGAAGAAGAGGGGCACCAAGAAATGGGGAAAATAGTGCAGACCCTTACCAGTTAGTTAAGGAGAAGGGAACAAATAGCACAGGATGGAGGGGGGGTACGGGTATACAAGTGGAACAGGAAGGGGGAGAAGGTGAAGTTGGAGGAGACTGGGAGAAAGAGAAAGGAGATAAGAAAGAAGTGAGAGGAGAGAAGAAGGGGGAGCAGACAATTGGTTTGCAAAGGTAGCGGGCGCCCCTCTCTCGACAGAACAAGGCCTGATAACCTGTTCAGTGGTTATTAACCACTTGAGAGTTCGCAGCCACTGCTTTTACTCACTGTGCCTTTCACAGATGGGAAATATCCATTTGCATATCAGTCTTTGTCCTGCCCAGGGGCAGTCCAGCACCGAAATGCAATGGCAATTCCAACCTGAACGAGAGTACCACAAGCAACCCCATACACGTGTTTCACCCTTGTTGGGGATCATCAGTGAGGTGAAGCTGATGCCTCTCTAAGCACAGTGAGAGGGAGACCACGTCTGGTTGACAATTGGGGTGAGAAAAAGGGGAAACTCCATTCTCTAACCCCTCTGTCCTTTTGTTTACACCCATAAGATTAGGTAGATGCAGAGACTGACCCAGCATGGCCTACTGATGATCACAGGCAGGATTAAAAGCACCCTTCAGTGAGGTCATTTTTGAAGCATAGACAAGTTCACCCTGACACATAGATACCTAAACTAAGGCTTGTAACTATAAAAACAAAAAAAACCAATTGCAGAATCCTGAACAGTTTGGTCTCCCTCTGTCCTTGCCTAACACAGCTCTGCTCAATCTGCAATAAACAGGTTTGCAATATGACAGGCCCTAGTCAACGTTTCATCCTCCCAAGAGCAATGCATTGAATATGCTAAATTGGAAATAATTGCACCTCTTATAAAAGGCCTTACAAGTGTGAGTAATCTGGCATGAGATGCTGTATAAAACAGGGTGGTGCTGTGACTGAGTGGAATCTCAGAGCTAAAAAGCATTTTAACGGCATCATGGGGTGTGTGAAACACTGATGGTTGATAGGTATATCGATGTCACTAGGCCACTGATAGCAAAGGAAGAAGGTTCTAACATTGCCCTGGGAACTTTGCATTGAGAAAAAAAAACAATCCCAAGACAGGCCAACTCCTTCAGTGAGATAATGTTCTAAGACATGTTCAGAGAAAGAATGTATTATGAAGGTTTTTTAAGTGTCCCCTGTTGAGGAATTAGCAGGATCAACCTGTATTGTTAGTGAGGTGTTTCCACCAATTTACTACTGACTTCCACAGATGTAATATTGGCTAAACACTCATACTTCACTTTTGGGAGTGGAGTGGTCATAATTTACAGTTCATCAACCAACAAGCACACAACAATGGAATTCACAGATAGTATCTTACTCAAAATAGAATATTCAGTGAAAGTGAAGCATCAAGGTGTAATGGTGCAGATAAATATAAATGTGCCAGTACCTAATTCTGCCCTCTCCCTTCTTCTTACTTGAAAGATGAGAAAGAGTACAAAAAGGCCATGCAGCCCCATGAGCCTACGGGTAATAAATGATACAAGATGATGCAGGATCCATAAATTAGTCAAACTGTTAATGCGCATACATCTGCCAAAAAGAAGTAGTTAGGCTGAGCAACACTAGTAGAGATTTAAACTAGGATGTAAAATGTACAACTAGTGTGCTGTATGTAGTATAGGTTGATGTGTACCAAGAGAGGGACTCACTACATTTGAAGGGAAGATTAAATTTTAGGTAAAGAAGGGTGCAGCATACATGGGCAGGGAAACCAACACATCGCAGATGTACAAGGTGAATGCAACAGAAAAAGACGCACATATAAGTCACAAACAGGGAGGCAAAAGTGAAGAAGTACAGCCATTTTCCTAACATGGAGGCCACAGCAGGCCCAAGAATTAGCAAAGCATAAGAATCCAAGATGCTGAATTCACAAAAACACATCTATTTTAGAAGCTTCTGAAGCTGCCCAGATAGTAGTTCACAGTAAGTGCCAAGGTCAGAATGCCAGGACGGGTGTAGTGGGTGAGCAAAACCTAGAGGGAAAATACCAATTCCCGGGACCGTGAAGCAGTAGCCTCCCAAGTTAATGAAATTAACAACATTACAAACAGCCATTGATGTCCAGGTGCATGCGAATAGTGTGTCAAAAACTCTATAGAGAATAGGGAAACATTATCTAAAGTGGTTACAAAGAGTACAACATGCATATTAGAATTAGCTAAAAATTCAATAAATAGGCAGTAATTCATTCTCCAACATGATCCTCTAACATGTGAACAAGACTATGAGAACACTGGCTATTCATTTCGAGACAAGCATACATAAGACACCTCTTGAACTCTCTAGCACACAGACAAACACAAGATGATACACGAGGTCATGTACAAAGAGAAGGAAAGGCCTCATCACCTTGGAATGACAAGGAGTTGCTTCTAATTGGAAATATAGCAGCACATTGACTTCTCCCCCCACCCTATGTTTTTGTTGTATCTTGAATGTCGGTCAGGAGGTCCAGGGTTAGGGAGCAAATTGCCAACCTATAGAAATCCCTTCTGTCACACTGCATATAATTAACAGCACCAACCAATTAATGATCAATGTGAGGATGTATTTAAAGTATTATCTGAAGTAGGTTGGGCCCAGGAGGAGCCATCAGATATGTTTAACCCAATCATATAACTAAGACCTATATACTCTATATGTAGTTTGCAATGCTAACAAATCAAATGTATTAATACGTTTTGTAATTGATATTGTATTATGACGACACGGCTGACTTGTTTTTTCTTCAAAACCGCTCACATCCATTGTAACGTTGAGAGCTGATTATATGATGTCCCAGCCAAGGTTCAATGCTTTGAATAAAGCTGGGGCTTTCTATGCACTTTGAGTACTCCATTCTTGAGTATTGGTTTCTACTATTGTGGAAAAGTGGGTCCATCTCTTCCAAGGGATATTTACATTTACAAATAAGTACTTCAACAAAAATAAAGCAAGCCCTCATAAAATCTGAAACAATTACCCACACATGTATCCAGCACAATATTTCAGATAATGTACTTATGTATACATTCAGACGGGTTTAGAGTTACACATATTTTGCCCATACAAATTGAATTACCTGAAGAATTACTAGAATTCCAGGGCAGCCGCAGAAGCAGAATCCTCAGACAAGTAGGGTGATGGGCCACAGCAGATTATTTACAGACACAGGGTTGAAGACTGAAGGCCTGCTGGACAAGAAACAATGAACACAGGATCTTCAAAGTCAGAAGCTGTGATAGTACTTGGGCAGAAAGTCTGCACCCAGAGCTCCAAGTACTGACTACAGGCACTAGTGCATGATGAAGGACTCCTGTTCCACTTAAAGCACCCCAAGCCTAGTTAGGTGCAGACACATGTTCCTGCTGCATCAGAGGGTGCAGGAGAAAAACATACATTCTCCTAGATGGGAGAGGCAGAGTGTTGCATTTTGGTATTTAAGGAGGAATCATCACAGACTCACATAGAAATATTCTGCACAGACTTTTTTCCAGATCTCCTCACATGAGATTCCTGGTAGGTTCAGGGGAATGGATTGGGATCTCAGCACATATACAGATATCCCATATACACACACAAACAGCTGAGAGCAACCGCTGCCCTCTTATCACAATCTGTGCACCTTTGTAATGTCTTTTAATCATCCAATTAATATAGGGATAGTCAAACACCAATTTTGTTGGAAAACACAAGGATATGGATTGCACTGTCTGGTAGAAACTCATCCAGTTTGAACGATATACCATTCACGCAGACACCATGTTGTAGGGTCTGAAAAGAGGCCAGTCAAAAGCAAATGAACCCACACATAAAGTCACACACACACACACAAACACGCACACACACACATGACTGTGGGATTCCCTTGCTCACCAATCTACATATGCAAAACTTCCAAAGTTTTGTCCCGCATCCAATCAGGATTGGCCAGTAAATCTCCAATTTAACAGGCATGCACAGTAGAATGTAGTTTTATTTGTCTGGGAAACCATTTTCCAGCCAAACAGAATGACATTTACATAGATTGCCCAGTGTGGTCGTTGAATGAAGCCCATGTGAGTAAAACTGGCAAAATTGCCATTCAGCATTTAAAAAATCACAAAGGTCCTAGCCACAAACGGAATCACTACGTCACATGTCTTAAACATTGCGTGTTCCGGGTCAAGTGGTTAGCAATGTGGGGAAAAGGCTACAATCATGTGAAGGTAAAACAAAAGTGCAAAGTTGACAGAAGCCTGTGGTATTAAACTACTTTCAGAGTTATGAGACTCACCCTGGGACAAAATAGGGCAACTATAGATGTAAAAATACACAACAGCCTCAAATGTATTTAATATTGGGGCTTTTTTCCTATGATTGGGGCTGAAAACAATGCTATTCTTCTTCCCAATATTTATCTCGATGCCAAGTTTCTTACAGCTCTTGTGGAAAAGATTTACTTGTCCTTTTAGACCCATAGGGGGCAATGAAGTAAGCACTGCATTGTCTGCATAGAGGAGAATGTGTATATTACCATTTCCCCGATTGGGAGCATCAGTTGCAGTTGCACATATCTGAATTGCTATTTTGTTCATTAGAAGAAGGAAGATTGTTGGGGTCAGATCCCACCCTTGTCTGACCCCCTGTTTATGTCTATGGGTTCAGAAATATCACCCTCTAAGTTCCACTTGACAACAACCTTGTTTTCCTTGTAGAGGCATAAGATGGTATTTAAGATTGCTGGTGGGATCTTAGCCTCTACTAAGCATTCCCATCGTCTAGGCCTGGAGACCCCATCAAAGTCTCTAAATATGACGTAGGTATTCTTTTAAAATTAGGTTTATTGGTAAATACACAATTTTACCAAAGAATATCATAATAAAATATCACATAACATTTCATACAAAATGATAAAAGCACATCACCAAGTGTAAAATTAAAGAAACACGCCTATTTCAATTATATATCATTTGAAATTAGAAACAATATTTACATATTCAATTCATTCTTTGATTTTGAGGTACTCTTGTTTGATCAATTCTTCTAAGAATGACATACTTTTGTAATGAGATCAAAAGGCAGAAGCTCTGATGAACAATGCTTAGTCCCTGTTGAAGTCCAACCTGATGATGGCTAATAATATTTTTCTCTGTCGCCTATTTCAGGAGATGTTGGAAGACAGCCCTTGGATACATTGTCCCTGCTGAATCCAGCAGGGAGATGGGCCAGTATTAAGCAGAGGTTCTCCCTGCAACATTTTATTAATATTGGCACAATTTCCACTTGGCTCTAAGAGTTAGGGGCCTCTCCCAGCTTAATAACAGCGTTGAACAGGCGACATAATATAGGAGACCAGATACCTATTTCAGTTTTGTAAACATCAATCAGTATCTTATCTGGCCCTGAGGCCTTGTCATTTGTTTGGCTTAAAATTCCCTCCTTTACTTTACATCCTGTCCTACGACCACACCACACTGAATGTTCTAGATCTTGTTTATTTATTTTGAGTAAATACACTGGCTTATAATGTGATCACACGTGTTGTCTAAGTCCTGATAAAGCACTGGTGAAATCACAAAAAACATCTTTGATAACTGGTTTTCTCAACATTACTGATGCTTTATGAAATCACCCATGTGTGGAGTCCTTTAGACACAATCCTTTAAAGTAGAGCTAACAGGGTGTTGCTCTTTGTGAGCAAATAGTGGAGGAGAACATTTAGCTGCACCTCAAATGCCTTTACGGGGTTGGAGAAAGTTCATTTCTCACCACCCTGACACCCACGTATATTGAAGGATATTGGCAGCAATAAAATCAGAGGCTTTTATTGTTTTCTTTTGTCCACAGCATGAACATTAATTATGGTCCATTTCAGTGATAAGCATTTGCATCCTGGTCTACAAATCTGACTGGAAATTCTGTGCTAAAGTTCTATGATTATCATAGATGACCCTCTGTTGCCATTATATAGACAAGCAGCTTATACATAAATCATGAGAGATAATTTATGACGGTTTGGGGTTGCCAAATTTCTGTACATCTTTGATATGACAACCATGTACTGTCTGATTGCACTATGCAATGGTGCCAAGGAAAGGTTCCCCTTATCAATAGGTAAAGACTATTACTTGGTGAGGGTGATCCATTTTGATTGAAATAATTGCATTGGCTATCTACAGAGGTGGGCCCTTGACATACTGGCTGTCATAGGTGAATTCAGTATAGTCTATTAAGAAAGCATAGCTGCATTCAGTGCAAGTTAGGAGGAGCACCTCCTATAAACATTGCTTGAGGGAATCCTTAAAGACACCATTATATGTAGTGCTAGTTGGCACAGACAGAGCTCTTTCTCTTAACCAGGTTGCAAACTAAATGATATAATCCCTAGGAAAATATCTAAGTTTTGCATTATATGCATATATACATATATATTCAAGGAAAAAACTTTAGTTGCAGCGATGTTAAGATGGGAACGTAATGCAACAAAACCCCTGAAATTCAGCTAAAGGCTTGTTAACTTTGCACCCCCTGTTGTGCAGCCTATGAATATAATGATGACATCACAGATGACATCACTGATGAGACCACTAATTACATGGTGTATGGAAACACTGATGACATTACATATCACATCAATCATGCCATCACTGCTAACAGAGCTCATAAAATTGTTTATAACTGATTACATAGTATATGTTAGCTCATTACAACTTTGATTTAGGCCTTGGAATTGGCCATAACAAAGAATGGGGTCACTGGCCAGCTCCAAAGACCATAGCTAGTCATCTATTAGTGTTCAAAAATACCAGTGTGCATGGTTAAAAGCCAAGCCTAGTAGCCCATCACTGTTTTAAAATATACAGTGGGCAAGTTGGAAGCTGTAGTCAGTGGCCATGGCTAAAGGCCATAGCTAGTGCCCAATAATATATTAGAATATACAGTTGGCACATTCAAAGGCTGTGGCCACTGCCTAGTATTGTGTTGAAGCCCATGGCTAGTGGCTGGATAATGTATCTAATCAACAATGGGCATGTCTGAAGACCATCCCTTATTGCATTTTATTATTTTAAATATACAGTGGACATGGACAAAAGATGTACGAACTGGTCATGGTCAAAGCCCATGGTTAGTGGTCCTTTTATTTGATAGAATATATAATGGGCACAGCCAAAGATTGTGGACACTGACCAGTATTGTGCTAATGTCAAAGGCTAGTGCCTGATCCGTGTATATAATATACAGTAGACACGGTTGAAAGCTGTTGCCAGTGGTGAATTACAAAGTCTATGGCTGGTGGTCTGTTAGTGTTTTAAAATATAGAGTGCACATGGGTGAAGACTGTAACCACTGTCCATTACTGAAGGCCATGATTTGTAAGCATTAATGTGTTAAAATATATTTGGCCATGCACACTGACCATGGATGAAGGCCATGCTTAATGCCAGTTACTGTTGTAATGTAATTAGTATTGTTATCAGTGATGTGATCTGTAATGTTATCATTGTGATCATATGCTGCGCAACAGGGGGCACGCAGTTAAGGTGCCTTTAGCTGAATTTCATGTGTTTCGTTCCATTAAGTTCTCACCGTAACGTCCCTGTAACTAAAATGTGTTCCTTGAATTTCAAGGGTTTTGTTATTCCATACATAATTGACTTCTATAATACAGACATTTGGGCTAATGAAAATGATGTATCATGTCTACAAAGTAAAATAAAACAAAATTGTGCAACCACCCACCCCCAAATAAACCTGTTCATTACAAGCCTTGTTTGCATATGTGCTTAACTTTTGAAAGTGTTTACATTTATATATAATGATAATGAATAGAAAGTTATTAAAGTATTACCATAACCATGTACAAAGACTACACTCAATATATCTTCACATAAATCTTTACAAGACTACTGGCCATATATAAATTTACATATATACACAATCTAAAATGACAAAAAAATGACAAATTACAAAGCACAAGACAAAGGACAAAGGTATAGGAAGAAGAAAGGTAAAAACAAAAAGGGATCAATCAAGGTACTGCTTTTAAAAAAGTTTCTTGAGGCTTACAAAGAAATTCACCCACCAAGAGACACAAAACATTGACAGAAAACAAGAACGGGGTGCTTGGGAGAGGGATACAACCGCTAAGACACATTATAGCGAACCAGAATGGTTTTCCGTATGCCAAAACGCAATGACGTGCTCGTGCCTAAATTATTGAACAATCGCCTAAATCAATAAGAAGATGCGCCTGCACGTAGCTGTAGCCAAGTCGAGGAAAGGCCCAATCACTTTGAAAGCTTCATTGACAGAGTTGCGCAGCTTCGTGCCTTTTTGTAACAGGTAATCAGATAATGTAACAGTTTTGCGTTTCCACTATATCTTGAATGTGTTATTTTTTCTAATGTTTTCCAAGTAGACAGTTTAAAGTACAATTTGTACCCGACAAGGGATAATTGGATTGTTACAAACAATCTAATTGGCCCTCATCAGGTCCTTAGCATCCAGACAAAGCCCCAGTCACCACTGAATCCCTTGGTGTTTGTTCTGTGAGTGACTGCCATGGAAAGATAGAAAAGACTACATGCACTCCCTTGTCCCTTTCCACGACAGCTATTTTCTTTCTTTTTTAATTCTATCTTTATTAATGGCCATCATGGAAAGGGAGAAGAGACTATCAGGCTGATTCATGGAATTAATGTGCGCTGAAATTTTCGGCGCAAGCGTGCGAAAGCGTGCGAATCGCAGTGCCAGTGCGAAAATCGCAGCGAAACCCGCGCACAGCGATTCATGGAAGTCCGTGCGCATGTAAATACCAGGATGTGCACCAAAATTCTGCGTGGCGCACGGTGGCGCACACGTCTCCAAACAGCGTGCGCTACGCGCACAGCGAAATAGCACGTAGCGCGGCGCACACAACAAAAGTAGGAGGAACAGGGGGCGTGACACGCGGAATGGGGAACAACACGTGAAAATGTAGGCGTCACGGGGGAAGTACAGGAGGCAAATGCGCGGAACGCCCACATGCACGTTCAAAACACGTATTCATGGATTCGAACGGGGCTAACGCATCCGCCAAAAAAGACGCACTAATCCGGAAACACGTACGCCAGCAGGAAGCAGGTGTACGTGGACCCGCGCAGCATAAAAGTGTGCGCAAACAACAAACAAGCTCAGACGCCAGGATGAATATACCGTTCCTAGCAGCAGTGGTCGTGGGATACCGCAGGAGGAAGAGAAGGATAGTCAGGCCCAGAATTTTCACACCCAGAACCAGCCTTTTTGGGATGCCTGATGACCAGGTGTATGGGAGGTACAGGTTTCCACCTCACATAATACTCGACCTGGTGAGTGAGTGGGAGGATGACCTCACATCACCCACCCTGTGCTCCCAAGCACTCAGCCAGCTGGGGAAGGTCCTCAATGTACTGCACTTATTGGCCACTGGATCATTTCAGCGGACAAGTGCTATAGTGGGGGGGTGTCACAGGCCACGCAGTCACACTGCCTACACCAGGTCTTGGCCATCATGACTGCACGCCCATCAGTCCGCAGGCACATATACCTGCCCAGAACACCTGCAGAAAGGCAGGCTGCCGTCCAGGATTTCTATGGGGTGGCACAATTCCCCAAAGTCCTAGGTGCCATTGATTGCACCCAGGTGGCTCTACGTCCCCCCAGGGCATCAGAGCACATCTATAGAAACCGCAAGCACTGGCATTCCATCAACGTGCAGGTAGTATGTGATGCAAAGGGAATCATCACCTCAGTATATGCCAACTATCCAGGGTCCACCCACAACAGTTTTATTTACAGAATGTCAACCCTAAACCGGGACCTAGAAGCTGGGCGGCATGGCGATACATGGCTGCTCGGTGAGTATAAATGCCACAGCACATGCATGCATGTCAGATACTGAGTAATGTCACAACCCCACTAATGATACCCATCACCACCTCCCCACGGGACAGTGCCTACCCTCTGAGCACCCACATGATGACGCCAATTCGGAACCCCACCACGCCACCCGAGGTAAGATACAACACATCCCTCATTGCAACCCGGGGCATAGTGGAGCGCACATTCGGAGTGCTCAAGTCACGCTTTCACTCCCTTGACCGTTCTGGCAGGCAGCTGTTATACTCTCCCCCAGTAGTGTGCAGGATCATAGTGGCAGCATGTGTCCTGCACAATGTTGCAACACGCCGGGGCCTGCCGGTGGACATGGTGGTGCCCCACATCCCCAACTACATGCACGGCTGCTGCGCATGGGAGGGGAAAGGGCACGGGGTGAGGCAGCCCGTACGCAGCTGGTGGCTACTTACCTCTCCTAAAATCACACCCCTGTGGAGTGCACACAGCCCTGGCACATACCAGCTGACAACCAATGATGATGAAATAAGGGACAGTCAACTGTCACAACCATACCAGCCTGAGATTGGTCACCTGGAAGTGTTACATTGTGTGCATCCCTACCTACACAAACACCACCAATGCTGTGTCATCAAAAGACACACTTCTATGCTGCTAAATTCATCACCCCCTTGCAAAATACAACATGATAACAGTGCCATGTCACCAAACCCTCCCCAGCACCGCCACCCAACACACCATGGCATGTCATGCTATGTGAGAGCAAACAAAGCAATCCCCAAAACCTGACACAAGTGTCACAAAGTACAGTGTCCCTAATGGAAACTGGCCACACACAATATGCTCCCAGTAATGTAGAACTAACAACACACATGACCAAATACTTACCAACAATACAATGCAGCTACACAACCTCAAACATAGCAAAAACATGAGAGTACTAAGTTAAAGTAGTGGTAGTCTTACAATCTGATTATGCCAGCACATCGACCCCTTCCAACTGTACAGTGTTGCTGCCACGCAAATGTGTAAGTGCACTGCTTACAACATGAACTCCATCTCCAAAGTAGACGGCCTTGTGAAGACATGAGGAATGAACCTGCAAATTAGGAGGAAGACATGGATGCACAAGCACATATCAATACACCATGCAGTGTACAATACAACAACAATATCCACTAGGAATGTATACACAGTATTGACTACAGACTGCCCACACAGCTCATGGGAGTCCAACGTCACTGTGTAATTCACTGTCACTTGGGCACACCCTTTGCAAGCCCATGGAAACTGGAAGCAGGAGGGGTGTGTGTCTCACGAACCCAAGCATCTAACCCAAACTCAGGACAAGCCTGCATGTGCCCAGCCGGAATACAGTGGATGCCCACGGGAGCCACTCAAGGCAACACAATGTAAAAAATAAAAAAAAAAAAATCAAAAATCAAAAATGGCCATATGGCGGCCGGAGGGGGTGGCCACCCAGGAGGTCCGAGGACAGGGTGCGCACCAACAGCCACCTGTGTGGATGTTGGGGAAAAACAACACCTCCATGGGCTCATGGCCTGCACGGCTATGCCATTGTGGGAGAACTGCTGCTGTCGCTCTCATCACCCTCTGCTGCTGCATCAGGAGGTGGTGGTGCTATGGGAGGCAGCCCACGCAAAGCCCTGGTATGGTCCTCCATGGCAGCAAGCATGCGGGTGTGGAAGGTCTCGTACTGGAGGATTACAGTGTGGAGATTCCCATGCAGCACCTAACATGATGCCCGGATCTCCTCCCGAGTTGCCTGCATTTCAGCTGAGAGCGAACGTGTGAGCCGCTCCAGCTGCTGTTCTGTCCTCAAGTTAGTGGAAGCCTCAAGGTCAACAAGAGTCTCCCTGAGGTGATGGAGTTCTACCCTCAGGGCTTCCCTGTGGCCCTGGGACTCTTTTGATATCGATTGGCATAGAGTCTCCAGTGCCGCCCGTTGGTCCCTGTTGGACGCCAACATGTCTTTCCTGTGTGATTGGCAAATGGAGTCTATTGCCTGCTGTAGTTGCTCCATCTGCCTTTCAGGGGGGACAATGGAAGTGGCCACCCTCTCCATTGCTTGAGCCATCATCTCAACTGATGCTGCCTGTTGGGTTGCCATACCGTACATAGATTGTTCCCATACGGTATTGCCTGGTGGCGTACCACACCTGTTTGGGGCAAGGCGATCTGCACCTTGCTGTGCCGGCACTGCCTGAGGCTGCAGGACTGCATTCCCCCTCTGATCTGCTGGCCCAGGAACAGGATCAGATGTTGTGGAGTGTGACCCTGCATCCGTAACCGCCAAAGCAGACTTACCAACACTGACATCCCCATAGAGGGTTCTACCCCTGGTGCAGGTGGGTTGGACAGAACAGAATCCCTGCCAGAAACACTTACCTGCGACGGCACATAGGTCTCATCATCCGAATCAGCACCTGAATAGAGGTCTGGGGAGGTGCACCCAGAGACACCCCTGGACAGAATGGTCTGCAGCAAGATTAGGTTTTCACCCACCACCACACCACACCCCCACTGGTGCCCGGTCGTGCCTGAGATTCCTTCTGGGTCTGCACCATCTCCTCAACCTCAACAGCATCAAGTGAGTCATCCCCTGCAAAAACATGAAAGACAAAAAATGGAAACAGGCATTAGCACCATAGCACACAAATAGGCCTAACAAGCTACAGAACCAGTACATGATATACACATGTCCCACATGACTATAACCCTCCCATGCATGCACTGTCACTGAGTTGGAAGGGGAGGCAAAAGGCACTGATGACACAAAGAAGGAAGAGCAACACATTTGCTGCATGCTGGGTAGCACTGCCATCACACGTTGGCCTGTGAGTGGCATGTCCAATACACATACATGACACATGCCATCACACAGATGGCGTGTACCATAGCCATGGTACATTCCACAAGTACATCCATATGTCAGTGAATGAGTACTGTCAGCCATCCATGTGAGATGGACATGATGAGATGAAAAATGCTACATAGTGTGACAAAATACGCATGTGCCACACACTGCAACACATCCAGTGTACAAAAATAAAGTGATTGCAGGCCGATGTACACATCAATAGTTGTGCACTTCAACATGACAGGAAACAACTATCATCTTCCACATTCAAACAGGCCCCAAAAATGTATGTGATCAGGCCAATACTCAATCAGCCTGAATGGTCAAATCATTCACCTAACAAGGTAACACATGTAGGCCAATGTGGGGTTAATCAATGACAGAAGCATGTCACAAATGTGACAATAGGGCTGAGGAATGCGTAGCAAAAGTGGGAGAATTGAAACAATCAGCCTGAACGAACACTGAAAAATACAAACAATGTTGTTGCAAGATGCCACTTCAAGGGCAACTGGCGTAATGTTGCGCTAAATTACTACTGTGGGCAGAAGGGATACTGTCACACCAAAATCCAAGGCCGCTGAATGTTTTGGATGAAGCACATGGGTGACCCACACCACTCAGGCACACACACCCTCACCTGGCACTCAATCAGAACCCGTCACCCAAACAACATACACATGCATTACACACACATGCATGGGCACTCACCGGACAATGTATCATAATCAGGTAGTTCTCCCACACCTTGGATCTGTTCCTCTGTGACGAAGGCCCCAGCAACAGACTCATGTTCAGTGAGTTTGTTGTCCTCTTGTGGAGACCCAACGCCAGTCACCAGAGTAGCGGCATGATTTGAGGCTAGCTTGTTCTTTGCTCTGCGTTTCAGGTCATTCCACCGCTTGTAGCAATCATCAGCTGTGCGCCTCACAAATCCAAGGGCACTTATGCGGTCGGCGATGATCTGACAGTGTGCCTTACATTGACCAATTGTGGTCTTGGACCCTGCAGTCACCAGCATTTCATGGCTATGTGCCGACACATAGGACACAAGTGCATCAAGTTCCGCGTCATTAAAGCAAGGCTTCCTTGACGTGCCGGAGTGTGTAGCCGTGTCTGGGGTCTCAGCCTGTCGTGCCAGAGCACCCTTCTTCCTCTTCTTTAAAGGTGGAGCGGAGCCAGAGTGGCTTACGCCGCTCTGGTCAGTAGGGTCAGAATCACTGGTGGACTGGGTAGTAGGAGTGTGGGAATGCAGAATGACCATCGGTCTTGATGCAGGCATTGGTTGCAGAGTAATGTTGGCAGGGGGAACGTCAGTTTGATGGACCTGGACTGACACTGTCCTGGCTGGGAGAGTCATAGCTGGGGCAGATGGAGCTGCAGCTGCCCCTGCAGCCTCCCCACCCTGCATACTTGGGGCAGCAGATGACATAGCTGCCCCAGATCCACGTGGTTTGGTGACAACAACTTGCACCGCCACACGTGGCCTCGACTTGCTGACCTGGAAGTCAGCCTGGGAGTCATCCTGTGCCAGGTCAGGTGCCACAATGGGCTGGTCCAACAGGGGCTGAGCTGGGATGGTGTCAGCCACGTTTCCCTCAACCATGGGGGGGGGCATGGGTGTCCCTGATTGTTGCTCCACACATGGGGGTATGGGGCACCCTGCAAATCCCGGCCACGTCCCCTACCGCGCCCGCCACGCCCACCTTTTGAAGGTCAGCCACCTTTGCCTCCCTTACTGCTTGGTGGCCTCCCAACCATGGCACTGATGTTGTTGTGCGTATGGGAGTTGCAGTAAACTATTGTCCTGGGCAATTGGGGATCAAAGGGGTAGGATACTAGATGGAATTCGTACCCTAGTGCTCTAACAAGGCTGTCTGTGACCCCTGGGGGAAGATGACGGGTCACGCAACGCACAGGCAGCCCAAAATCAAAAATGAACGTGCACGCAACCCCTCGTAGACCACGTGCGTGAAAAAATGAACCCGCACTACGCTGTGGCACCCAGAAACACAAAAATAAGCATACGTGTAATACACGCAGCCTACAATGACCTCTGAAGGGGAAAACGACACACGGGGCAAGCACAGTTGCTAAGTACGTGCGGAACTCACCGTCTGCCTGGAAAAAGAACATGAAAAATACGCGCGTGTGCGCGTTGGCAACACCCCCGCCAAAAGAAGAATTGTACGCTGTCTGAGGAGACAGGACACAAGGAGAAGTGAACTCTGTTTGAAGAAACAGGCCCAACAAAAAATCAGAAAAGAGCTGTCAGAGGTAACAGGGAGTATGAACTAGAAACGCTGTGAAGTAATCGCATGTGAACCGACAAGAAGTACAGATTTCACCCACTCGCTCTCCACGAAAAGCACGTACAAGGAAATGGCGTCCTACACGTAGCTTTTAAACTGGCCTACACGTACACATCAGATACGCATGTATGTGGGCCCTTTGCTCTAATTACACGCGATGACACTCAGACATGCAGTTTTTCCACGTGTGCTCTGTCATCACGTGCTATGAGGGAAACGGCCACGCGCGTAATGTAACTCACGCGCTTACGCGCTAAGGGCCTTTGGTCCAATGAAATCGCGTGCGTGTGCTGACGCGCTTACGCGCTAAGGCCCTAACCTCGAATTACACGCTAACGTGCAATTTTTTCACGTGCCAAATAACTCCGTATCAAGAAGGTCACGCAAAAATACACGGGAGGCCACGCTCCTGCCCTGAAGGCCATTTTCCTGCCCCACAGAGCCCCGAGCACGCTCCCACCTGCCATCTGCTGCTGCCTGACTGTCTGCTGCCCACTTGCCCTGCCATTTGGTGCCTGAACATCAGCCATCTGCAGGGGTCCAGTTGCTGTGTCCACCCCTGCTGGAACAGACGACTCCCGACTGGGATACCATCGCTCCACATCCCAGCCCCAGGACCCAGTTGCCCACCCACTCCTGCCTCTGGGGTTGCCATGTCGGGCACATCTCCATCTGGCACCACTGGCAACCCCCAGCCAGAGAGGCAGAGGGCCACCAGCTTCACTGCCACCGAAGTTGGTGTCTTGGTGGAGCATGACCTGGGGCATTATGATGCCCTCTTCGGAGCATCACGCGGCAACAAGGAAGGACGGGAGAGGATCTGGGACAACGTAGTGGTTGCCATCAACACGGAGGGGGTGGCAACCCGCGACATCAAGCACGTCAAGAAGCGCTGTGAGGACTTCAGGTCCAGGACCCTCATAAAGGCCCGGCGCCTCGTGGAGGGGGCCGGGCACGCATGAGTAACATCCAGATGAGGGTCCTGGAACGCGTAGGCCCAGCGCTCCATGCCCAGATCCTTCGGAGGCAGACCCGTCTGGAGTTGAACGGTAAGTGGCCAAGCATTGCTGTGTGATACAGGGCATGTTGCAGTGTGCTGGTAGTCTGATGCTTGCCTGTATGTGTGACATAGGGCATGTATGGATGTGTGTGTGCAGGGACATAATGGTCATGCATGTGAGACCAGTTTTGTTGAACCAAATGGTTGGTGCATGTGTTTTAATGCAACCTGGGGAGCTCTATGCGGAATGCACACATGGAAGCATGGCTGTCTCTGTTCCTGGACATGGAGGGGGGGGTGAGGAATGGGTGCTGATGTCATGTACATGTATGGTGCACATGTGTGTGTGTGTGCCTGAGAAGTGTGTGTGTGACTTTGAAACACCATGGATGCATGTGACTTTGAAGGCAACATCTTGGTTTACAGGGGCCCTTCTACATGGATGTTGATGTTGATTGCAGGCGCCGGCACTGTTTCTGCATGTGTGTTGTGTGTATTCACCCATGTGTTGTGGAATGACAGGATGGAAGTGACATTTGACAGTGCCACTCATGTGTTATTGCTTCCTGTCTAGGGTATTTTGTACTGTACCCTGATGCTTGTGTTCTATGTCTCCCTCTACGCAGCAACAAGTGAAGAAGAGGGTGGAGACGGTGCTGTGGAGCCAAGCGGTGGGGATGCCTCCACTGGGCGGCGACGCAAGGCCCAGCCACCCTCCCAGGAATTACCATCATCCGGGAGCGAGGGGGCTGGTGCTGCTTCTGCCACAACGGCTGTGGCGGAAGGGCCGGGTGAGCCCCCACGGGGGCTTCCAATGGTGGAAGACGGTGTGGAGACATCCAGGTTGGTGGCCTCCACAGAGGAGGAGGAGCCCGCTACTGAGCCGCACATGGGGCCTGGTGGGGATAGTACCACTGGTGCAAGTGATGCAGTCCAGGGCCAGGGTCAGGAGGCAGCACAGGTCACCGCGGAGGGGCCTGTGCATGTCGCTGTCCTTGACCCTGTGACTGCACCACAATGCACCAGCAGGGAGGCCCCATCCCAGGCCCGTCCGCAGGTAGAGGAGAGTGCCATGTCATCTGCCTCTCCACTACCTGCGGACGAGGGGTCCCACGAACGTATGGGCTCAGTCCTGGTTGGTGTCGCGTTTCACACGCGTGTCATTCGTGATGACGTGCGTTCTTCCTGGGTGGAGAACGCACGCCATCACAAAGAGCAGCGTCGTGACGTGGCACTGCTGGGAGGGGCCCTGGTTGGTGGGTTCCTACATGTGTCGCGCACTCTGGCGGACCTCTCCTCCTCTGTGGAGACTATGTGCCAGTCATTCTCCACACCGTCTTCCGGCCCAGATTCCACCATGGCCCCCTGTGGACCTGGCCCGACCAACACAGCCAGCTTGGTGGAGCTCACACCCCTGACACAGTCGGGAGTCGGCGGCCCAGCAGGGGTGGACACCACAACTGGAGACCAGCTGATGGAGGATGTAAAGGCACCATCAGACACGGCACATGGTCAGCAGCAGCAGGAGCAGGCTCTAGGTGGGAGCAATGATGGCTCGGGGCCATCAACATCGGAGGGGCATGCATCGGCCAGAGGGCAGGAGGACCCAGGAATGGGAGTGTCTTCCGTGTGGCAGCAGTTGGGCCAGCAGATAGGTGCGGAGCAGCGGCGGGCGGAAGAGGCGCGGCTCACCATGGTCAGGGCAGAGTTCTCCATGCGTCGGGCTTTGAGGCAGGCAGAGTGCCTCGAGGCAACTCGCAGGGAGTTGGAACAGGCCATGAGTGCCTCCCTGCGAGACCTCGGGGCCAGGACAGAGGCCCGCCTCTGGCAAATAGACATGGAGTTCGATGATGCCCTGGCTGACAACATCACTGAGTGAGCCGCAGGACTTGCCCGCCGCCATTGTAAATAGTTAGTAGTGTTAGGTTTCCTTTTCGTGTTTTTTATTTTGGGGCTAGGGACTTTGCTCCACACTTTTGTATATAGTTTTTATTATTAGGTAGGTTATTAGGTACCTTTCTTTTATTTCGTTGGGCTCATGGACCCTTGCAAATGGATTGTACATAGTTGGACGTTGAATTTATTTGGACTTTTTCATTTTGTTTCACCATGGATCAATGGATTTTCCTTTCTGCGTTTAATTTGGAGTTGGTTTGGTGGACAGACACTTTTTGCCATTTTTCTTTTGGATTACTTTGGATTTCTTCTGCATTTCATACATTTTTTTATTGGACATGCATTTCATTTCATGTTTGCAATTATTTTACGCTTTCTTTTATTTACATTGATTTTCATGTTGATACATTTTGATATTTTAATTCAATGTGTGTGATTCGCTCATTGGGTTCATGCATGTCAGAATGTAGGTTTACTTATTGAATGGCAACCTGTGTGTGTGTGTGTGTGTGACGGACATGTGTTGATGTACATAGTTGACTTTTGGTTTGTGTCATGAGATCGCCATGTCACTGCTGGGGGGTGGGGTGCAGGGGGACATGAGTGGGGCCTGCTGCCAGGTGCCCCTGACTGCTGGGGGGTGGAGGTGCAGGGGGACATGAGTGGGGCCTGCTGGCAGGTGCCCCTGATTGCTGGGGGGTGGGGGTGCAAAGGGACATGAGTGGGACATGAGTGGGGGCCTGCTGGCAGGTGCCCCTGACTGCTGACTGCTGGGGTGTGGGGGTGCAAAGGGACATGAGTGGGACATGCGTGGGGGCCGGCTGGCAGGTGCACCTGACTGCTAGGGTGTGGGGGTACAGGGGGACATGAGTGGGACATGAGTGGGAGCCTGCTGGCAGGTGCCCCTGACTGCTGGGGGTGGGGGTGAAGAGGGACATGAGTGGGGGCCTGCTGGCAGGTGCCCCTGACTGCTGGAGGGTAGGGGTGCAGGGGGACATGAGTGGGGGCCTGCTGGCAGTTGCACCTGACTGCTGACTGCTGGGGGTGCAAAGGGACATGAGTGGGACATGAGTGGGGGCCTGCTGGCAGGTGCCCCTGACTGCTGGGGGTGGGGGTGCAAAAGGACATGAGTGGGACATGAGTGGAGGCCTGCTGGCAGTTGCCATTGACTGCTGGGGGGTGGGTGTGCAGGGGGACATGAGTGGGACATGAGTGGGGGCATGCTGGCAGGTGCCCCTGACTGCTGGCGGGTGGGGGTGCAGGGGGACATGAGTGGGGCCCTGCTGGCAGGGGCCCCTGACTGCTGGGGTTGGGGGTGCAGGGGCACATGAGTGGGGGCCTGCTGGCAGGTGCCCCTGACTGCTGGGGGGTGGGGGTGCAAAGGGACATGAGTGGGACATGAGTGGGTGCCTGCCTGCAGGTGCCCCTGACTGCTGGGGGGTGGGGGTTCAGGGGGACATGAGTGGGACATGAGTGTGGGCCTGCTGGCAGGTGCCCCTGACTGCTGGGGGGTGGGGGGGCAGAGGGACATGAGTGGGTGATCAGTAGTGCAAGCTGACATATGGCTTGGCTGGGGGGCAGGCCCATGGTAGATGGGCTGCCTGCGGGACATGACCTGGGGTGCAGGGTAGTCCCCTGTGGTGTGGGCTGCCTGCAGAGGCCGTGGAGGGTGTAAAGGGAACACCTGGGAGGACCCACACTGCCAATTCATGTGTAGGACTCCCTGCGCACCCCCGAAATTCAGTACACCACTCTGACAGCAAAATCGCGTGTGAAACTTCCCGCGCACCCCAGGAATACACGTACCCCACTCGCACAGGCCCTTTCGCGTGTGAAACTTCACGTGAACCCCAGTAATACACGTACCCCACTCGCACAGGCCCTTTCGCGTGTGAAACTTCCCACGAACCCCAGTAATACACGTACCCCACTCGTACAGGCCCTTCCGCGTGTGAAACTTCACGCGAACCCCAGTAATAGACGTACCCCACTCGCACAGGCCCTTTCGCGTGTGAAACTTCCCGCGAACCCCAGTTATACATGTACCCCACTCGCACAGGCCCTTTCGCGTGTGAAACTTCACGCGAACCCCAGTAATACACGTACCCCACTCGCCCGGCCCTTTCGCGTGTGAAACTTCACGCGAACCCCAGTAATACATGTACCCCACTCGCACAGGCCCTTTCGCATGTGAAACTTCCCACGAACCCCAGTAATACACGTACCCCACTCGCACAGGCCCTTCCGCGTGTGAAACTTCACGCGAACCCCAGTAATACACGTACCCCTCTCGCACAGGCCCTTTCGCGTGTGAAACTTCCCGCGAACCCCAGTTATACATGTACCCCACTCGCACAGGCCCTTTCGCGTGTGAAACTTCACGCGAACCCCAGTAATACACGTACCCCACTCGCACAGGCCCTTTCGCCTGTGAAACTTCCCACGAACCCCAGTTATACACATACCCCACTAGCACAGGCCCTTTCGCGTGTGAAACTTCCCGCGAACCCCCGTAATACACGTACCCTGCTCCAATAGCGTGTGAAACTTCACGCGAACCCCAGTAATACACGTACCCCACTCGCACAGGCCCTTTCGCGTGTGAAACTTCCCGTGAACCCCAGTTATACACGTACCCCACTCGCACAGGCCCTTTCGCGTGTGAAACTTCACGCGAACCCCAGCAATACACGTACCCCACTCGCACAGGACCTTTCGCATGTGAAACTTCCCGCGAACCCCCTTAATACACGTACCCTGCTCCAATCGCGTGTGAAACTTCCCGCGAACCCCAGTAATACACGTACCCCCCTTGCACAGGCCCTTTCGCATGTGAAACTTCCCATGAACCCCAGTAATACACGTACCCCACTCGCACAGGCCCTTTCACGTGTGAAACTTCACGTGAACCCCAGTAATACACGTACCCCACTCGCACAGGCCCTTTCGCGTGTGAAACTTCCCACGAACCCCTTTAATACACGTACCCTGCTCCAATCGTGTGTGAAACTTCTCGTGAACCCCAGTTATACATGTACCCCACTCGCACAGGCCCTTTCGCGTGTGAAACTTCCCACAAACCCCCATAATACACGTACCCTGCTCCAATCGCGTGTGTAACTTCCCGCGAACCCCAGTTATACACGTACCCCACTTGCACAGGCCCTTTTGCGTGTGAAACTTCCCGCGCACCCCCCAAATACATGTACCCAGATCCGATCGCGTGTGAGACTTCACGCGAACCCCAGTTATACACGTACCCCGCTCGCACAGGGCCTATCGTGTGTGAAACTTCACGCGAACCCCAGTAATACACGTTCCCCGCTTGCGGTTTGCTGTTTGGCAGCCCTGTAAACTGGTCCAGGGTTAGCACAGCCCTTTGGGCTGGATTGGGGATTTTGACGGCTTTTCCTTGCGCGAGGGCGTTCTTGGGGGCGTAACTGGTGCTGCTGCAGGGTCGCTGCGCCACTCTGCGCCACGGCTGGTTTTGGAGGCTAAAATCCATGAATATGCTGTGCGCAGAAATCAATTTTAGCGCACGAGGCTGGTGCAGACATTTGCACGCGCACACTGTGCGCCAGCCGCGTGCGCCACTTGTACGCGAAATTCTATGAATTATCCCCCCTAATGTAGTCCCTTCTCCCATTTCATGGCAGCTAGCTTCTTTGTTTATTTTTTTTAACTTTTTTAAATGACCGCCATCGAAAAGGTGAACAGACTTCATATGCCAATTCATTTGCGGACACCTTCTTTTTTTTTCCTTTTTTCAGTTGTGAAATGCTAGTTTGTCTTCAAACGAATAAAGACACTATTAGTACCCGAGGATGAAGTGGATGAAGACTTACGGCAGATGCATTGCATCAGAAAGAAAAGATCATGGGAAGGTCTCTCGCTCATCCAATTGGTACTCCTGGTGATAGGAGCAGCATATCTGTAGACACTTCATGAAAAGCCTCCTCTCTGAATGTCTGAAGCATGTCAAATAACTCTTCAAATCGAGTGTTCCAGGGCTGCCAGTGTTTGAAGACTCTGGCTGTCACTAACAGCACCTTTAATGGGTTGAGGTTGATTCTGCACAAACACCACAGCTACAGTGAAGATAAAAGACCAGATATAAGCCCAAAAAAATGCAGCCAAGTATGGTCCAAACCATTAAAAAAAAGATATTTTTACAGCAACAATGGGTTTCCCATCCCGGCAGTAACTGAGACAAACCCTGCTTAGCTTCAAATTGAGGACATGGTCAGTCCCTTAAGGCCATGTTGCCAAATGACCCACCTTACAAGACAATTTAGAGAACATGGCCTAAGGGTTTTTTTCAGAAATGAAAAAGCTTGGCACCAGCAATGCATCATCAGAGATATGACTAGCTTGTTAGTTACAAGGGTTCCCTGCTATTTGCCAGATAAAAACAAATACTGGACAGATGTATGCCAATACCAACAAAGACGTTCCTCCAAACACTTTTTGCCCAGCTTGTTTCTTTTTTTGCACAAATCTGTCCAGCAAATTGGTCTGTGCACTTGAGCAAAAATTGGATTTGCACAAAAATGTTGAGTCCTGGGAGGCCCCGGCCGCAAATGATAAATGCCAAATGTTCTGCTGATCCATCTCACGGCTCAAAGGTTATTAATCATAGAATGTACACATTTCCACATTTTCAAATTTGTATGAAAGGTTTCACCTTAACTGTTGGGTTGGCTCATCCTGCAAATGAGCGAACACTGTCTACGATGCTTGCGTGCCAGTCAGAATTTAATGTAGCTGTAAATGCTGCCTGCCATGCAAGCTTGGTTGGCAGCGTTTAGTTGTAAACAGGTAGCATTTACAATCGATCCCTATGGAGTCTACTTGCTTTATGCTGGTGCATGAAGCCAGCGGGCTCCATAGGGATCCCCAGTAATTGCGCCGGAATGAAAGTGTATGCTGGTGCATATTCTGGGGCCTTTGTATGTCAGAAAGGAAGGGGGGTGATGGAACCACAAGTTGCATTCAGCTCCTTCTCCCAGCCATACAAATAAATGAAAATGTGGCGTGGCACGAATGAATGGTGTAAAAGCTTTACGCAAGGCTTTACACCTTTCGTTAATGTTACGCCCAGAGAACAATGAGCTCCTCAAAGGTTCTGCACTACTACTCGTTTGCCTCTCTGAAAGGCAAAACGCGCTTTGATGCCAAAACCTATGGCAAGATAACATATCGTAAAGTTTTTCAAGGCTTAAATTAGCATCACTAATACTTTCTAGAAAATATGGAACAATAAAGCCTCATTAGCAGATCTAAAATGCAAGAAGTAGCCATTGGTTATTATTTCATTAATTCATATGTCCGTTTGTTTGTTTGTTTGTTTGTTTGTTCGTTCGTTCGTTCGTTCGTTCGTTCGTTCGTTCGTTCGTTCGTTCATTCACTAACTCATGTTTATTTCAGATTTTACATCCATAAAACAAATACATTTTTTAGACCGATGATAATAAATTAAAATATTAGAATAGAAAAAGGCAAACAGCAATTATGACACATAATATAAAATAGCTTTAGCTAAGCATAGGAGACCTATTGGTTCATAATTTCAGACAATCAAACTAGTATTTGGATCCTGCACTTTAAGACACTCTTATATAATGGGGAGGTGCTTTCTGTACCGCTCCTGTGCTAGTGGTACCTGACCTTAGTTTCCCTGAGAACTACAACCTTCATTCTGTGATAGAAAAGAAGGGAGAGATGAAATTCTACTAAATTCTACTAACAATAAGTATAATTGTACCTGGGTAGGTAATGACAATACTAAGGTCACATCCTGAGGCGTTGCTAGTGGGCTGCTGAGGGGGCCATAGCCCCGAGGGTTTTGGTTGAAGTCCCTTGTAGAAGCTCAGGGGCTACAACCAAAAGGCTAGCTAGCACCGAGTCCCGACAGCCGCAACATCAGCGGAGCCCTGGATCTTTTCCAGACCTAGCAACACCCCTGGTCACACATGACAGGAGATGCAGTGTGGACTATTTCCCCGCTTTCCAATGCCTAAGGAGTCCCTAAAGAGATTGGTTATTGGGTTTGTTATCACAAAAACAGATTACTGGCTAGTGCAGTACATATGGTGCAGGTCTCTGATGCTGGCCACCCATGATTGGGAGTTGGCATGAGTCGAGGTTCCATCACCGGGTGCTGGCTTGCGTATCAGTGACTGTTTGCTTTTTGGTCCAGTCGAGGGTCAGTTGGGTTATTTTTGTGCAATGTGTAAGTGAGCCCACATTTGATACCACACCTTGGCTGAAGTACAGAGTGTGCTACCAAAGGAGAAGGACCACCACAAACATATGCACAGTAATGATACTTGCCCCCCTAATATATCTTTTTGTTGACGTGTCCATTTTGTTTATGTATTTTTGAAATCGGCCAATTACATATACATTTACATGCATATGTATATGTGTATGTGGGGTACGGGAGTACGTTTTTACGGTGGGCTAGAGGGAAGCATGGGAGGAGCCCCATTAATAAAACACATTTTTTTTAAAACTGGTCGAAATCATATCGATCAAAACTGCACGAACAAAGTGCAGACGTTTAATAAAGATGGCTACGAATAGACGTAGAACCACTGACGCCGAGGTATTGAGCAGTGTCCTCTGCTCAAGATAAAATCACTAGTGCAAAGAGGTGAACCCCTTGTTTAGTGTGTCTCAAACGCTCTTTCCTCAAACACTTTTACAATAGGACCCGCAATGCTGCTTCTGCAGTAGCACATGCACTATTCCAACACAAAAGTGTTAATTAACAACACATTCAAATGAATCGCACAGCAACTCTCAAACTGCTCTACTGAGTAAAAACTGCAATTTACTTCAGCTGAAGTAAACTAGCTCTTCATGAGTATTTGAACCAAAATGTAACGTTGCACGTGCTCTCTTATGCTATTTATAGCTAATGCTTGGAAGGGAGTCAGGCTGACATGCAGGTCCATCCCTACTCCATCCCTTCTCCCAGCTGCAGGTCCTCTGCTGGTCCTCTGTCTGCTTGAACAATGCAGACCTACGTTTGACACACAGTGATGGAGCTTTTGAAAAGGCCCTCTAAACTATAGAGTATAATAAAAGCATCACTAACACGTGTCATAATTTAGATAAGAAGATAATAGGCTTTTGATGCATTGCATGTGCAAGTCAATGAGAGAGGTTACAATGTTGCATGGAAAGAGGCCATTTATATGCAACAGGAATATTTCAAGCAGCCCTGCTAATAACCGGACCACATTTTCTATACATAAGGGGCTGAGATAATGGAATGCAACAGCTTTTAGTATACAGGCTCTTAAATCCTAATTACATTGTCGGTGGACCAGTCTTTTCAGTCTGAGGTGTTTGCGCACCCTAATTAACATGGCTGATTTCAAGAATGCCATTACACAGCTCTAGTCAAAGAGGTCACTTGACAGAAAAAGGCGCCTGTCACTTTGATTCCGAAGAGAAATGTTAGCTGTTTTAATGCAATACTTAGGCCTCATGGTTAAGTATCATGGGCATCACAGGACGAGATGCATGTCCAAAAAGCAGTGGTCAAAAAGACACACGGACCGGAAATATGGGACTTCCTTCCGTAAAGGGAGGTCATGCTAACATCCGTGGCAAATGAAGAAATATAGCTAAATAGAGAAGGGGGGAAGTACTGTGTGATGGTAAACGCTACTCGTTTAGTACACTGCTGTGGTAACATTACAGCCACATGTTAATGCATTACAGCCATCGGTAATTGGCCTTTACAGTAAAGTATGAACTCTTAAACTAGAGTTAACTTTCACTGAAAATAAGATTAGCTGTAAGGTGCCCTCAAAAACCAAAAGCATCTGCTGTATTGAGAAGATGTGTCATGTGTTGTCTCATAAGACTCTAGGAATGATGGTGATATTTTTTTTTGTTGTTGCATAAGGTGTTTTTCTGTGGTCTACATCATCGAATGTCCTTGCGGACTCAGATATGTAGGCCAGACTCAGAGGCAAGTCAACAAAAGGATTGGCGAACATCGCTCTAGGATTCAATGTCGAGTCCACACAGCACCATTAGTCTCGCACTATATGGAGTATCAACACAGTGCGGACGATATACACTGGTGGATTGTAGACACAGTAATCAATACCACCAATGCATCCAATGCGCTGAACCATAAGGAATCATGGTGGATTTTAAAACTTAAAGCCACCACTAAGGGTCTCAACGAGGCCATGCCAACCACCTTCAGATGACCGATTAGTCCCTACCCTTACAACCAATAACTTGGGGGACCTACTACATCTCTGCCCTCACACGAATAGGACAGCTGATTGTGTTGTTGTACTTAAGCAATATGTAAGGTGTGCCATCAACACCCGCCAGTATCTCAGGCTGTAGTACTGCACAAATACACATGTCTTCCTGTTGTCAGGTGCTTCGCATCTTTTATACAGTGGAACACTAATTAGCAATGTGCTTTCTTATGTACAACTCATGAAAATGTACACGCAATCATTTCATGCAAATCAATTAATGTTGTACACAAGAGGTGTGTATTTTCAACGTGTTACATCTTGTGCCAACTTTGTCTTTTCTGCATGTGCTATTGTTCACTTTTACTTGGTATCACCCGTGAATACACATATATATACAGTATCATCATATGCAAACCAATTTATGCTATGCACAATAACTCTGAGGTTCGCAATGCTTGTGTCACTGTTCATTTTGTGTACAATACGAAGCTCACAGCCACCACGGCAACACACTGCTTTACCATTCACTCCATACGAATCTACTAGCATATGGGGTCTCTACATCTGTGCCCTCCACAATCTTTTCCTAAATGCTCCTGTTGTCCAACAGCCCTAATTGTAATCCACATCATAGAGGCTCTATGTCCATTCCTTTTCCCTTTTGCTTTAAGAAATATCGCGCCCCGTAGAAACTGAACGGTTACCATGCCAACCCCCGGGCCTGCACCGACCGCGCATACGCAGGGACTCAGACACTCCATACCTGCGCCTGCGCTGTGCGCACCCGAGACACAGCTCTGCTTTTTCACTGTACCTGTGCCGGCTCTCGTAGTCGGTTTCCGCAGCCCAAGAAAGCGAACGACTCATCTCTGGATACATAGGTATGAGCGCCATGCAGGGCTAGCCACGCGGAAACCGGGGGTCAATCGCTCCCGCCACGGAAGCCATCTGTGCTTATAGCTCCACGTTTCCACTACGGTTCAGACCAACACAGCATGGACCGGCACCTTTCGCCCCCTGCTTTCAGAAATGTTATTAGCATCAAAAAATGTTTTAGCGTCTTCTTTTAAACTATGCCCTGGTTTCCTACTCTAGGGTCCTGTAGCCACACCAAGGTACGGCTAAATTCAGACCCCAGAAACTGGGGAGCCCCACAAACACGTGAGCCACTGCCTGATCGCCATCTACAAGCTTCCTTCAAAGGGATTTTCCCAACCGTGCACAGCCAAGAATCTCCAAGTGGCTACAAGACTGTGCCTACAGGTACTTTTACACCATTTTTTCTAGTCTAGCACACCACTATACTTTAGTGATTTTTACCATTTCTGGTTTTACTCATTTACCTATACATATATGTTTTTTATAATTTTCCCCATACCTTGGTGCATCCAGCACTCCAGCTACCTATCTGCAGGAACCTCCTCCTACAGTTTGAAGAGGTCCACTACACTCCACTACCAGTTCCCTGCCAACACCGACTGGAAGAAAACACTACCCTCTCACTTCCGTCCAGGTCAGTAACCAAGTGCCAGCAAGCCAGTGAACAATGACACCATTGTTTACCCACATGGTCCCAATTATATTTTATTGCATGCCAGTATCACTAGCATCAGATTTAATCCTTCTAGATGAGCTCTACAACAATTTGAGCCCCTCTCTTTTTCTCTCTTTTCTTTTGTTTCTCACATAGGGGAGACCAAGTCGAGGCCCATGAAGAAGGCTTTCCGCCAAAACGTCACGGGACCACATCATTTTGAGGGCTTCATTCCCCCAATCCCGCTCCATAATTCGATCCGTTTCTAGACGTTGACCAACGACTAGGTCCCTTTTCACTAGGAGCCAGCAATAAATTAACCCAGTTTCAGAAAGAAACAATGCTTTTTCTCTGACACATGGTTTTGACTCCACACATTCCATATAGGTGTTTGCCTTGTGTTTAAATAATATACTATCTTTCTTTGCATTCATTGCACACTTAGGCAAACCACCAATGATTGTGCATCTGTTTGTTTTGTTTGTTAATTTTTCTTAAGCATTTGACATTCTTTCTTTGTTGCATCTGTTTAATAAGATGAATGTGATTTGATCCACATGTACACCAGAAAATGAAAAAGTTTCATGTTAAGCCTATGACAGTTAGCTTAATGAAATAGCTTTTGCCATATTATGCATGCTGAATAACATAGCCTTTACTAAAATATATTTGTAAAGAGACTTAAAGTAAGTGGCAGGACGCTGTAAGGATATTTGGCGTGTTACAGCACAGAGTACAGCACTACTGCACAGGTAGCATTTTTTTTGATGCAGCACCACCACATGGGTGTGGTGCATTGCTATATGTGTTGCCAGAGTAACATGGACATATAAGTAAAGACAGGCTATTCAGTCAAAAACGATTTTTACATATAAGATGCAAATCTATTTTTACAGTTAAAAGCACACATGTGCACATTCAAAATGCACACTATTTTTCACATGACATGCCTATGTTGCAAGAGACACATTTGAAAATTAATAACTAACCTTATTAATAACTAACCTGACTAATAAAACTTCATTTAACATAACCCACTAATAAAAATGTGTCTCCACTGCAGAATTAGGCCTACTCTGAAAGTGAACTTTTAAATGCACATTCATTTTTTTTCTCTGCTGCTCTGTCCACATAACTACAGGAAGCAAAGAGCTCGAAGGAACAGGAAATCAGTTTGTTACAATTTTTACTGTAGAAGTGAGCCATTGTGTAGTGAGGGAGGAGATGACATGATTGATTCTGATTGGAGCAGCGTCATAGCAAGTATCATGCTACAGGCTGTGATTAGAACTTTGCTGGAGAAGCTTGAGGGGAGAGGGAGAACAATCGAGATCTTGCAGAGCTGGGAGAAGGATCTGTTTCCTGGCTGGGGATTCCTGCTGCAAAAGCTGAGAGTTCCAGGCAATAACCCCGGTTTGAGAATGGCAGACGCTTGTTCTCACTGGGGTTGATTTTCAAGGGAGCCAAATTCAGAAAGGGAATAGCCGGAGAAAACTCATGCTGAACAGATAAGGTAATTATAGAAGCGAGTGGGAGCTGTGCGAAAGTGTGCTAAACTGTTCAGTCAGTGTATTCGAGGTAGTCTCAGTCTCTTATCAGCATATTTAATGTTACCAATTGAATATATTCTCGCAGCTCTCTGTCCCTTTTATCACAAATAATGTTGTACCATTTCATTTATTTCTGTAAAAAAAGTTAAACTGTGTTTAAAAGAAATTTCTATAATACAAAAATATTTGAAAACAGATAGCTAGTGTGTATTATTTCTCTCTTTCATTTTGCATGGGGAAAGTTTTAAACGTGGGTAGATTTTTAAACAGTGCAATTGTCATTTTAAAACAGATGTGTGCATGATTCTATTCAGTATGGACAGTTGTGAATGCATGTTTGTAGCATAGCCTGTTGGAGTTACATGAGCCAACGGGAAGAGAGACTCTCTGGACATAGTTCCCTACCGTATATAAGGTAGTGGAAATTACCACAAAAATACCACAATAGCCCATGGTGGCACACAACACTAACACTGAAAATGTGGTATCCCTAAAATGTAGGCCTGAGGTCTCTCTAGTGATCAAGAACAATCTAGATAAAAAACAAGGGATGTTGGATATTGGGGCCACAAATAAACCAACCACTATACCAACCAATCACGCAAACTACCGCGCATACCATCTAAATAGGTCTGAATTCTGAAATAATGCAATGTATTATTGTCATGTGTGACCCAATATGAATACAGAGAATGATTATTGCTAAAGGTATTTTGGCGGTAAGAAAATACCGCAAAGCCCCAAATATCCACAAAATACCCAACATATTTATGGTGCGTTGCAGGCCGGGAAAGTGATCATAGAGTACATACTGGGCGTGGCAAGCGTGTCTCACACTGCCATTTGCACATTAAAGGGAACCCATTTTATAATAGCAGTGTGCCACTAAAAACGATTTCAGAATGTCACAAAGGGAAACCACATTTTCACACTTAGTGCAATATTTAGAGGCAAAGTTGTTTGCACATGGGACGTGGTCGTCGAACGGCACCTTAGAATGGCGTGACCGCATTCAGGGTGAGGTGCAGAAAGAAAAATTAGACAATATTTTTGCAGAAGGCAGCATAATTCAGGTCTGCCTTACAAGATTATTGAATGCAGCCGATAAAAGCGCAGAGAAAGACTGTTTAATATGGCCATGCGGCAAAATATGGTTTATTTTGAATAAGTCCCTGCGAATGCAAGGAAATGATACCCAGCTAATTAACAGGTCAAAGACTGAATTAGATGGGGCAAGTAAAAATCAGGAAATGTTAAGAGCAGAATTGGATGTATGCCAAAAAGACATGCAATTAAAATGCAGAGACTTTGATGCTCAGTTATCCAAAAGCAAGAAACAATTTGAGGATAGTGAGCAAGAATTGGTACACTTAAAAGCCTTAGTGGGCCACATTAGACAGGATAAAGATGAGGTTGTTTTAGAAATGCAGATTTTACAAAAAGAAACATTGTGAAAAAGAATGTGATCTCCAGAGTGCAGAACAAGAAGTGATTAAAATGACTCAAGAAAGAGACAAGAGAAATTAAGAATTCAATGAATGTCAAATGCAAATGTGCGACATGCAGGAGGTGATTAATAAGATGAGTGATGAAAACAACTATTTGCAAAATGAAGCAAACAGACTCCTTAAAAAGTGTAAGGACTTAGAACAGCAAATGTGCATTCCCAGGTCCCAAGAGAGGCGGCAGGGTACCACATTCAATGGAGTGGAGGTGAATTCTAGTTCTGCCCAAAGAGCTAGTGCTCCAGTGACTGGGCCGGTGACTGAACTTGGTTGCAGCGCCCTTGGGGGATTTGATACTCCCATTGGGGGCAGCCACCAATCTCATACACCTGAAAACAGGATTGAATCACAAAATAGTGCAATTCCTTGCATTGCAACAAGTAGCCCCATAGAAATCCATTAAAGCCCTGATCAAACCATTTATAAAGGGAGGTGACTGCTGCATTGAGGATCACTTAGAAGCGGTGCATGACATTTTTAAAGCACTCCAGATACCTAAGGAACAGTACAGACAATATTTTCATTTAACTTTAGATGCCCCGACGGCCAGCATCATAAGGGGATTAAATGAACAGTAGAATATGACCTGGGTGGAGTTTGAAAAAGAAATTAGGCGTCATTTTCTCCTTTTCAGTCATTGCAGGAGGCAAAGAAAGTCGCTTACACAATCACTGCTGGACCTAATACATCCCCTCGCCAATTTTTACAAGACTTAAAAAGAGCATTTTCTCGCTTTGATGTATCTTTTGACCCAAATTCCAATGAGTTTAAAACTGCATACTTCTATGGGCTACAGAAAGACATCATATCCCAATTGGTCCGTGAATTTGACCGTGACAAGTGCCTTGAATGGATTGTACATCAAAGCACAAAACTATATGAGGTACTCTATTGTCAGGGTAGAGAAAGTGATAAAATGAAAGATACTAGTCCTAAATCTAAAGAACCCTCAGCCACAGTAATGGAAATCAGGTCAGCCAAAATGTCCCTTGAGTCTGCTCAAAGCCAAGGTAAAAATAATGTGACACCTGAACAAAGGGGTAATCAACAAAGATCGCCATTTCCTGTACCAATGTTCCAATCACATGATCCTAGTAATAGAGAGAGCTACATCAGCCCTAGGTATTTAGGGGACAGACCCCGGGTAGGATATCGGCCTGATATGGCAGGTATGAACAATAACCAGAGGCAAAATCAAGATCAAAGAAATGATGGTCCCTACCAGTCATTGGGGACACAGAGCAGATTTGATCCCAACACCATGATATATGGTAATCAGGATAGACCCCGATATGTGGATCGATTTACTGATAATGGAAATCAACATAGGGGCCAGTACCCACAATCTGAGAGACAGGACATGAGGCAAAACATGAACTACAATCCACGTCAGTACAATGATTCCCCACCAGGGGACTATAATCAAAGGATGGGTGCACCCCGCTCCCCTCCACAAATGAATCAAGAGTTCAGAAACCATCCAAACCAACATCAATCACCTGAGAGGTATCAGAATAGATCCAATCAGGGGGAAAACAAACAATATCGACCTAGGCCACAGAAAGAGGATTCTAGAGAGATGGAAAGGTTCCAGTGCCTTGAGGCCCAAGTGAAAATGTTAGCTGAGCAAATAGGAAAGCTCTATACAGCGCAAAAACAACCTTCCAAAGAGGGGGCTGATGGCCATAGCAATGACCGGGGGGCTTCCGAAAAGTGACTAAGTACTCATGATAACTGCAGGGCCAAAATGACAGATTGCTCTGATATAATTTTGCATAACGACCCTGAGATGCCTAATGAATTAAACATGAAAGTGCCAGTAAATGAACATGTGACAGAAAGTGCAAATACTTCTAAAAAAGAGGTACGGTATAACCTAGAGCTAAATAAAACAGTAAAGATTTGCACAAATGAAAAAGAAACATTAGGAATGCCAAAAGAACAAAGGGACAGATTTAAGAAAAATGACTCATGCATGGGGAATACCAGTGAACAGGGAGTAAGTGGGGATGCTATAGCTCCTTCCCTGGGCAAGCAAAACAATGACCAAACACAGGCAGAAAAAGGGAATACTCAAAAGGAGGGTACAAGTCAATCACCTGAAGAATTCTTTGAGCCACATATTTTTGAAGAGGCTGAAAGGGCTGGTATCACACTAAATGATCACAAATGCACAGAATTAAAAAATGACAAATTGCTGAATGATGTTGTTACACATGTTCAGTTGGAAGGTTGTAGTGTGGTCTCTGATGTTACCCAGATGGATGGGCGAACAGTGGCCACACTCCAAAAAACCTTTGATCATGGAGAAATGAATAAAGTCTCTCGCGCAGAAATGGGTAAAAAGGAGGGAAAAATGTCTTTCCATTTACCAATGTGCTTAGCCAAAAGTGAAAAAGGCCTGAGAAAGGTGAGCCCTGAAATCAGTAAGAATTCACACTTCTTATGTATATTAGAGGACGTTGAGGACAGATATTATGCACCCATCACTGTAGAAGAAAAATGCCACACCTTTGCTATGATTGACACTGGCGCACAGGCCACAATTATGTCCAAGGAGCTGGTAAAGAGTATCAATGAAGGGAGATCCCCACAGAGTCAGATCACAGTGAAGGAAAATCAAGGTCCAGTGCATAACTTTAATGGGGAGGAGTTGCCCATCATAGGTGTAACTGAGGTTGACATAAAAATAGGAAAGCACAGAATGAAACAAGAGGTATTGATCACATCTATTTGTGAAATTCCATTTCTGGTGGGGACAGATTGCCTGAAAAGATTGTCTCCTCTCATAGATGGGGTGAATGGAGTGCTGTGGTCCTTAACCAAAAAACCATTGAGGCCTAAGAAACTAAAATCACAAAACAGCAACATAAATGAATGTCACACCGTTGCCAAAAAAAATGATGCTGTGGAGGTATATCTCCAGAATAGTTGCATACCTAGTGTCACTGTTATATTAGTGTGTCAAGACAAAATGCAGAGCAACAATGAAAAACTACCTGTACAAATATACTTGGACCCAAGAAAAAATTGGCAGACTGCCATAGATGAGCACACATTACGTTTTTATTTAAAAGAGAAAACATGCAAACAGAATATTTCTCCTAAAACAGATTCAGACAAACACATTACCACTCTGGCAGAAATACACATGGAAGATGAGCAACCATGGGTTCATTTTGGTATAAATGACTATTTTAAAACAATAAAAGGCACTTTAGCGCTTGGACATGAAAGGAGTTTCATTAATGAGAAATTGTTGCAAAAAATAATGGAGAGGGAAGAAATCCCGAAATTTAGGATTAAAAACCAATATGTTTCTGGGTTGGACAGTCCAGACTTTGAAAACCGAATTGCAGGCAGATGCATGCTTAAAATTAGCATTGGGCAGAAAACAATTTACCATAATGTATGGATAGTGAGTGGAGCACAAAATGAATTTTACATGGGCAATGACATCATGCACAGAATGTGTATGGTGTTAGATTTCCTTAATCAAAAAATATGGTCACGCCTAGGTGGTCCGGCACCTGAATTTGAAGACAAAAGAAGGGCTTATCACTGTGCACAACTGGTTCCTTATGCAATCGAATTACAAATGAGGAAAGATACTATCATTCCTGCATTTACAAAACAGTTTACAATAACACTGAAATGCAAAAATGGACAGCAGATGAAAGACTCTGATGCATTTGTATGCCTGAATGAATCCATAAAACAGCAATGCCTGTATTATGAATACATTCCATTGGTAGATATTGGTGAAGGATCTGTAAAAATTAAGGTAAATAATAAAGGTTGTCAGGATATTCATTTAGAGGAAAACTCCCCATTAGGAATGGCCATACAAAAATCACATTATACGGCAGATTTAAATAACATGGTGATTGGAAATATCCCTGAAAAGTATGTAGATGCCAAGGGTGAGTTGCCAGAACACCTGGACTCTCAGCCCAAAGGAATATTTAAAATTCATTCTGTGTATCCTTATGATTCAAATGAGACAGTGTGCTGCCATCAAGAGGATTGCATAATATTTAATTTAAATGAAAATGAAACAGAAAATCAGCCCATTGAAGTGGAAGCTGATATGCCAAAATATTTAAAAGTGGCAGCTTTACAAAAAGACACAGCCACACAGTTAGAGGAAAGCGCCGAGATTCCCTTACCAGAAGATTTTCCAGAATTTTCCAAAATGGTAGAAGAGCAGATCTCCTTAGCAGATGCGTGTGACAGCAAAGAGGATAGGGACAATCTGAGGGAGATATTTATGTAGTTTAAGGATGTATTTGCAAAAGATGCTTATGATTGTGGTTTAACTGATTTACATGTGGCCACACTACCAGAAGGGTGTAGCAGAAGTCCAGTGTTTGTACGCCAGTATAGACTACCGCTGGCATGTTTAGAATCATTGGCAGAGATTATTAAAAATTTGGAATCGCGGGGAATCATCAGGCCCATTCATAGCACATCCAATACACCTATTTTAGGTGTGTTAAGGCCAAATGGTCAATGGCGGCTATGTGCAGACTTGAGAGAGTTAAATAAAAGAGTACCAGTATCTAGATGGCCACTGCCATTCATTGATCAGGTCCTAGCTCAGGTACATGGTTCAAAAGTATTTACCACATTAGATCTCACCTCTGGATATTGGTGCATGCCATTGGCAGAGGAGATACAACATTTATTTTCCTTTACATTTGACAGGACTCAATACGCCTGGCTTAGAGCTCCGTTCGGGTACATCAATAGTGGGAGTGAATTTGGCATATTTTTGAGAAAGGCCATGCCGGATGCAGCGGAAAGAGGAACAATAGTTTACGTGGATGATGTCCTGATGAAAAATGAAAGCCTGAAAAGCCATTTTGATGAAATAAAACATGTGCTTGGCCAATTGCAGAAAGCAGGCGCCAAAGTATCTTTGCAAAAAGCACAATGGTGCAAGAAAAATGTGAACTTTCTAGGGCATGAAGTGACTGAACATGGGCTAAATCCCCAAAAGAAGAAAATAGAGGCCATGCAAAGATTAAAAGATCCTAGAAATGTGAAAGGAGTAAAAAGTTTATTAGGGATGATAGGCTATAACAGAAAGTTCATTGAAAATTATGCAGAAATCACTCAACCATTGACTAAACTGCTTAAACGGAATACTCCCTGGAAATGGGAAAAAGAGCAGTCTGATGCAGTGGCTAAATTAAAGGAATGTCTTGTAAAGGCACCATGTTTAGCATATCCCATAAAGGACAGGGATTTCTTTATAGAAATAGGTTTTTCTGAAGATTGTATGTCAGCAGTGTTATCACAAAAACACGATTTGAATCACAAAACCATTGCCTATGCAAGTAAGGCATTTTCCCAAGTTGAAATGAAATTTAATGAATGTGAAAAGGCCCCATTAACCACTGTGTGGGCGCTACAACATTTCCGCCCCATTGTTCAGGGAGAAAAGGTGATTATTGAAACAAATCATCAACCTTTGCAATTTTTAGAGAGTAAAAGAATTAGATCAGGTAATCTAGCGCAGTCCAGAATCACTTCATGGACGCTGGCATTACAAGGTTTTCCTGTAGAAGTGAGATATGGACAAAATAAAAAGAACCCAATTGCTCAAGGGTTAGCTGACTTACATGACTGCGCAGCTGAACAAATACCAAATGAAATGGAAGTGGAAACTAGTTTGCAGGAATTTGAACAATCACCACACAAAGCTTTTGATGAAAAAACATGCAAAGATTTGCCAACTGTATATGTGGATGGTTGTGCTTTTCACATTGAAAATGACAGTAATAAACAATTAGTGGCAGGAATAGGAAATGTCTGGTTGAAATGTGAAGGCGTCCCCAGTATAGGGATGAGGATTGGAGCTAGGAGCAGTCAGGTGGCGGAATTGGCAGCCGTTTATAAAGCAATTGCTACTGCAGTTGATAAATAGTTCAGTGAAATTGTCCTGGTGACTGATTCTGACTATGCACGGAATAGCTTTGTGGAGTATTTGCCTGGTTGGAAAGCAAGAGGCATGGTTACATACAACAAAAAGCCACTTAAACATGGAAAAATGATACAAGCCATAGACACATTGGTGTCAGAGAATAATTTAACAATATACTGGAGAAAAATTCGTGGGCATGTAAAAACACCAGGAGAGGATAAGGAGGGAAATGATAAGGCAGACCACCTGGCTAAGATTGGGGCTGTGATGGGAGAATTGCTACCTATTGATTATTTAATGGGTGAAATACAAATTGATGCAGTAACACGTTCTAAAGCACCAAAGGAGGTAGATCAACCAGTGGTACAGTGGAGTCATGACACGCCAGACCAAGATTTGATTGAGGCACAAAAGAATGATCGAATTTTGGGAATCTATTATAATCATTTGATAGATCCTGAACAAAATCCTTTAACAGAAAATGATTGTATGGGAAAAGAAGAGTTGAGGGTGCTATTAAAGAACAAAACACGAATTAGATTACAGGATTGACTCATGATTAGAGAGTCCATAACAGGACAAATACAGTGGGTGGTACCCCTTTCATTCAGAGGGCTAATGCTACACCATGCACATGATGCCATAACTGCAGGCCATAGAGGTTCACAAAAAAACATTAGAAATACTAAAAGATTATGCTTACTGGCCACATATGTCCCAAGATGTGGAATTATATACTAGAGGATGTCTAGTATGCGCCCAATTTAAACCTGCTTCACCAATGCATAGAGCCCCATTAATGAAAAGAGGCCTAACTCTTCCATGGTCAGATTTGCAAATAGACTATGTAGGGCCTTTAAAAAGGTCGAGCAGAGGAAACCGTTATATTTTAAGTGTGGTATGTTTGATGTCAAAGTGGATTGAATGCATTCCTGCACCAGATTGTAGTGCGCAAACAGCAGCCACATTGCTGGTGAACCATGTGTTCTCAAGGTTTGGGTTGCCACAAAGAATTGAGTCAGACAGAGGAAGTCATTTCACAAGTATTCTAATGAGTAAGGTATGGCAAATACTGGGTGTGAAAAGAATACTACATATTGCATATCGGGCGGCCTCTTCAGGTGTAGTTGAACGAAGCAATAGGTCTGTTGTGGATATTTTAAAGAAATTTGTGGCAGAAGCAGGTTCCAGCTGGGATTTACGTTTACCGTTGGTGTTGATGGCAATCAGATCAACTCCTGCCAAAGCAACAGGTGTTAGCCCCCATGAGGTCTTAACAGGTAGGAAAATGGTGTTACCACAACACCTACTATACAGAACACATGAGTAAACACTTGTGAGTGCATCCACAGTTCATGAATATATTGATGAACTGAGGAGGCATTTGCAACATGCATTTGCTTTTGTGCAGAGAAATCTAGAAAGAGCTGCTGACAGTGCAAAGTCTTATTATGATAAAAAGACATCAGTAAAGGGATACAGTGTAGGGGATCAGGTGTACAAGTTTCATTTTGGAAAAAGTAAACAGAAAAATTCTAAATTTCTAGCAGCCTGGCAAGGGCCATTTCGATTTATAGATAAGGTCTCTCCTGTGGTTTATAAAATTTTGAAAAATGAAGGTGAAACGGCGATAGAGCAGTTTGTCCATGTAAATCAGATCAAACCATGCCATCCCAGACACGAGATCAGGCGGCTTGAGCATGTAGAAACAGAAAGCCTGGGGCTACTACCCACTGATGCACACAATACAACATAAAGTCCCTTGAACACAAAAAGAGAAAATAAATGGATACAATCAGGAGGCAGTGACAGAGAAGTTAAAAAGTTGATTGTTATAATGGCACACAAACACTGTAATATATGTAAAAATATATAATATAAAATAAGTAAATAAATAAATAAATACATAAATAAATAAATAAATAAATAAATAAATAAATAAATATAATGGAAGCTCATGGTTGGTGTGCAGAGAGAAAATGTATTAAATATTGAATGCTGTTTTATATATGCTTGTTTTCTTTTTAACTTGTGTTTGATTTCAGAAAAAAAAAAAAAACGAAATGTTTTTACCAAGCATGTTTTATTTTTGGAAAAAGGGTGAAGTTAGTATTGTGCAATATACTTAATCTGTTTCTTTTCTATTTTGGTTTAGAACATTAACTATTTATACCGGAGGTCACGGGAGACAATGGAGTCCTGGAGCCCACGTGGACGGATTCCGGGAAACCCCCAAAGAGGGGTGAAGACCAAGGCTGCAAAGCGATCAGCATTGAAGATGATACCGATGATATGGTTAATGATGATGATATTTGGAGGGATCTTCAAGAATTCAGAAGCACAGGTTGTCATTGAACCTGGACCAGCATCTGCTATCGCGGTGGAAGAGGCACCAGGATTCATCATGAGTGATAGAAGGATGATTTTCCAAAATATCTACATACCATTGAAACCAGAGATTGTGATTGAAAAACATTTGAACAATACCGGAATTAAGATTGAACAGACTAAAGAGTGGCTGGAAATAAGAAAAGAGGACACCAAGCAGTCAATAAGAGATATATGAATGCAGTTGGAGAAAACATTTGTGAATTCAGCAGACATTAAGAAGAGGAGAGGAAAGAGAGGTGCGGTGATGCTCGCGATATCATTGGTAATGTCTATAGTTGGAGCCATAATAGGTACCACAATATCAGCAGCCAATTCTATTTCGGTAGGAACACTGAGTACTAAAGCGCAACAACTGAGTATTGACCTAGAAATAATACAAAAAACATTAGATGGGATTAGAGGGGGACTGGATGAACAAGTAAGATTCATAAATGAAACTGCAATCATTCTAAATGAACAAGCAGATGTGATGCAACGGGCGACTAAAATAATACTTAAGCATGAAAGAACTTTAAATGAAATATTGAACATAATGAGTCCTGTTGATAGACTATTAACGAATTATATGAGAGAAGTTCAAACTGCAGTTTCACAATTGATTCAAGGACATATCCCCTTGTATTTTGTTTCGCAGGATATTATTCGTCAAATGAAAGAAAGATTGACCAGGAGGGAAATTGATATAATACAGGTAAAAATTGCATTTGAAATGGGTAATGCAATGCCGTTATACGTGGACTTGGAAAGACTAGAGATCGGATTTTTGCTATGCATCCCATATGTAGCTCCTGAACTTATTTATCAAACGAAGTGGGTACACAACGTGGGATTTTGGCAAGAGGACACATTTATTAAGATTAAGACTCCAGAAGTTGTGGCATTTCAGTCATGGGAACCTGAAGTTTATTTAATACCAAACCTGGAAACATGTGTCAAATTTAAAGAACAAAATTATATGTGTCCAGGTAAACCGTTTGTTCCTGATGCCACAGATGCTATTTGTGGTTTGAAATCTGACCCAAATATATCAGAAGGATGTGAAGTGACTATTAGCAATATGGGGAGTGAAGAACTGGCACAGGCTAAGATGGTCAGAGGTAAATGGTTGGTCAGCACCTGTTTAAAGAACATGACGGTAGTACATTTAAACCATGTAACATACGTGGTTAAACAGGTGAAATATAATGTTTTTTATTTACAGGTTCCAAAGGATACAATTGTGTCGATTGGGGGGTTAACATTGTTTCATGTAACAAATGATGTTTGGGAAAGCCAAGTGGAAAATATTGATTTTTTTCAAAGGGATACTTTTCCAATAGATCCGGATGTGGAATATTTATTGAATCACAAAGAAAGACATGTTATAAAAATGAATTTGAGAAAAAACAATATTACAATTAGTAATCTGGGGATAATAGAAGTGGAAAGATTTAATTGAGGAACCTGGGGGGAACGCTCAATAGTGGGTTTGGCTGTCCTGGTGCTAATCATGGGTGGATGGTTGATTGTGCTATCAGGAAAAATGAAAATGTTACTGATTTTAGTAGCTACGTCAGGAAGAGAAAGATATCCCAATACACATGCATTTTAAAAGAAAAAAAAGAACAAGTTGTTTTTAGGAATTGGCTTGGATCGTAGCCAAGTTCTAAAAACAAAAGGAGGGTATGTAAGGATATTTGGCGTGTTACAGCACAGAGTACAGCGCTACTGCACAGGTAGCATTTTTTTTTGATGCAGCACCACCACATGGGTGTGGTGCATTGCTATATGTGTTGCCAGAGTAACATGGACATATAAGTAAAGACAGGCTATTCAGTCAAAAACGATTTTTACATATAAGATGCAAATCTATTTTTACAGTTAAAAGCACACATGTGCACATTCAAAATGCACACTATTTTTCACATGAAATGCCTATGTTGCAAGAGACACATTTGAAAATTAATAACTAACCTTATTAATAACTAACCTGACTAATAAAACTTCATTTAACATAACCCACTAATAAAAATGTGTCTCCACTGCAGAATTAGGCCTACTCTGAAAGTGAACTTTTAAACGCACATTCATTTTTTTTTCTCTGCTGCTCTGTCCACATAATTTGTTTAATGAAATAATTTTTGGGACTCAACTTGTTTCCTTTAAACAACTGTGCCCCTTACCAATGGGTGGGCAAGGGTTTAAGCTTCTGGTACCTACAGTGTGTGGTCATAGACGATGACATGAATTTATGTCGACAGAACTGCTTAATTCCACCCCCTTCAAAAAAAAGGTGCAGATGCTTTGTCTACCTTTCAATGACATGGGGGGAATTGGTGACAAAATGCTGTAATTCATCTTCTGTATTGGGCTTGTCTTGTGGAGAAATTGGGGCCAAAATAGTGGTGAGATATCTTAATCAGAAGGCAATTTTGTGTGGCTAAAAATACCTCTATGTACATAAGAGAAGAAAGATAAGGGGAGGCCAAGCCAAGCAAGCACGTAAAGACAAGGCTGAGAACATGGCAAAGTAGCCAAGATTCAAAGGAGAACCAACATATGGAGAGAAGAGTGGAAATGAACCCAGAGAGAAGAACTGAAGATAGAAAGAAGGGAAGCAAGTCGATAAGTCTGGAGACAAATAAGGTGAGTGGAGCAATACTCAAGATGGGTTAGAACAAGAAAAAATAGAAGAAGCTTGATGGCTTGAAAAGTACGAAAAGATCAAACTTTGCAAATGTTGAAGAGTTGCAGATGACAGCAGCACATTGTTAGAGATGCAGCTGGAGAATGAAAAAGAAGAGTCGAAGGTGATACCAAGATTACTGGCAGAGAGTGAGAGAGGAATAGGGTAAGGAGGGAAAGATATAGCAACAGTAGATGGAGAATGTGAGGGGGCAGAAAAAGAAAATAATATAATTTCAGTTGTAGAAGAATTAAAATGTAAAAAGCGGGAATGCATCCAAGATTGGATAGAAAGGAGACAGTCAGTTATTGTTGAATGAATAGTATCGGGGAAGGAAGAAAATGACATTAAGATCTGAAAGTCGTCAGCATAAAAATGACAGCAAAGACTGAAGTAGGTGAAAATATGATAATGATGTGTTATTTATATAGCGACTTAATCGAAAGTGCTTTACAGAGCACATATTTACATTCAGTATCACCCAAATGAAATTGGTACTCGTTTATCAACTTTGGAAGGATGAAAGGCTGAGGTGGCCTTGCCGGGATTCGAACCTGAGACCTGCAGATCACAGCAGTGAGCGCTCAACCCACTGAGCTATCTTACCGGCAGAACGAGCAGTAGTGTAAAGAGGGATGTGGGGTATAAATTCATCCCCAGAATGATTTCAATGGAGAGGCCAAGCAAGGCCACTACTGCAAGATTAAAGCTGGCTGATGGATGAGACCAATTGGTACATGCAGGTCAGCCCAAAATACTTACTTTCCAACATGAGGCCTAATGAATGTGAAAAGTGGGCCTCACTAAACATTACCAAAATTGGAATGCACCCAGGTGAAGAAAAGTGTGCCTTATAACTTAATGCTTCTGGATGTGTCCAATGGATTCCAAAAGATATGTGTTTCTGACTTCATGTAAAGTGGGAAAAGGCACATTTTAACTGAGAAAAACAAACAACAGCATGATACATGAGACGGCCATACATTAATTGCTGGGCATTTGGAAATTAAAAAGGAACTGTGATTTATATCTAAAAGCAAAGCCAGGTGACACATTTGATTTGACACAAACAGAAATGCTTTCCAACATACAAACTGACATTATTGAAAAGGAAAGGCCTACTTTGTTTTAAAGTGGACACCAATTTTCCATGTTAAACTTTGGCCCATGTGTGGACAATTCCGAATAAACACGCATGTCTTTTCAACTGTTAGATTAAGGAAATATATTTACAGATGGAAAGAAGGCCCAAATGCAATGTATGGAAATAAAATGTAGGACATATAAAACACATATTTTTTTTATTTAAAAGGATACTGTTTTCAACTGGCAAGTGTGATTGTATCTTATTTTGCAGTACCCCTATTGAATTTATGGACAGTGTATCTGGATTCCAAGAAATACACTTCTTGAGATCGAATCCATGGAAGGGTTCGGATGAGGGGATGCTGGCCTGACCTTTTGGACTACTTTTACAATCACAATAAACATTGCCTCCGCTTCACACAGGCCTTATGGACTAAATTGATGAGCATTGGGCCAAGCAGATGTCCAGGTCGTGTGACTTTGGAGAAACGAAATTGCCTGGGTTTTCTGAATGTGAACCTGAAGACTTCTATATTAAGGTATTGCTATGGAATAACATGAGACTCTATTTCCTTGATAAAAAGAAAACTGTGTGTCCCAGTAATTTCATCCAGAAATCATCTTAAATATCACAATAGTCTGTCAGTTCTGTGTAAATATCAACAGCAGTCAATGTGTCTAATTTGTTCTAGAGATAAAAATGGGATTGAGACATTCCTATAAATGACAGAAATCCAAAACTTGGTGAGCTGATAGAAAGTAAAATATATCTGTGTTTTGCTAAATTTGATGTTCATAATTATTTGGGTGTATGAATAAACTATAAAAAAAACACAGCTCACATCCATCAGGGAAGTCCTGCCACAGTCAAAGTAGTGTCCCCAGACCTGGCATAAATATCTGAATCAGAAAATATATATATTTATGGTGGTTATCTGTAAATTGAAGACAGTTGTCCTGTTGTGACTTTCTGAGAGAGAAAAATGTGACTTTAAATGTCATTTTAAAAAGATGCATTTCTCTCATCCCCTCATTATCCATAATTAAGACCCCCTGAACTCCTTGCCCTATCATCTGTCAGAGGCCAGATTAGAGAGGTGGGGGATAAAATGAATGTCCAATCCAATTCGTGGGAATATTCATAATGTGGATGTGTCTAAAGTACTATATAATAGCATTACCCTATGACATGGAGAGAAAGAAGGAGAAAAGAAAGGAGATTTGTGCTTGGAAAACTGGGAGTCCTGTTTGAATGAGACAGCCTCCAAACCTGACTGGGCCACACTGAGCATAGCTGAGCTGTCCATGCCTGTGGTGTCAGCTGACTCCTACCTGTCCCCAAAAGAGGGTCCTAAAATCTGGCTGGTATCCAGAGCTAAGAACATCGATTTACCATTTAAGTAGATATATCCCAAAGCTATCAAATGTGTGGGCAAACTGCATGACTTAATCTTTTCCCTTAAATAGTGGGTGGGGAGGGGCAAAACTGTATAGACCCATTGCCCCTTTGTTTGAAAATAATTAATTTATTCCCCTATTGAAAGAATCACTGGAGTATTCTTGATAAAATTTGAAAAATTAACAAATGTCTTCCCCAATGCGTTTATGTTTATGTTTATGTTTATTGAGTTTATATAGCGCTTTAATCCAAAGCGCTTTACAGTAAAACAACAAGGTACAATAATGAAAGAAGCATATTTACAAACATGAAACAAGTCAGAGATACAGTATGTTGAGCAATTTACTTAAAAGAGGGGAAGAGAGGAAGGAAGGGGAGGGGAGAGGAAGTTGGAAGGAGGTTTCAATGTCTTTTTTGAGGATGGCGTGAGGAGAGGAGGGGGGAAAAGGGAGGGAAGAGAAGGGGGTGGGAGGGCCAGGAGGATCCACCCCGGAGGACCTCCTTGTGCCCCGGCCCAGAGGACCTCCTTGAGCCCCTGAGGTTTAAATGTCAGATTTGGGGTCAGCGGGAGGAGGGAGAAGGAGGGAGGGGAAGGGAAGTGGGGGGGCAGTGGATTAGGGGAGAGAAGTAGGGAAGGACAGTTGGGGGAGTGGAGAAGAAGGGATTTCAGAGAGGAGCGAAGGATGAGTAGGTGGGGGAGAAGTGGATAGAGAGAGGTAGGGAGGTTCCAATGAAGGGGGGCCAAGATTTGAAAAGAGCGGAAGCGGGAGGATGCACATGGGGCTGGGGGAACAGTGATTAGGTAGAGATCAGCTGAGCGGAGATGACGGGTAGGAGAATAAAATGAGAGGAGAGGAGGGAAGAGAGATAGGGGGCAAGATCATGGAGAGATTTGTAGACGAGACAGAGGGATTGGAATTTCAGTTGTGAGAGGAAGGGAAGCCAGCCGAGTTGAGAGAGTGAGGTAGATATAGAGTCTCTAAGGCCAAGGAGACATAGAGTACGGACCGAGGAGTGGTAGACGGATTTTAGGGGAGTCAGGTGAGAGATAGGGAGTCCAAAGAGGAGAGAGGAGCAGTAGAAGAGGCGGGAGAAAATATGGGAGGAGATTAAGAGTTTGGAGGCGTGTAAGGCGAGAGAGGAGCGGATCTTGCGGATGTGGAAAAGGTGGTGCCGACAGGCACGACAGGTTAGAGAGATGTGGTTGGAGAAGGAGAGGAAGGAGACAATGTGAAGGCCAAGATTGGGGGCATGGCTGGAGATGGGGAGATTGGAAGGGGGAAAGTGGATGAAAGGAGGGGGTAAAGGGGAAAGAATGTTAGGAGGGAAGAAAACCACTTCATCCTTGTCAGTGTTGAGGGAAAAAAAATGGGATGACATCCAGTTTTTTATGGCAGTAAGGCAGGAAGAGAGAGTGTGATGGAGGTTGAGAGTGAAGGAAGAGAAGGAGAGAAAGAGTTGGGTGTCATCAGCGTAGAAGTGGTGGGAGATGCTGAAGGAAGAGATGACCGGGGCGAGAAGGGAGATATAGAGAGAGAAAATAAAGGGTCCAAGTACAGATCCCTGTGGAATGCCATAGTTCAAGGGAAAGTTGGAGGAGGAGCAGCCGCCCCAAGAGACAGTAAAGGATCGATTGGAGAGGTAAGAGGAGAGCCAGGAGAGGACAGAGACTTTGAAGCCGAAAAAGGACAGAGTGCTGAGAAGTAAGGGGTGATCGACAGTATCAAAAGCTGCAGAGAGGTCAAGGAGGATCAGAATTGAGGATTGCTTAGCGTGGCGAGCAGTCAGGAGAGAATTAAGTTTACAAGTAAGAGCAGTCTCAATGGAGTGTTTAGGGGGGAAGCCAGACTGAGAGGCGGGAAGGAGGGAGTGAGAGGAAATAAAAGCTGAGAATTGAGAGTAGGCTAGGTGCTCAAGAAGCTTTGAGATGAAGGGGAGAAGGGAGATAGTTCTGAAGTTGGAAGTAAGAAGAGGGCTAGCAGAAGGTTTCTTCAGGATAGGGATGATGGTGGCGTGTTTCAAAGCTGAGGGAGAGGTAGCGGAGGAGAGACAGGTGTTGAAGATGGTGGTTAGGTAGGGGATGAGGAGAAAGTAGATTTTGGGGGTGAGGGAGGTGGGGATGGGATCAGAGGGGGCAGCGGTAGGGTGAGTTTTGGACAGGAGACGAGAGACACAGGCTGGGGTAATAGAAGAGAAGTTGATCATTTTAGCAGAGAAGGAAGAGGAGGAGGGGGAAGGGGGGAGAAGGAAGGAGAGGATGTTTTGGCGTAGAGAGAGAATTTTGGATGAGAAGAAATTGGCAAAGTCAGAGGGAGAGAGGGGAGAGTTAGTGGAAGGGTCAGGAGTAGGAGGGGAAAGAAGGCGAGAGAGGGTATGCAAAATGCAGTGGGCGTGGGAGGCTTGTGAGTGGAGGAGGTTAGAATAGTAGGAGCGCTTGGCAGATGTGAGGCAAGAGTCATAGAGAGATTGATAAGAGAAGTAGGAGGATTGATTAGTCAGAGAAGGGGATTTGAACCAACGTCGTTCGAGGCGACGGAGGAGGCGACACATGGACAGAAGGTGAGAGAAGAGCCAGGGTTGGGAAGGTTTGTGAGAGGGGAGAAGGAAGTAAGTGGATAGAGTTGGTCAAGACTGGAGGATATTGGGGAGGACAGTGAGGAGAAGGCGTCGTCAGCAGAGAGAGATGAGAAGTCAGGGAGATGGCGAAGGGAGGAGGAACAGGAGTCGAGGAAGAGAGAATAGTTGAAGTTGCAGAGATTGTGACTAGAGAAGGAGGGAGCAGAGGGAGAGGGGGAGGACAATGAGGATGAGGGGGGAGTGAGGGAGAAGGAGAGTAAGGCATGGTCAGAGAGATAGTTGGGAAGAGACGAGACAGGTGAAGAAGAGTGCGATGAGAGAAAGATGAGATTGAGAGTGGAGCCAGAGGAGTGGGTGGAGGGGGCAAGAAGGGGAGAGAGGAGGTAGGAGTCGAGTAAGGAGAGAAGAGGGGAAGACTGAGAGGTGGTTGCGAGAGGGAGGATAAAGTCGCTTAGGACAGAAAGAGGGGTAGGGGAGGGAGAGATGAGAGAGAGGAGGTGGTCCAGGTCTTCATAGAAGGAAGAGAAGGGGTCGGGAGGTCGGTGAATAATTAAAAAGGAGATAGCGTGAGGGTAAGTGAAGGATTTGAAGAGGAATTTGAAAGAGGAGAAGGTAGGGTGAGATAGGAAAGGGGATGAAGAAAGACATTTAGGGTGGAAAATGAGATCAACGCCGCCTCCGCGACCTGAGGGGCGTGAGACATGAGAGAAGGAGGAAGAGGGAGGGGGTGGAGAGAGATGCTGGGACAGTGGAGTTGAAGAGGGGCTTCCAAGTTTCAGTGATGCAGAAGAAGTGTAGGTTGAGTCGGAAGAACAGGTCAAGGGCCGCAGAGGCTTTATTGCAGATGGATCTGGCATTCCAGAGGGCAATGCTGATAATACAGGAGGGTTTGACAATGGGGAGGTGGATAAGATTAGAGCGAGGAGGGATAGTGCGAGGGGGAAGTGGTTGGCAGGAGGGTAGGTGAGAGAGAGGGTGGACAAACCCTCACCAGAAACAACCGCAACATTACCTTACAAAACCTCTGCCCACTTATAGACAATATCTGTACCCCTACAAACTACGCCAACCTAGATGCGGAGAAACTCGCTGACCTCTACAACAAAACGTTAGAATCAGCAGTAGACACCATCGCCCCACTCAAACTCACCAAAGCCAAACCGGCAGCCCATATGAACAAATGGTTCACACCAGAGCTAAAAATCCTCCGAAACTCCAAACGAGCCGCAGAAGCCACCTGGAGAAAAACGCCCAACCTCTCCAACAAAACTCAACTCTCGATAGCAGCCACCACCTACAAAACTGCTATCCTTAAGGCCAAAAAAGAGACATATGATAACAGAATTGAGAGCGCCAAATCCAAAACAAAAGAGCTTTTCAATATCCTCAGGGAACTCGAATCCCCCCCCACTCTGGCTGAAACCTGCGTGAAAGATGCAGACTGGTGTCAGAGGATTCAAAAAGCCCTAGCAGACAAAATCACCATGTTACAATCCAAAATCGAACAGAAAAAGCTCAGCCTTTCCAAAAAAACAAACCATCCTCCGTCCACCACCCCAAAAACACCTACTTGCCCCCCCTTCTCCTTCTCACCAGTTTCCACTAAAGAAGTAGAAATCATCATTAAGGGCCTCAAGCCCTCTAGATGCCAAGGGGACTCATGCCCAGCTCCCATCATCCAAGAAGGCGCCAACACTCTGGCCCCCTTCATAACAGCCCTCATCAATGCATCCTTCAAATCAAGCTCAGTGCCCAGCAGCCTCAAGGAGGCCTGGGTCATGCCACTTCTAAAAAAACCTAATCTAGACCCCAATAACCCAACTAATTACAGGCCAATCACCACCGTTCCCTACATCCTAAAGATCCTAGACAGAGTGGCCTACCTGCAAATACAGAAGCACCTGGAAGACAACAACCTCCTGGGTCTCAGACAATCCGGCTTCAGGCCAAGGCATGGAACAGAGTCAGCCCTACTGGACCTAAAAATCCAGATGGACGAGGCAAAGGACAAGGGTAATCTAGCCATTCTCCTACTGCTAGATCTATCAGCTGCCTTCGACCTCGTCGACCATCAGATCCTCACAGAACATCTGATGACCTCAGCGGCCTTCTCTAACCAGGCGACTGCCTGGATCCAGTCCTTCCTAACCAACCGAACCACCCGGGTCTTCTCCCCAGGGGCATCAGCACTCCCTGTCCCCATCACCTGCGGCGTTCCTCAAGGCTCGTGCGTCTCGCCGACCCTATACAATATCTTCACAAAGCTATTGTTTGACCGCCTAGATAACCTAGGTGTCACTTACACAAACTATGCTGACGATACCCAGGTTCTCATCACCCTATCAGGGTGCTACGACGAGGACTCCACCAGAATCAACAACCTTTATTTAGAGATCCAAGCCTGGATGGCAGAGCACGGCCTATGCCTCAACGACGAGAAAACTGAGCTCCTCATTGTCGGCTCCCAACATCGACTAAACAAACTAGCCCCCGTTACGCGTCCATCAACATAGACGGTAACCTAATCACAGTAGCCAAAGAAATTAAAACCCTTGGGGTTTATCTAGACTCTACTCTCTCGCTCAAAAGACAGGTGAACGCAACTGCCTCTTCAACAGCTTACACCAATAAGCTCATCAACGCCTGCAAACCTTTCCTATCACCTTCCAGCTGCATTACACTAGCCAGAGCGTTAGTGCTCTCAAAAATTGATTACTGCAATACCCTCTTTCTTGGCTCATCAGAACACAACCTGAACAAACTACAGGTACTTCAAAATAATGCCATCAGAGCCGCCTTCAGTATCCCACGAAACGCCCACATCTCCAGCTTCAGACAAGATGCTCACTGGCTCCCAGTACGAGACAGAATCACCCTCAGATCCCTCGTCATCGTCCATAAATGCCGCTCTAATGACGCACCCAAATACCAGGCAGACAAGTTCCACAACCACACCTCAACTAGACCAACTAGAACACCATACGCACATTGCCTTTCCGTTCCCAAATTCTCCCTAAAAAAAGCAGGTGGCGCCAGCTTCCCGGTCCTAGCTGCCAAACTATGGAACGCTATGCCACCATACCTTAGAGCAGAACCCTCATTTTGGACTTTTAGAGCCAAAACAAAAACATGGCTTTCCAACAAAAACGCTGCTTAATGCACTTCCTCTCTGCATGCCTCTGTTGACCACCTGTAACCCGGTCTGCTACACCGTTGTTGTTTTATCACAGTCTGTATTGTATATTTTTGCCATGCTGTAACTGTTTCTAAGTCTCCGGCGCCCAGCTACCCCAGGGTTCGGTGCGCGGTACAAATAAATAAACTAAACTAAACTAAGAGTAAGAGGAGGAGGGAGAGGGAACGGGGGAGGGAGATTGATGGAGGCCGGGGAGAGGAAAGATAGATAGAGTGCATGACAAGAAGGGGATTGGTGTGTGTGTTGGTGGCCTCACGTCCAGTCAGTGGGGTGAAGGTTGCGGTAGCAGAGCATCTAGGCGTGGATTGGTGAGGTAGGTAGGAGCCTTTGGATATCAGCAACAGAGAGTAGGAGAGGTGAGAACAGCAGGATCCTTAGGGTGGAATTTGCAGCAGGGAGTGATGAAGGGCAGATGATGAGGTCAGGAAGGCTCTAGGGGGGAGGAAGAGCAGCAGAGCATCCAGGGCAGTGAGGTGGGAAGCAGGGGCTGAGGAGGAGACCCTGAGAGCGGGAGTAAAATCAGAAGGCAGTTGAGTGGGTGTCCGAGTGTGGAATGAAGGTTGCAGCAGCCGAGCATTCAGGGGTGGATTGGTGAGTGTGGTAGGACTTTGGTTATGCCCTGGACGAAGATGGTCTGTGAAGTCTGCGAGGCGGGTGCACACCCCTCAAAATGGGTTGCAGCAGCAGAGCGTTCCGGGGTGGATTGGTGAAGATGGTAGGACTTCAGTTATGCCCTGGATGTAGATGATCTGTGAAGTCTGCGAGGCAGGCACACGCCCCTCAACAGGGGACCCTCACCTCTTAAGTCGTGTTTGTGTGACGGGACTTTTGTACAGTACTTCTCCTCAGCTGTATTGCTTTTTGCGGTCTTTCAGGGTACAGAGTGTGGCTACTGTGGTGGTGCTTCACTGCAATGTCACTCCATGTGATCTGGCACCATAAGGTGGTGTGTGTAGCGGTAGTGGCCGTTGCCGTGCAGATTATGGGGGGATGCAAGTCTCTTTACCCCCAGTGGAGTGCTGCTCAAAGTCACGGTCACCTTTGGACACCAAAACGTTGTTAGCTGATTGGCTAGGGGGTGATTGTTGCTCCTCCACAGGATCTTCCTACATGCGTGGTACATACAGTATGGGCGCAGCAGATAGGGCACTCCTCCCATTCCCAGGGTTTGCAGGGCTGTAACGCAGTAGCTACCGCTCAATAGGGGCAGGTGCCTACCTCCGTGTGTGCACCGAGAATCACTTCACACTGCGAGGCTGGTGGAAGGGAGCGCTCAGTCGCACTGTAGGGCCCTCCATCCCCGCGGGCTGTCACAGTGTACGCAGCAGCCACTGGGGTTTCTTTCTTGCCACGGTGGTGTCAGCGTCCTGATGTTGAAGGTCCGGTCCGTAGTGGGCAGCACCTCTGCGGGGCCTCACCGTTGGGAGGTCAGTCTATAAAACCACAGCAGTCCACAGCACTGTTGTGGGCGGACAGTCGGGGATGTTCTTTATGTTGCGCTGGGCTCCTCGTTCAGGACGTGATATCTCCAGGTTCCACTGTCCGATTTTGTTTGGGTATTCTCGTCCTCTTGGAGACCCACAGCCGGATTTAGTGCGTGCAAGTCGGAGAGACACAGGAGCTGGTAGGGTGCTGACAGACGCTGGATGATGACACACAGACGGGTTCAAAGCTGGGCTGGAGATGTGTCCCTGGAGGTCTGGGATGTGGATATGCCTGCTGCGTAGGAGCTTGGGAGGCCAGGTAGGCCAAGCCAGTGCACTGATCAGGGTCGTTGTTGCCAGGAGTTGAGTGGCCGAACCACGTGGAAACACAGGTAGGCGACCTGCAAAAGTGTTTTGGGCAGGCTGTGTAGAGAGACACAGTGGTAGTGGAACACGGGTAGGCTCCGCTGTCTGAGAGCTAGAGAGGGCTGGAGGCCATGTTGGCGCACACGCGGAAGAGAACCGTGGGCTGCGTTCTTGTAGAAAGAGTAAGCGATTCTTGAAGAAAGTTGGTCCGGAGGTGCCTGGGGTATTAGTGAACAGAAATGTGAAGAGAGGGCTCAGTAAATTGTAGAAAATACTGAACTCTGTTGGCTTGATTCAGCCTGAATGGAGGAGACGCCGGATCAGGCTTCCATGCTTCTGCGCCCCCTGGTGTTATGGTCTCTATAGCCAATAAAGTTATTGGGTGACCCTATTTTCCTGTAACTCCTAACTTCCTTACAGAAGAGGGGTGCCCCTGGTCCCAAAACAAGAATCACAAAAACCCTGCCTTTCATTTGCATGTGTGTGTTCCAAAACACATTTTCCCATTCATTCCAAATCCCCAAAGCTGTGCCTTTCATTTGAATGTGCTGTGTTCCCAAACAAATGTTCCCATTGTTTTAATTCCCAAAGCACTGCATTTCAAATTAAATAGCCAAATGAAATTCACAATATGTTCCCAGTCCCTAAACCTTGCCTTTGAACTGAGGGGTGTCACAAATAATTGATACCTGGATGGATGCTGGGAGAAAAGAGCATTTTGATAAATAAATTAATGACTGCATGTTTTAAAGTTTCCTATGTGTTAATGTGCAAAGAAATCCCATGTATGATCTGATTTAAAGTTCAACCTGTGTTTTGTTGTTGCACTGAAAGTTTACTAAGAAATACATGCTAGTCTATTAATGTGAGTACATTTCAAATGTTATTATAGTGGTGTAGCTATTATTAATTCTGCAATTTGAATAAATCAATATTACCTTCTTCTACACACAGGCATGGTTCCTGGCTTATGGGTGGCACAGGGGGAGGAAGCTGAGCGGAATTAGACGGGTTGGAAACCTGACCAAGTCTGAATATGTGAAGCGTTTTACGGTGCAACACCTTGATTGGAGAGGGAAGGACCTCCCTGAGTTGAGAGTTGCCGTCCAATAAAACATTACAGGGAAAAGAAGAGGACCTCCCCATATTGAAGTGGAAAAGTGCCTTAGAACTAACCAGCCCAAGAGATGTATGGAGAGGTAGGATTCAAACCATGAAAGTAAAGAATCAGAAAAACCCACAGAAACGAGAGAAGAGAGAAGCAAATTGTGATCCACAGTGTCAAAGTCAGCAGAGATTTCAAGTAGACTCAGAACAGAAGTCAGTTTAGCATGACAAACAGTGAGTAGAGTTGGTGACACTGAGAAGAAACAGTTTCTGCGGAGTGACATTGAACAAATCCAGATTAGTAGAGAAAGAGTTATCAAGATAAGTCGACACTTGAGTGTATACTACCCATTCAAGAAATATCGAAAGATATTGGAGGAGAGAGAAAAGACAGAAATTAGAAAGGATAGATGAGTCAAAAGAGGATTTTTTGAGAAGAGGAAGAACCACCGCATATTTGAAAGAGGAAGGAAAAAATGCGATGGAAAGGGAGAGATTGAAATAAAAAGTAAGAACAAGAATGATAGAAGGGTAAACTTTAGGAATAAGAACAGATGGAACGGGATCAAAGTCAGAGGCAGTAGCATGAGCATGGGCAATTTAGTGAGCAGTATCAGAATCAGTGAGTAGCGAGAACAATGAGAGGGAGGAATTTAAAGGAGGTGGAGCAGCTGAAGAACTTGGCATGGAGAATGGATGCAGCTTGAATTGAAGAGAGTAGAAGGAACTCATCATTGATAAAGAATTGTGCAATTTCAGTAGTGGAGAGAGATGAGGATGAGGATGGATGAGAAGAAATAGGCAACACAGGTGAGGTGAGATTGAAATAATAAGATTCCAATATTGCTCTTTTTGGCAATGAGAGATTACAATCATAACAGGAGGGTAAAGAGAGCGTGGAGATAAGTTGGCAGTTGTGATTTTTTGCAGTGCCTGATGGAGTCAAGAGTGAAGTGACAGGAGATGGGCAGTAAAACATGGTTGCAGAGGTTTATGAGAAGGCCAATGTGGGTGTGTTAGATGAAGGGAATCTAGTGTGGAAATGAGGCCAGAATTGAGAGAGAAGTGTGCCCAGTCAGCAGCAAGATGAGAAAGGTTGGAAGGTGAACAAAGTGAATGTGAGAGTAAATTCATAAAATGGCCAATATTAAACTGTCAAAAATTACATTGGAAGAATTAAAGGAGGAAGGAGAAGATATGTTGGGTGAAGGGCTAAAGAAGAAGAAGGGAATATGGGGAGTGATCAGAAGAAATACAGGGGAAATAAAGATTGAAGAAGCCCTGGGTTGGGAGGAGAAAATTAAGGCAAGGGAAGAACCAGATACATGAGAAGGGTGGTGTTGACTATTAGTAGAGAAGATATGGGTGAATAAGAGGAAGAAAAGGATTGGAAACTTGGTGGTAGAGAGCTGGAGACTGAATTCACTGCGATGGAAGAAACGTCGAGAGGAAGAATTGAGGAAAGAAGAAGTCTAGGGCTTCACAGAAAGTGGAAAGAGGGCCAAGAGGTCAATATTAAATAACATTTCTTTATTGTGCATTTAGTTAATATCTAAAATCTTTCACACAGTCATCAGCATATGTACATCAATTTTTTACGCATCAATTTTTAGACAAAATGTATACATTATTTCATTTTACAAAATGCACCTTAAATACATTTAAATACAAGATGAAAGTTAATTTTAATTGAACAGTCCGGGGATACAATGTTTTCTAAAAATTCAACAATTCTAATTAAAAGACTTATTTCATTCAGTTTTAAAATACAGATCCATAAGTGCTCCTCATGTATGACTTTGAGGTTGTAGATACATCTACCCACCTTCTCATGTTAGAGTTCTGCGATCTTGGGGCATTACACACATGAGTGTTTTAATGATTCCTGCATCTTGTTACAGAAATTACATAATCCCAAACTGGGAGCCAGGTTTTCTCGTGAACCTTCAACCTCCTTTGTCAAATACAAATTAAATCTTAGTCTCATGGCCTTTATTCGGAAGTCCCTAGATGGGTGCTTTCTCATGCAATGAGATAAAATGTTAAAGCTTTTTATATTGTGTTCAAAGTGATCATTGAAACATTGGTAATTCATCTGAATTGTCCTGTTTTTTAACCATTCATTAGTGTATAGCTTATATTTCACCTTATTGAGGTTACTAACAAGTTCCACAGCGAAAGAGTCAATCCTTGTTAGTGTCAACTCACAATTTACCTTCCAGTCCACTAATGGTCTACAGATAGCTTTGGAGAGTTCTTGACCCAATTGTATGTACACTGATGCATATGGGGGAGCCAATATTAAAGCATATGTTTGTAGCCAGCGGTCAATAGCCCTAATTCATGCCATAGGAAGTGAATTGGGCAGGTGCAGGGCCCTTTTCCAGATGAGAGCCTCTAATGATGACCAATTTATGGCAACTCCCAAGTTTTACACACCAAAGATAAGACCTGGCAAGATTTTTTGACTGTATAATTTCAGCATGGGCAGTGTTGAAAAGCGACCAGTTGAGATACCGAAGCCAAAAAGGATGATCTAAATTTCTTATAAATTTCAGCTTTACATTTGTTTGATGACCCCGTACAGCCCAAATATTTAAACTCCTTTACTACCTCCAGGGCACATCCCTGGACCGTCCATGTATGAGAATTCCATTTGGATTTTACTTCATTTAATATCAGGACCTTTGATTTAGCACCATTTAGTTTGAGGTCCAGACTTTAGAAGTAAGATTTAATTTTCCAAGGCATGTTGTAGTCCTATTGGAGTTTTGTCAGAAATTATGACATTGTCCTCATAGTTTAAGTATTGGATCTTGGTCTGTACCAAAGGAGGGGGATTTGTGCAGACATACTACCAGCAAAGGCCCATGTCCATTATATAGAAATAAAATCATAAAGGTGCCACGACACACCCTTGATACAATCCCGTTAGTGAAGATCCAAGCAGTACATGACCCACTTGCGTCAAGTCTGACCCTAATCTTTGTGCCCCAGTTTAATGATACAAGGATATCTATGGGTGCGCACGGGCAGTCGTCCAAGAAGTGAATATATGATTGGAAAAGCTAGGAGGAAAGGCAGGGCAATATGGCAAAGATGATACACAAAGGAAGAGAACAAAAAAGAAGGAGATGAGGATGAAAGTGAGAAGGAAGAAGGGAAGAGAAGTCCTGTATCATCACCAATGCCAAAATTAGAGAAATGATCAGGGTGACTGAACTTATAATGTACACACAGAAAACTTTCACTTATAAAATAATGACATTTCAGATTGGTAGACTCAAGACTTTTCATTTTTACCAAATGCTTTAATACATACAAATTGCTTTTAACACGACACAGATTGATGACAGAACAATACCTGTGAATGATACATTGATTTCTTTCCAGCCAATTTGCCTGGACATAAATAGAGGTTAACATGTATAATCCCTTACAACATTCAGGAATCATAGTGTACACATTACACGCAGACAAGGTGCATAATACATTTAACACAATAAACACTGGGGGGAGTCAACACAACAGTGTTTCGGCCATTCATTAGCTGATCTGTATAGCTGAGAAGTGAGTGGCCTTCATCAAGATGGGAAGAGAGTTGGAATGAAGGGGTCCTGTTTCTCTCTGTCACGTAATGAACACAGATATATGGTTCATAGTGTGTGCTAATTCAGTAACTAATTAGATTAAATTCATTAAGCTCCCAATGCATGTCTTGTTAGAAAAAAGGAAGGACCTTGTTCTCAAAGGAAGGAGATCATTGATCTTACCATGTTTTAGTATTGCCACAGAGTAATACAAAATGTCCTATCTTCTTATTAGATCTAGAAAATGGCTGACAATTTTTGGTGTTTCTTGATTACCCAAGTTCCTATAGGTATAAAAGAAATCGCGGTTGAGAGTGGATTAAAAATACCCCTTATATACTCCAATTCAATATAATGCTATTCAGATGGTCGTTAGTGATAAAATCTTACCCTGTGTGTGGATCACGCTGGTACGTTGGGGTTCGCGTTCATGGTGGGTGCTGCTCAGCCAGAACTGGTCCCATTACTGTGGAAAAAGGTATATTATTACCCCAACCAATGTTTGCATGGATCATAGATAACAAATCCAGTGACACCATGAAATTATACCGAACAAGTGACAGACAAAAAGACTACACTTGATGGATCTAGCCTGGGTCGGCTGCCGATAGCCTGTTATGACACAGTCAATATCCAGATATGACACCATTGTGTCAGTACTTGCTGTCTTTAGGACAAACCAACATGATGTACATCAGTTAGATGAGTTAAAAAGGCCTCTAAGGGTGATTTAGTGAAAAATGTATGCCTTTAGACACCCGTGTCAATACCAGTGAATTTTGACAAACGTCTCGGTATGATACATTCGGGGCACTATCTTTGTAAAAAGTATAAACTGGGCCACGCTGCTTATTGCAGTAATGATGCCCATGGCCTCTGCTCTGGTTTGAAATTCATGAACAGCGCTGGTTTATTTGTTTCTTGAGACGCACCTCTATGTGTATCTCATACATTTGAATGAGTGTGTCGAACATAGGAATGGTCGGACCCTTATACGGATCAAAAATATAGTCCGGCACGTCTGGAGTAATGAATCCTACAAGGACCAGCGCGAGTGTACAGCGGTGCCGCTTTGTCTCTGGCTTTTCGAGCAAAACACTGTGCAGCGTTGTCATGGCAACCTATACATTTATAGACCAGCAGCCATTTTGAAAAAGCTGAAGTGTCCATGGATACCGATGTCATTGACAAATCAGCCCTAATTGTCTCTTTATAGTCCAGAAACACTTGGGACGTGGTCGTAGTACCAAATATCAAAAAAAGGAAAATTATAATGAATAAACATGGATGATTTAGAACAATCGTAAACATGTTGTAAGGGCTTATACATGTTACCCTGTATTTAGGTCCAGGCAAATTGGCTGGAAAGACATCAATGTATCATTCACAGGCATTGTTCTGTCATCAATCTGTGTCCTGTTAAAAACAAGTTTTAAAGCAATTTGTATGCATTAAAGCATTTGGTAAAAATGAAAAATCTTGAGTCTACCAATTTGAAATAATGTCATTTATTGTATAAGTGCACGTTTTTTGTGTGTGCATTAAGTTCAATCACCTTAATAATTTCTCTAATTTGGATTATCAACCTACCTTGGTACATCAGAGCTTAGCCAGGAGCCCCTTTGTTCACTCATTACCAATGCCTTAAAGAGATTCAGGATATCTAATGTTGTGGAAGGTCCTATTCCCTGAGTTAGGCTAAGTGCATTCTGGTACATGCATTGCTTTATCTTTGGGTATTTTCTTACTCTGTAATTCCTCACCCTTTCAGCCAACTGACTGCAACCCATGCTCTAGATCATATGGCATTTGTCATCAGTTCATACAACCCTTTATCATCTAATAATATACCCTTCCAGAAGCAATTAAGTATACTTTTACACGACAGATCAACTATGCCGTGGATGAAAATACCTAAATACCCAGCAGATTTGCAAGAAACACTAGAGGCATTTCCGTGGAACATTGTTTAGATATATGGGAAATTTGCTTTTAATATTTGAAAGGACATCATGGAGAACATCACAGCAGATCATCACCTCATTAGACATGTGTGTGTGTGTGTGTTTGTATATGCATGCATTTGTGTGACTGGTAAATTTGGTTCAGTAACTTGTCATTTTAAGCACAATACAATGGCAAAATGTATAGTGATAAGCAGTGAAATGTGTAATGTTTAATGGTGTGAGTTCTATGTGGAGGTCCGGGGTACTGTTAACCAGAACGTTCATCCTCTTATATTTAATCCTGTTGAAGACAGTGCTCCTATATACTGAGAAAAGGGGCATTATTGTGTATGCAGTCTTTTCTAATATTTCTAGTCCATTAGGACAGGCTGTCTTCAGCAAAACAGAGTGCATTCCGAGCCATGTTGCCCTTTTGCAGAGAGCTCTAAAATGGGTTTGGCTGTGTATTTATGGGCTAATAGTTGTATGGGGGATTCCATACATAGAGAGCCAAAGTGCAATGTGGGGTACTAAGTTCTCTGAAGGTGTCTGTTCTGTGTGATCCTGAGTGGATTTATAGAAACATAGTCCTGTGTGCCTTGCTGTTCTGTGGGAAGATATGCACTTTATTTGGCATGTGCTCTGCTGCCTGCTGGGGGATGACTTCTGAATTAAGTGAAGCATTGTACCATTTGTGACATGTGGTCCCATGGCACCACTGTATACAGGGAGACCACCTGTGTTTTGGGAAACAGTCTTGTGAACCATAGATACTAAGTGAGAAGCAGTGCATTGTGGAAAATGTAATACAATGGGGCAATGTGCACATTGAGAAGCATAATACATGTTGGCCCCTGCATTTCTGTGTAGGCAGCTCTACAGAAGCAGAGTACATTCTGGGACTAAGGTCTACTATGTAGGCTTCTATAATACATGTCATATAATAATATAATACATTCTGGAATATGTGGTGGAATTTACACGGTATCAGGTAATATTATCCCCATATATATGGTCGCCGTATATAATATCGCCGGGAAAAGATTGTGGTGATATTATATGGGTAACCATATATATAGGGACACGGGCAGGAAAAAAAAATGTAAAAAAAAAAGGGTTTGGGGGCTGCGGGGATATCCCCCGCATGTTAATGCAATAATGTCCCCACAAAAAATGGCAATTTTTCGGCGATATTTTTGCATGGCGATATTTTTGAGGGGACATAATTACATGGAACCATTTACACAGGGTAAAGCAAATGTGAAATGGGATATACAATCATGTGGGGAAACCTGTTCTGAGTGAAAAACAACTGTAGGTTGCTGGATGCACCTATGCAGAGAAAATAATTGTGCTCCTTTTATTCAAAATGTAGGCAGCCGCATCTCACCCCAGAAATAAAAGAATGTTTGTATTAATCAATACAGTGGCTTTTATTTTCTTCTCAACACGATTGACATTAATTTTACATGATCCTAGGGTGTGCTTTTAAAAGGGATATTTATTAAAAGATAAACAAAACATCTATACAACCTTCATGTCGATGGTGGCAGTAAGCCATGAGCAAGGGCAGCACACCATATCTAATTATCAAGTTGAACCCTGCGCCCCTTCCTCTGCAATGTTTTCTGAGGGAGGTTGTATAGCATGAGAGTCTTAACTTGTGTTTAGCATTGCATTCTTGTTGTCTGACACACATTGGAAAACATATCCATGGAATGCTGCATATACCTTTGTGTAATTCTGTAACAATGTTACATTCCCTTCCTGACAGAAGAATATCTGGTGTCATCCTCTTTGAAGCTTAGAGCTGTCTATTTATGAATCTTGAGAATGCAGTTGCCAGCGGACCTTTAACAGAAAGCTCTTTGAAGCACAGAGCTGGCAACGGCCATTTATGACCTAGGTCTGCCCCCTTGAGTGATTCCAGCATCTGCCTTTCCCTTGTGTCGGACAACAGGTCTCTGAAAGTGTGAATTACATTCTTTTGGCTGATTGGAAGATTTTATTTTATGTGAGAGGAGACTGCTGCTCCAATCAATGAGTTGGATTTTTAGTGTGCTGTAGGTAGGCTCATTGACAAATGATTAGCATTTGTTGTGCTCTGGAATGCATGGCTTTTGAGTACAAAACGTCCAGGGAGAGTCATGAAGTTTATAGTTCAGCTTCAAAGCCTGCATTTACACTTTTCCCATGGGAATGCATCCTCCAGTCCTGTATCTGTTGGGGGAGGAATTGCAATTTTTACTTTCTAGGCCCACAGCTGCTGTTTTATTCACAAATGAAGCCTTTCTTTCTTTTTTCCATTGGAATTGTCACCTTAAACTAATCAACATTATTTATAGTATTTATTTATTTATTGTGTGTTAGGTACATTGAACTTTTCATACATATGGAACAAAATACAAATTCAATACAAAACACATATCAAAAATAGTTTTAAAATACATATATAACTTTTCCAATTATTTAAAACCATTCATCCTTGAATAATAACTTCTCATCACTACAATGCAAAGAGCAGTCTCCTGATCACATAGAAGGCAGTGCCAAAATCCATTGAAATATACCTCCTTCAGATTTGACAAGATATTTTCAAATAATCAAGTATGATAATCAGATAGCATAGAACACTGTATAAATACATGTTTGACACCGCCACACCGTCCCCAGATGAAATGTTTTAGCTGCCTCCACATTCAGCATCCTATATGAGGTAAGACTTCTCAGTAACCCCTGAACCATAGGTACACATTCCAATGTGGTTGCCCTGTTAAACCATCCCCAGAAATAATAACATTTGTCAATCAGAACATTATACTGTTTAACCAATGATGGTCTCAACATGACAGCGTGATCACTCTCTCTAATTTCAACCTTTAGCAGCACTAAACCAACAAAATCTCTCAGAACATTCCAGGCTATTGTCAACTTCAGGGGACTATGGTCAATACTCCTGTTTGGTGAAAAGCTTTTAACTTCTTACAAGACAAAAAAGATGATCTGAAACAAAAATATAATCCAAAGTTGATTCAGCCCCCGTAGTAGACCAAGTTTGTTTAGGCGTAACATCACGCATAACACTTCCATTTACTAAAAATCAGATCCCATATTTCGAACTCTGATTATTTTCCCTCGATCTCTTAGGGTGTTGGATATTCTATCTGCCCTGACGATGTTATAACAACTGGAGTCTAGACATTCACTGTTTAAATTTCCCATCAGGATAATTGAAGCACCTTAATCAGGAATATGGCCTATCAAGGCCCCAGATATAGCATGTAAAAATCTATCGTGTTCCATAGAGAGAGGGTTAAAATACACATTACTAGGCAAAGACCTTGGAAAACCTTCTGGTCCTCCCACCCTTTCCAAATTACTACTAGAGTGTCTTTTCTATCAAGTACTATGTTCTCCATCAAAACATCCATATTGTGTCTTAATGCACACAAAAGCCACCCAAATGGTATTGTATGTATTGCGCGCCGTCACCTGCTCCCATCACAGTCGCTGGGCTCCCTCATCCCACTCCTACCCAGTCCCTGGTCTCTCCCCACCCCATCACACATCCTGGGCTCTCCCCACTCTGCTCCCACCACTATCCCATGGTTCCCGCCCATTGTGCTCCCACCATAGTCCCTGGGTTCCCCGCGTCCCGTTCCCAACACAGTCTGAGGGCAAGTGGCAGCTGGTGATTTTTTTAAGTGGAAGGGCATAACTATTTCCCCCAAAAATGCCATAGCGACAGAGCATAGTGAGGGAGCCCGAAGCAATAAAGAGGGAGTTGGGGGGGGGGGGGTTCCCCCTGTGAATTTTTGTTAACTAATGGTTTAAAATGTTGCATTGGAGAGCATACTTTTAACAAAAAAATGGGTAAATAGCCAAACAGTTTGCAATTGGTGCTGTGGGGCCCAGGGGGCATGCATGACATTTTTTACTGGACATCTATGATAGATGTCCAGTAAAAAGATACCATCCCTGTCCCCTGGGCCCCACTGGGCCTAACACAATCAACATGATTATGTGTGTATGCAAGGCGCTGCACATTCATACAGCAATCATTCTATCATGCACACGAGCATCCATCACCATACACTCACTCATAACATAAGCATGTTGTAATTAGGCCCAGTCTGTGACTAAAGGAATGAATATCCATTTACAACTGTGGGCCACTTTTTCATTGTTGCCTGAGACAGTTTCATGCTTCAGCCCGACCATGTGAGCCACCCCTGCCCATTTCTTCCAATCTAATTTTTTTTTAAAATATATATATATATTTTTATAGTTCATGCTGAGCTCTCAGGGCCCCCCAGGGATGCACCCATGGACCCCTGGGGGGTCGCGACCCACAGTTTGAATACCGCTAATGTAGAGGATAAATCCCCTTAACTTTAAATGTACGCTCATGGTATAAACAGTGCAATTCATTGCCCATTAATGATTTGTCTTTCAGGGGTATGTCATCAGACTCAACCTGCCACTGACTGTCTGTAATTTTTGGCAGTCTGAAAGTTTCTTTTGTTTTGCTGACTGGCCCTGAAATAACCCTTTGGTTATCCATGTTGTCTAAACCTGCTTGCATGACACTTTTCTTCCTTTTTTTCTCCGTCAGAAAGACCGTAATATATTCTCCTGCTCCACAGGTTTTATTTGAGATGGTATAAAAGTAGGTGCAGTCGACACGATGGGGAACTATCTTTTATTTATATTTTTTTATTTATTGTATGTGGTTCATAATGGTTATACAAAATGACAAACTTAAACCTATAAAAGATAACATAAAAACGGAGTTACCAAAGCGAATATTGTTCCAGTTTCAACAAGAAACAACATTCAATTAATGATCTTCCAGTACCTTTTGAATCACAATTAGAAGTTTAATCAGAGCTGAGGTTATAGATATCTTTTCTCCTAAAAAGAGGATTCTCCACCATTCTTCGGCAGGTATGTAACCATACTTGGTGATCACATCGCTCATTATGTTCACTCTTTGCTCTTTCAAAGCCGGGCATTCCATCACCAAGTGCTCTAAACTTTCAATCAAATCTTCCTCGATACATATCCTGCAGCATTTAGATGCACCTCCAGACTTCCCCCATTTAACAGTCTCCTAAGTGTTAAATAATTGTAGGCGACGTGTGAAAAACTGATCGCTAAAAAAACAATTAGGGAAGAATTGCAGGTATCTCGGAAGTGTGTTTAGTTTGCGACTTTCTTCCAATGATTTCCCGTATGCTCTGTATTTCTGTCTTTCTGATTGTGTGGATCCAATCCTGCATTTTTTCCGGATTGTTAATAAGAGTTTGAAGGGATTCCCCTAAACTCACTAAAAGTCTCATGCACTTATCTTCCCATTCTATCAGGGCCAGATCCTTGTGTTTAATCAGAGCATTTTTCAAAAAGATGTAACTGCCCTTAGCGTGGGCATCCCAGTGCCTTGTCCTCCCCCCTCCTCCATGCCCTGGCCCCTCACTCCCCCCCTCTCCTCCCCTCATGCAACCCGGCATATGTCATACATCACATGTTGGAAAAAACAACTCAGACACTTCGTAAAGTTGGAAGATTAAAATGCCTCAGCAGCTTTATTTTGCATAAAGTCTTGGAGTTATCTTACAGGCGATCCGTAATTCACCACCACAGGTATACTACTCTGTGTGCGGCTACCTAGGTATCCCTTGCCCTCCCCCCCTCTCCCTTACCGTCCTCGTCCGGCCGGTGGACGCCTCAGGTTGAGCCCGGCCCTTGCTAATAACCTCTCTCTACCCCCGGCCATTTGTAGATTTCCCATGACCGAGTTTTTTCATATGCCCCCCTTTTGCTCTAGGTCTTTGTTGGGAATGCCCTGCCCCCCCTCCTACCCTGACACTGACCCCGTGTCCTGGGTCTGGGTCTAGATAAAACCGGCAGCCACGCAGTGCCTCACTAGTGTTCAGGTTCCTATAACGGCACCACCATAAGTGCCCCAACATTACACATATCCCACATCCGTTGTTAAGGCCGACACCGCCCTCCGGTGCTGGCCCACACCTTTCTGCCTGCCTATATGGTCATCGCTTTGCGATGCCCGTCTATTTTGAGTCGTTTCTACTCTACTCTGTCCCCCCCTTCGTCCTCCAATTGCCGCTTCTACTGGAAGCCCAATCCTGTCGATGCTGCCCCCCATGTCTCCCTTCCGTCTTGCCGAGCCCCTAAGAACTTCCCAGTCCCTCTCCCCCAAGGCCTCTCTGTGAAGTCTGACCCAGTGCCCCCCTGCCAGCGTAATATCTCTTCCGGGTACCCTATCCCTTCTCCTTCCGTCCTTTCCCAAGCTTGCTCCTCGACTCACCAGGTCCCCAGTTTTTTGGGTCCCGCCAAACCCACCCCCTCCCTGTCGTTTCTGCCCCTCCATATCCTAGCTCCATTTCCCCCCAGCGGCAGACTTCCCAGCCCTGTTCTTCCGTACCCCGTCTCCTGTCCCCCCAGCTTTTGGTCCTTGCTGCCCTGTCTTGGATCCCCCACCTCCCTCCCCCTCATGCCCCCCTCCTTCCGTGAAGACTTCCCCTTGCTGTTATTTTGTCACCGTTAGCTGACCCCCCCATAGTCTCCTCTTGTCCCCCCCAACCGACTTCCCTTGATGGCCTTGTTTGTGAGTTTGTTATTCGTACCCCCCCCACGCAATTTTGGGCTTGGAATTGGCTCCCAAGTCCCCTACGTCCCTCCCCTTTTTCCCAGGGCCTCCCCCGAGCCTATTACTCTTGGGGCGCTGTAAATCTAATCTGTTGGCTGATCATTCCCCTATGGGTCTGCCAGTGCTTCGTTAAAGGGATTGACCTGTGACACCTCCGAGACTCTCTGCTGGCTGCCGGCGGCGGAGAGTTCCCCCCAGCCTGCACAGGGCACTCCCCTCCTAGTATTTTTTTTGCTTTAGCATGCCCCCGCGCCTCCACTTCTGCTCATTTGTGTGGATGTTTGGGAGATGGGGGGTGGTAAGAGGAGGAATTGCCTCCCCTTTACCCCCTAGCCCCCACCCACGCCCTTTCGATCTGTACCCAATTACGTGCATCATTTGCGCTCTAACCCTTACAACCCCCAATTCGCGGTGTTTGGTACTGCCTCCCTTGCTCCCCGTTGCACCGGACCGAGCACCCCACTCCCCAGCAACTCTCTGCTCAGCGTGGGGGGGCTCTAAGCGAATGTGTGATGCTTCGTGTTACCATCCGGGGCCTGCTGCCCAGGTCCCTCGTCGGGATGTAACGGTATAACGTTAAAGATACCGTGAACCCCTTAATTGAACAATAATAACCGTCACGTTGATCATACCGTTATACCGTTCATACCGTTAAGTGAGCTTTTCAATCTAATTTGGAAAGGCTGCAGTAAGCAAGTGCTGCCCAGTCTTGTCTTCCCCTGTTGGATGTGCCGTCTGCCAAGTAGTTTCAGTGGGCGCAGTTTATAATGCCATTTCATACACCACCTGTGCCGGACACAACATCAATATGTTAGCAATAGGAAGAATAAATACTGTGCCAAGAAGGAAAATGGTTTTTCTTTGGGTTGGCGGCTTTGGGGATTATATATTTGTATTGGATAATGTTTTTTAAACATAGAAATGGGGGATTTCCCTGGTTCTATCATTGAATTTACATGTAATAAGTCACACCGCGAAAATCACTCATCTCTGTGGGTATTCCCTGCTGCCATAGCAAAGGGTAACATGTTCGTGATTACTGAACACCTTATGTCCCGTAAGTAAACTAAAGCCTGTAATGTAAAGAGAGACTGCATGTGTGTGTGTGTGTATGCACGCAAGCGTGTACCATCATCAGCCTCCATTGATCTGTGGTATATAGGTTACCAAGAGGGCAACATGTTCACCTTCCTCCATAGCCCGTGCCATTTTGGGTTTGTCATGCTATCTCAATTCAATGAAATGTGCATATTTCACATTGAGGTGCTACTTAATGGTGATGTCGCATTCCGTGTATTTGTTGCATGGGGGCAGCGCTATGGCCAGCGGCAAAATGGTGAATGCTATAACGTGGTTTGGCCCAACGCGGTTCCCAGCCAGAGCAAGGCATAAAGAAAAACTCCTAATAAAGCCTTAACGTCCCCCTGCACTTCAGTATCTGATTTGCCCATCCAGAGTGACCCCATTAGACATTCCTTAGACTTGTGACATGATACTCCAACTCTCTACGTTGCCACGTGTAAACACCATTTAGAAAGCCCATGCATTCGATATCCACCATACCGTTCCTACTAAACCCGGAGCCATTTGAAATGTGCCGCTCCATAGCTATGGTAACGAAACTTGGAAACCCTAACAGTGGTAAGGGAACTGCATGCACTACTATCCCACCTAAACTTTTTCCAATGCATGCCGATTTCTGCAACTTTATAACTGAAGTGGCAATCGCTGTCCATACAAAGCTTGGCCTCTTTCGTGTGTGCATAATGGTGACCTACTACTTTACGAGCCGTAGAGCTCAGCATTGGTAGCGGTGCATGATGTATGTAGCAAACCCCTGTTACACCTCATGCTTGCAGACCTGCCGCTGTGCACCCACCATGTTTCGTTTTACCAAAAGGCGCGCTGACACCCATAACACCTTCGTGCCTCGGGGAGCGTTGTGAATGCCATAACGCTGCCTAAACCGACCAACCCCAACTCCCTCCTTCACCCCTTTACCCTGAACGTGCAGCCATCGGACACGAGGTTTGTTGCGGGTGGGCTTTGTTGACCCTTTCATCCCATGGTCCTCTCCTTTCCTTGCCCCGTTCCCTACCCGTGGCGCGGCGGCCATAAATACATGGAAAAACCTGCTGCTTTCCATTTTTACTTTTGAGGGAAACCTTCTGCCTATCGTTGAACTTACTAACACGTGGCGCGGCAGCCATAGAACCCACATGCTGTCTTCCTTTCTTACATTAGATACAAACCTGCTGCTTTTACTCGAGCCTATGAAAAAGTGGCGCAGCAGCCGTAAAACAAAGAAAAGCAGGCCGCCCCTACTCGAGATTATTACACGTGGCGCGGTGGTCATCGGTTTTGGGTTACCACCTGCCTTTGCTTAAACAATTCACGTGGCGCGGCGGCCATCGCAATAGAAACCGCATGCTGCATTCCTCCAACACAAACATACTGCCTTTGCTTAAACAACACGTGGCGCTGCGGCCATCAAAATAGAAACAACATGCTGCATTCCTCTACTCACACTGGGTACCCGAACAAACCCCTTCCCCTACTTCGCCGCCCCCTTACTACCTCACACATTAACCGGGACAACCATGTCTAACAAAGCAACGAGCACGCCATACTGGATTCCCAACACAATATGGTGGATAGTTGAAAAGAATTTAGACTCACCCTGAGACTCTGCCCTTTGTGCATCGCGCCATACTAACCCCTGTAACACAACATGGCCATGCGCCGAAAACCGGCGACGGAACAAACAAAGCATTTCAAATGCGATTCCATCGCTTCACATTTTTCTGTAAAGACAAGCAATTAACTGGCCATCACTTAAAATTCCGGTAACTCCTGGTTTCCAAATAATGCCTCCTGAAAAACCCCTTCAGTAAATCAGATAGCCCAGATAGCAGCCCTGTACCATGTATCCCTGAGCTTATTCAACATCCAGTTTCACCGCCCCTGCAGCCCTGCTGCCACCGACGGCAGGACTGCCAAACGGTGGCATACATAAATGAAATAGGCATTCCCCTTTAGGACCAGCCCCTCCACATCAACACAGCCCCCGAGGCACCTCGGCCAACCATGAGCTCATCGCTACACCCCCTATCTTATGTAAGCGCTTTGAAACGCATTGTGTACAGGTGCTATATAAATAAACTATCCTATCGTTTATGACTCCAGTATCCCCCACGGTACGGCGGCCACTCCCCCCCCCCTTTTCCTTACTAAAGTTTCTCCAAACAAAACATGCATATTGTACCCAGCAGTGTTCGTTCGACACACCAATAGTACACAATGCCCCCCCTGTCCATCCACGCCCTAAGGAAAGTAACGTAACCATCAGCATTGGGCCTTAGCATTTTGATGTTCCCCGCACCTCCTTTCAAAACCTACTCTAACACCCTGGTCCCTGCCGCTTCCCCCCACCCCCTGAGCTGTATTACTCGGCCCACCATCGTCCACGCCATGTTCGTGCTGCTAACTCCTGTCCCCTCACCGAGCCAACCTGTCACCTTCATGTCCCACCAACTAACCGTGTCCCGTTATGCTATCTCTGCAAAACGCACATCCCTCTTTTGGACGTTATTTCCTCCACGTCTTGGTAACAAGTTTAAACTTACCTCGCATGACGCAGGGCTGCACCTTATTTCTCCCTCATTCCTTTACATCGCATTTTTCCTTCCCCCAGTCGTTTCCCTACGTCGTTGGCATGCCGCCATTACCCACGCGGCCGCCCATACCAACTCTTGGCCTCTCTACCGCGACCCTGCCTTTCCCACTTCTGCCGCGTTCCACCTGCCCCTCGCTCGCCACTACTCAGACCCCCCACCTTACACGCATGCCGAGTACCGGCCTCCCCCACACCTATACAGCGCATAGGCTCCCTGTAACGCCCGACTACTCGCCACCTTTGAACCCGCTCCCTCCTTTCTCTTCTACCCTTACCAGACTCGCAGGACTGGAACTTGGATTCGCAGGAGTGCAGGAACGCTGGACTCTTAGGACCGGAACACTGAACCAAACCCATCTTCCTTCTGGGGGCAGGAACGAGGAAATTCCAAAGTAAACAAAACCACGATCCGGTGAGTCAGGAAACCGAGGGAGAATGTGATGGTGTCTAGAAAAGACCGTGCCTTTATGGGGCCTGCTTCTCCCTCGGTTCCCTCCCCCCCATCCCCGCCCCCTGACCTGTTTGAGTCGTGGGGGGAGGAGGTAGGCTGGTCAACCCCCACTAAGGGGCGGCGCCCGCCATGCCACCTTCGCTGGCACGTTTGCCCGCCATCACATGCTCTTCTATGCACTTCCTATAGAATGCCAGGGTTTTCCAATCAAATATTGCTTCTAGTGAAGCAAGCCCAATTTCCATTCTTAGAGCTTGTATCAGAGACTTCTTGGAATTCTCAATACCCTTTTCCAGAAGGTACCCTCTATTTTTGACCAATTTCCAGTTTTCAAGCTGAAGCGTCATAGGTTAGTTTTGGGGTCACTTTTCCTCTGTAGAATTTAATCAACATAATCAGTGAGAAACCACAGTATCTCTTGAGAAGTATCCTCCTTTGTATTTCCATGTTTCTAGCTTTTCTTGTCAGTGATTCATATCTCAGGGTGTCAATCGAGCTGGAATTTAAACACACCCCAAGATAAGTGAGGGAATGTACCACGGGAATCTTCAAGCCCATGAGATTCCACTTAAGCTGCTTAGTTTCCCGTTGACCTTTTTGCAGACCTAATGGCAATATAAGGGATTTTTTGGTTTAATGGTCAATCCATTTCCTTCGATGTAAATTTGTAATGCAGCCAATTGCCTCTGCAACCCCACCGGGGGTTGTTCAAGAAGTACCACGTCATCTGCGTACAGAAGTCTCCCAACCTTCATGTTGGCAATTTTGGTGGGAAACTTCTAATGCCATTAAATGCTAGGTCAATGTCAGAGGTGAAGAGGTTGAAAAGTTCCGGGGATAAGGGGCATCCCTGCTTCTATCCCTTATTTGTGTTAACATCTGTAGTTAGCAGGACTCTACCATTCAGTCTTACTTTGATTGATGTGTTGTGGTGAAGCTCTTTAATTGGGTCCAAGAGAGATCTTGGACAACCCCAGTTGTGAAGTTTGGACCATAGTATCGGGCGAGTGACTGTGTCGAATGCTTGCGATAAATTAATAAACTCTACATAGATTTTCGTTTCTTTGTTTCTTTCTGTCCGAGATTTTAAGAGGTTTATGATAAAGACATTTAAACTAGTACCCATTCCTTTTACAAAACCTGATTGCCAGATATCTCTATGTCCCGAGATGACTGTCCATTCTCGTAGAGGTTTCAATATCAGAGAAGCAAATATTTTCCCAGGGACATCTAAAAGGGCTATCGGGGATAGTTGATGGGGTCTAGCCGTGGTCCCTTTTTATAAAATGGAATGATGATAGCCTCTTTCCAAGAATTTGGGATCTTCTGTAACTTGACTATATACGAAAGTAGAACTGACAGAAATTTGGGCCATTGGACTTTATCATATTTTAAGGTAATATTACTTAAGCCACCTTGCCCCGGTGCTCTTGAATTATTGGATTTGTGAATGATCTCCACAATTCCCCCTTGGTCGGTTTCAATCAAATCCCAAATCACCTTTGTTGGTAAAGTTTTCAGATCTGTCTCTGGATTAAAATCACTAAAAGACCCAAAGTACGTAATCCAAGTAGTCGCAGGAATGGGGTTCAGGGTTTGAGCCTCTTCAGACGTGTCTAGTTGGATTATCATGCTCCACATTTCTGCTGAATGTCTGCTTCCGAGTGAAGATAACATCTTCTTGGAATCCCTCCTCCAAAAGATTTTTTTGTGATGACACAACCAATTATGGTATTTGTTGGCGAATTGTATGCCGCGGGCGAGTAATCATTTTTTAGCACAGCAATTTTTCTCCTCATGATCTTCTTTTGATTAACTATAGTCTGATCAAAGACATGTCAATGCATAATAGCAGGTTTGCTTATACTGCTAGTTTTAACCTCAAATATGTTGAATAGGCCCAGGCAGTCCATTGTTTCAAGTACTTTGTTCCCTTTGGCGTGCTTAATGATCGATCTAAGACAATTTGTTAAACCTGCTATTTTTTGTTTAGCGATTTTTATTCTGTTCCTCCCTGTGGTTACATCCAGGTTCGTATGATACGTGTCGCCATTGATTTGAGTGACTGAGATCAGGTTAGCTGATAGTAGGTTGTGATCACTATCCTCCATATGTTCCACTATCAACATGTTCGAAACTGCCACCAACGCTTTGGAATTACAAATGAAGTCCAACACCTGAGCCCCGTTCTTTCCCTTTGTTGTTAATTTTGCAGGGATATCATCAGTGGTGCTTCCATTCATTATTGTCAGCTCTTTTAGATAAATAGTTTCCTTCCACGTGGATCCTCTTCTTTCTGCAGCTGTTGCAGTAATAGGGTCGTGATTAATTAGATCTCCGTGTTTGTCAATGCACACCACATTCAGGTCGCCACATATCACAAATCAGGGGTCTGACCATTTCAGTCTGCTTCTGTTGATCCAGTTAGCCACCCGAGTGGGAAACAATATGCTTGCCATACTTGCCAGGTTCCAATAGAGGTTAAACAGGATCAGAGTTTAAACAAGGGGGAACCATTCTACAGCCACTGATTTGGCCACATTAATACTCTCTACCATACACACATTTGGAGGGAGCTTGACATCCTCAACCTGCATTGTTTCAAGTCCACTTTGGTGTTCAACTCTAACTCCGACCCAACAGAAGGTATAGTCAAACTATGGGATTATCCTGTATCGAATGACCATCTATAACATCATTAGCAGACTTATTAGTATCTGTAAAGATCTTTTTTCCTGTCGGAGATGCCTTTTGGGAGACCTGCACCTGTATAGCTTGACATTTCAAGCCATGTAAAAAAGTGCATGAACCTTAAGAGACCTGTTTTGATATATCCTTATATTTGTGTTACTTCTTCTTGCTTTTGATTATTTATGGCTCATCTACATCAACTCTTTTGCTCAGCATGTCTATCCCCCTGAAAGATGCTGTTTTAGTTGGCTTTTTAGGGGAAGGTGACTAAGGGGACATTGCAAAGAAACCAGTGTCTTGCTCGGTGCCTCTGAAACTTACTCTCACCTCCAAAATGACTTAATTTGTTTGTATAGAATGGTCCAATCCTATTCAGAACATCCAATATTGCAATCTCAACATCTATTGGTCTGAGCCCCTCCAGTTTAATTGCTGACAAGCCCCCTGCAGTTATAAAGCCCTCCTAAAAATTCATTTTTGCTCAAAGCTCTTTAAAAGTTGATCCTCCTTCACGAATCTCAGACTGTAATGTGTCATAACCATAACCGCCCGCCATGCCACCTTCGCTGGCACGTTTGCCCGCCATCACATGCTCTTCTATGCACTTCCTATAGAATGCCAGGGTTTTCCAATCAAATATTGCTTCTAGTGAAGCAAGCCCAATTTCCATTCTTAGAGCTTGTATCAGAGACTTCTTGGAATTCTCAATACCCTTTTCCAGAAGGTACCCTCTATTTTTGACCAATTTCCAGTTTTAAAGCTGAAGCGTCATAGGTTAGTTTTGGGGTCACTTTTCCTCTGTAGAATTTAACCAACATAATCAGTGAGAAACCACAGTATCTCTTGAGAAGTATCCTCCTTTGTATTTCCATGTTTCTAGCTTTTCTTGTCAGTGATTCATATCTCGGGGTGTCAATCGAGCTAGAATTTAAACACACCCCAAGATAAGTGAGGGAATGTACCACGGGAATCTTCAAGCCCATGAGATTCCACTTAAGCTGCTTAGTTTCCCGTTTACCTTTTTGCAGACCTAATGGCAATATAAGGGATTTTTTGGTTTAATGGTCAATCCATTTCCTTCGATGTAAATTTGTAATGCAGCCAATTGCCTCTGCAACCCCACCGGGGGTTGTTCAAGAAGTACCACGTCATCTGCGTACAGAAGTCTCCCAACCTTCATGTTGGCAATTTTGGTGGGAAACTTCTAATGCCATTAAATGCTAGGTCAATGTCAGAGGTGAAGAGGTTGAAAAGTTCCGGGGATAAGGGGCATCCCTGCTTCTATCCCTTATTTGTGTTAACATCTGTAGTTAGCAGGACTCTACCATTCAGTCTTACTTTGATTGATGTGTTGTGGTGAAGCTCTTTAATTGGGTCCAAGAGAGATCTTGGACAACCCCAGTTGTGAAGTTTGGACCATAGTATCGGGCGAGTGACTGTGTCGAATGCTTGCGATAAATCAATAAACTCTACATAGATTTTCGTTTCTTTGTTTCTTTCTGTCCGAGATTTTAAGAGGTTTATGATAAAGACATTTAAACTAGTACCCATTCCTTTTACAAAACCTGATTGCCAGATATCTCTATGTCCCGAGATGACTGTCCATTCTCGTAGAGGTTTCAATATCAGAGAAGCAAATATTTTCCCAGGGACATCTAAAAGGGCTATCGGGGATAGTTGATGGGGTCTAGCCGTGGTCCCTTTTTATAAAATGGAATGATGATAGCCTCTTTCCAAGAATTTGGGATCTTCTGTAACTTGACTATATACGAAAGTAGAACTGACAGAAATTTGGGCCATTGGACTTTATCATATTTTAAGGTAATATTACTTAAGCCACCTTGCCCCGGTGCTCTTGAATTATTGGATTTGTGAATGATCTCCACAATTCCCCCTTGGTCGGTTTCAATCAAATCCCAAATCACCTTTGTTGGTAAAGTTTTCAGATCTGTCTCTGGATTAAAATCACTAAAAGACCCAAAGTACGTAATCCAAGTAGTCGCAGGAATGGGGTTCAGGGTTTGAGCCTCTTCAGACGTGTCTAGTTGGATTATCATGCTCCACATTTCTGCTGAATTTCTGCTTCCGAGTGAAGATAACATCTTCTTGGAATCCCTCCTCCAAAAGATTTTTTTGTGACGACACAACCAATTATGGTATTTGTTGGCGAATTGTATGCCGCGGGCGAGTAATCATTTTTTAGCACAGCAATTTTTCTCCTCATGATCTTCTTTTGATTAACTATAGTCTGATCAAAGACATGTCGATGCATAATAGCAGGTTTGCTTATACTGCTAGTTTTAACCTCAAATATGTTGAATAGGCCCAGGCAGTCCATTGTTTCAAGTACTTTGTTCCCTTTGGCGTGCTTAATGATCGATCTAAGACAATTTGTTAAACCTGCTATTTTTTGTTTAGCGATTTTTATTCTGTTCCTCCCTGTGGTTACATCCAGGTTCGTATGATACGTGTCGCCATTGATTTGAGTGACTGAGATCAGGTTAGCTGATAGTAGGTTGTGATCACTATCCTCCATATGTTCCACTATCAACATGTTCGAAACTGCCACCAACGCTTTGGAATTACAAATGAAGTCCAACACCTGAGCCCCGTTCTTTCCCTTTGTTGTTAATTTTGCAGGGATATCATCAGTGGTGCTTCCATTCATTATTGTCAGCTCTTTTAGATAAATAGTTTCCTTCCACGTGGATCCTCTTCTTTCTGCAGCTGTTGCAGTAATAGGGTCGTGATTAATTAGATCTCCGTGTTTGTCAATGCACACCACATTCAGGTCGCCACATATCACAAATCAGGGGTCTGACCATTTCAGTCTGCTTCTGTTGATCCAGTTAGCCACCCGAGTGGGAAACAATATGCTTGCCATACTTGCCAGGTTCCAATAGAGGTTAAACAGGATCAGAGTTTAAACAAGGGGGAACCATTCTACAGCCACTGATTTGGCCACATTAATACTCTCTACCATACACACATTTGGAGGGAGCTTGACATCCTCAACCTGCATTGTTTCAAGTCCACTTTGGTGTTCAACTCTAACTCCGACCCAACAGAAGGTATAGTCAAACTATGGGATTATCCTGTATCGAATGACCATCTATAACATCATTAGCAGACTTATTAGTATCTGTAAAGATCTTTTTTCCTGTCGGAGATGCCTTTTGGGAGACCTGCACCTGTATAGCTTGACATTTCAAGCCATGTAAAAAGGTGCATGAACCTTAAGAGACCTGTTTTGATATATCCTTATATTTGTGTTACTTCTTCTTGCTTTTGATTATTTATGGCTCATTTACATCAACTCTTTGGCTCAGCATGTCTATCCCCCTGAAAGATGCTGTTTTAGTTGGCTTTTTAGGGGAAGGTGACTAAGGGGACATTGCAAAGAAACCAGTGGCTTGCTCGGTGCCTCTGAAACTTACTCTCACCTCCAAAATGACTTAATTTGTTTGTATAGAATGGTCCAATCCTATTCAGAACATCCAATATTGCAATCTCAACATCTATTGGTCTGAGCCCCTCCAGTTTAATTGCTGACACGCCCCCTGCAGTTATAAAGCCCTCCTAAAAATTCATTTTTGCTCAAAGCTTTTTAAAAGTTGATCCTCCTTCACGAATCTCAGACTGTAATGTGTCATAACCTTTATCCATTGTGTTTAATATGCGAGAAAGGGCAGGGAAGGAAAAGGCATCCACTACATTCTGCACCGGGTTGATGTTAGAGGATGCACTAAACTGATTGCTGGCCGACCCATCATCTTTCGAATCAACCAGCAACATACTATCTAAGAGGCATGGTATTTCTTTGTCTGAGCATCTTGGAGTCATGTCAGCTCTCTCCATGTTAAAGTTTTGTCAGAAAAGATAGGAGTTGACTCCAATGAGCGAGCTAAGGATGCTCTATATAATTGCACCTCCTCTCTTCCATCCCACAGCAGGGAGCGCCTTGAGCATGAATCTAAAGAAAGGGGCACTCTCTTTGCAAGTTCTTGGGAGATAATGGGGGCCAAAATTAAAACATCTGATATCAAATCCTTATTAGAAAAAACAAGCAGATCCTCGGGATTGATGTGCTCCAAAGTACATGAAGTCCTTGATGCGTCATGAATCAAGTAATTACGCCTTTCTTTATCATCTGGTGGCTGAAGTTCGATTGCCGTGCTTGGCAGCTGCAGAGTCGCTGATGAAAGCATGATCACCTCAGACATTAATGGATCAGAAACACCTGACCAAGCTACTGCCTTTGCCAATGTCCGCCCAGTCATTACCTGCTTTGCATTAGTAGTAATCATGTCGTTATTCAACTTTCCAAACTTTTTCGGGAATCATTTTTCCAAAATGAGATCCATTGCATACATTGTTGACAGCCTATTGTCCTCCATTATTCTCCTTTTACTTCGCAGATCATATACCATAAATATCCCAAGACAAGCCTCACACACTGTTTTACAAACACATAGCTACGCTTATTCACACGTCTTTACACTTAATACCAATCTGCCAAGTACATCCAAACATCATGTAGCTTTTTAATCTGCACAATGGATCCCAGCAGGTCTCACATTCTCATTTGCATCATCAAACAATTTGAGCATTAGGGTACAAAGAAGATTTAAAAGTTGACTTACACTGGCGTACACCAAACACTTGGCATCCACACTTCACACCTGCGCTTTGTGCAAGCTTGACTTCTAAATACAACAGAGGCTCAAGGTGAATTAAAGGACCCGCTACAGACAGCTGATCCAAAGTTTCAAAGCACGATTCAGCTCCACTGCTCACCACTGAACACCAAGAATGTGGCATCCATACTTCACGCTTGTGCATTGCGCAAGCTTCAAATACACCAGAGGCTCCAGGTGGATTAAAGGGCCCACTTCAGACAGCTGATCCAAAGTTCCAAAACACGATTCAGCTCCGTTGCTCACTGCTGAACACCAAACACTTGATTTTTCTTTGCTTTGTAATGAACCTCCTGTCAAAGGTGGTGTACGTTTTTAACATCTCTGAATGTTTAATTATACAAGCTGATTTTCAGTCCCATAAAGAATTAAACAAATTCTCAAGGAGTTCCCCCCTTCTCACCTGAATCCGTTCTTTACCGGTGTCCTTGGATGCTGCCTTCTTTCGGATGGAACGGGTTTTGAAGAAGGCGGCCCGTGTCTCTGCCGAATACAGAATGCGTTCAGTTTTCCAGGAGGCCGAATCCAGGAATCCAGGAGGCAAGGTAATTTCACTAGGACTAGAATCCAGGAGGAAGAAGAAGGGGGAGGTTCAAGGTAGGGAAAGCGGAGTGGAAAGGAGAAGAACCGGGAGCTACGGAGGACACGTCTGGTCGCTACTTCGCAATAGTATTGAGAGGCGCGGAGTCGCGGAAGGCGTGGTCTAGAAATAGAGAAAGGTTACGTCCAACACATGGAGCAAGAAGGGAATGCGTTGGATGGCCATATTGGAGGTATTAAAGTGTATAAGCCCGTTGTGACAGGGACCTTGAGGCCCAAAAGGGGCGCACCCTGCGATTCATGACAGCATGTCTCCTCCGAAGACCCTTCCTTCCTGGTTTGCCCGGGTCGATGAGGTGGAACCTTCTGAGCAGCTGTGGGGCCTTGATGTTTGAGAGAGGTTTCCAGGTTCTTTCGCTAGGAGGATATCCTTTCCATTCAACCAGGTATTGAAGCTGGCCCCTTCTATACCTGGAATCACAAATTCGAGACACCTCATATTCCAATTGGTCATCGACCACTATAGGAAGTGGTCTGGAGGGTTTTTGGGAGGATGGATAGTAGGGTTTCAATAAAGATGTGTGAAAGACTGGGTGTATCTTCTTCCAGGATTTAGGCAACTCGATCCGATAAGAAACAGGATTTATAATTTCTTTAATGGAAAATAGACCATAGTACCGAGGGGCCAGTTTACTAGACTGTAGATGTCGGGGTAGTAATTTTGAGGACAACCAGATCTGATCGCCGACTGCATAAGAAGGGCCAGGTCTTCTTCTGGAATCTGCATATTTATTGGTCTGTTTCCTGGCGTTCTCCAAAAATTCGTTGGCTTCATTATGTATGTGGACAAGGGTTTCAATCCAGGAGTCAACTGTAGGTACTGGTGTAGATTGGGGAAGAACAGAAGGTAGGACCGACAGATGAAATCCTTGACTGCAATAAAAGGGGCTGATCTTAAGTGCTGAATGGTCAGAATTATTGTAAGCGAATTCAGCCACGGGTATCAGGAGCGACCAGTCATCCTGGACCTTGGTGGCGAAGCATCGAAGATACTGTTCCAGGGTTTGATTGACACGTTCTGTGATTCCGTTGGTTTGAGGGTGGTAACCTGACGAAAGGGCACGTTGGATCCCTAAGCATTGACAGAGATGTTTCCAGAATTGTGTGATGTATTGAGGTCCACGATCCGAAATGATCTTGGAAGGGAGTCCATGCAAACGGAATATGTGTTCCAGGAAGATTCCTGCTAGTTCAGAAGAGGATGGTAATTTACTCAGGGGCGTAAAATGAGCCATATGAGTGAACAAGTCTATGGTAACCATGATGGTGGTATACCCACGGGAGGGTGGCAGTTCCACAATGAAGTCTGTAGCGATAATCTCCCAAGGCCTAGTTGGCAATGTAGGTTGTAGTAAAAGGCCCGCTGGTTTCTTGTTATTGTGTTTATTTTAGCTGCAGACAACACAGGATTGAATGTACTGCCGTACGTCGGGTCTCATCCTAGGCCACCAGAATTGCCTTTGTATCAGACGGAGGGTATTGGTGACACCACGATGTCCAGAGTGTAGGGTATCGTGACAGAGATTCATTATTCTCTGTTGTAGTCTTTTTGTAGGGATGACCAACAGATTGGGCCTCATTACACGGACGGCGGTAAGGGTTAACGGTCACCGTTAATGGCAACGGTGACTGTTAACCCTTACCGCCGTACTAAGAGGTCCCTTTGCGGGTTGGAGGATTTAACGCCTGCTTCTTGCAGGCGTTAAAATCCAACCCGCTAAGGGACCTCGGAGCTAATTACGGCACCGCAAAATTGCGGTGCCGTAATTAGCGCCTTCCCCAGTCCCATAGAGCCCTATGGGGCAGAAATGGGAATGGGGAAGGGCAATGGCGGAAAGGGGATTTACCGCCCCTCCAACCTTGGAATGGGGCAGTAAATCCCCTTTCCGCCAAGGCGGTGCCGGTATTTTACCGGCTAATAGCGCCATGGCTCACCGCCTACCGTGTAATGAGGCCCATTGTCTTTGAACAAATAACCTTCCCGGACCTTTACATTCCAAGGATTTCTTTTGGATTTGTCCTTCCACAGATCAGAGGATTGGGTTTGGGCTTGGATTTCTTCGAGGAGGTTGACTGCCTGGGCCACAAAAATCATGGGGGAAAACATCTGAGGATATGCCTTGTCTTCAGTGGGCTCGTAGTAAGGTCTTCGAGATAAGGCGTCGGCGATCAGGTTTTGTGATCCAGGAACGTGAGTGATATGGAACTGGTACTGGGCAAAGAAATATGCTCAACGCGCCTGACGACTGTTCCTACACTCCAAAGATTGTAGAATCTGGAGGTTCCAGTGGTCAGTATGGACCTGAACTGGATGTTTAGCTCCCAAAAGTAGATGTCGCCATTCAGTGAAGGCTTGGCGAATGGCTAACATTTATTTTTCCAGGACTGAATAATGTGTTTCACTAGGAGTCAGAGTTCGTGAGAGGTAAGCAATTGGGTGTTCCAGTTTATCTCCTAATTCTTGTTTCAGGACTGCGCCAATGGCATAATTTGAAGCATCCGTTTCTACCAGGAAAGGATGGCTAGTATCGGGTTGAGCCAAGATAGGAGCTTGCGTAAACTCTGTCTTTAAACGCTGTAACACCATATCTTGTGGTGATGACCAGAGGAAACAAGTGTCTTTCTTCAGGAGAGCAACAATCGGTTGAACTATCTCAGAGAAATTAGATATGAATTTCCGGTAGAAATTGGCAAGTCCCAGGAAAGATTGAATCTGTTTCACGGAAGTAGGAGCAGGCCAGGTAAATATGGCTTTTACCTTTGAAGGGTCCATACCAATTCCTTCTGGGGTAAGAATAAACCCTAGGTAGTGAACGGAGGTCACATGAAACAAACATTTTTCAGGTTTGGCCAGGAGTTTATGATCTCGGAGTCTCTGCAAAACTGCCTTCACGTGCTCTTCATGTTGTTTAGGATCCTTGGAAAAGATCAGTATGTCATCCAGATATACAATAACAAAGAGAAACAGCATGTCAGAGAACACCCTCTTCATAAAGCGTTGGAAAATTGCCGGGGCGTTAGCCAATCCGAAGGGCATGACTAGGTACTCAAAATGGCCAAAGGTTTTCTGAAGGCGGTCTTCCATTCGTCTCCTTCCCTGACACGGATCAAATGATAGGCGCCCCTGAGATCCAACTTGGTGAATATCACTGCGCCTCTCACGGCTTCCAGGATATCCAAAATCAGGGGTAACGGGTACCGATCCTTCAGGGTACATTGATTTAGCCCGCGATAATCAAGGCAGGGTCTGAGTTCCTTGGTATCCTTCTTGGGAACAAAGAATAGAGAAGCACCAGCAGGAGATTTCAAAGGTCTTATGGTGCCATTTTGAAGGTTGGTATCCAGGTATTCTCTTAGGGCCTTCTTCTCGGGTTCGGAAAGAATGAACATCCTGCCAAAGGGAATCACTGCAGAGGGTTCCGTATCTATTGCGTAGTCTTCAGGTCTGTGTGGGGGTAAGGCCTGGACAATGGCAGTCGAAAACACATCAGCATAAGCTTGGTAGACTTCAGGAACTTGCATGACATTGGATACCATTAGTGGTGTCTGTTGTTCCTTTGTTGGTTCCTTTGGGTGTGTTAATGGAGGTTCTAGGGATAGACAATGAGATATGCAAAACTCCGAGCCTAGGAATAGGGAACCCGCAGACCAGTTGATATATGGGTTGTGTTTCTGTAGCCAGGGCATGCCCAATACCAAGGGGTAATGAGCTGACTTAATAATGTCAAACCTGAACAGCTCTCGATGGTGATTTATTGAAAGCTGGTTCTCCTTGGTCTGAAGGCTTATGGGTCCTGATGTGAGGGGTCTTCCGTCGTTAGCCTCCACAGGCTGCATGGTGCTTTGTGTTTCGTAGGGAATCTGATGTTTATCAACACACTCATGATCGATGAATATTCCCATAGCTCTGCAGTCTACCAGGGCCAAAATGGAATAGTTTGTATTCTTGGATGGTGATAAAAAGGCCTGTAGTACCACCAAATTGTTTTGTCCAGGAGAGTTCAAGGATGTAATGGATGTGGAGCAAACATCTCTCTCCTGAAGCTCTGCTCCATCTAGGATCGGGAGCTGGCGTTTCCCGAACGCTGAGGGAGTGCTAAAGGACACTCCCTAACCAAATGCTTATCTGAGGTGCAGTACATGCACAAGCCCGTATGAATTCTCCTCATTCTCTCTTGTGGAGACATGGGTCCACGAAAGGCCCCAATCTGCATGGGCTCAGATTCTGAGACTGGGCTTGGGTTGATTTCTGGTCTGGGGGTACCCTGAAATTATACCTTGGAAGGAGTTCCCCTGGATTTCTTCTTTTCTGACTTCCTTTCCTGGATACGGAAGTCAATCTGCATGGCAAGATCCATTAATGCCTGGAATGAGCTTGGTCGTGCCACTCAGGCCAGCTCATCCTTAATTTCTTCATTCAACCCTCCCCTGAACAGGGTAAAATTCACCTCAGTGGACCAGTCAGCTTCCTTTGCCAGTTGTTTAAATCGGGTCACATACGTGAGCATATCCTGTGCCCCTTGCTGAAAGTCTAACAAGCGTTCTTTTGCGCTGTAGACCTGCTCAGGGCGGCCAAACATGTCTTTTAGGGCCCGTATAAACCCATCATAATCGTCCAGGAGGGCATCACTAGAGTTAACGAGGGGAGTGGCCCAAGTCAAGGCATTCACGGAAAGGTGAGAGATTATAAAACCCACCTTGGCCCTGGGGGTCGCAAAATAGTAAGGCTTGAAGGTAAAGTGAACCAAGCACGAATACAGGAATGCACGAAAAGTCTTTGCTGAGCCGTCCTATTTATCCATGACTCTGCCCAGTATAATACTCTCTTTTGTAGCAGAATCCCGGGATACGACCAATTGTTTGAGAGCGGCGTTCTCCGCTTTCAGATTCTGTACCTCGGTTGATAGTTCCTGCATACGACGCATCAAGTCCTGCACGGTCGCCTCCATGTCGATATAGCTTTCGATTGGGTGGCGTCTCAAACTGTCAAGGAGTTCCCCCCTTCTCACCTGAATCCGTTCTTTACCGGTGTCCTTGGATGCTGCCTTCTTTCGGATGGAACGGGTTTTGAAGAAGGCGGCCCGTGTCTCTGCCGAATCCAGAATGCGTTCAGTTTTCCAGGAGGCCGAATCCAGGAATCCAGGAGGCAAGGTAAGTTCGCTAGAACTAGAATGCAGGAGGAAGAAGAAGGGGGAGGTTCAAGGAATGGGAAGCGGAGTGGAAAGGAGAAGAACCGCGAGCTACGGTGCACACGTCTGGTCGCTACTTCGCAATAGCATTGAGATGTGCGGAGCCGCGGAAGGCATGGTCTAGAAATAGAGAAAGGTTACGTCCAACGCATGGAGCGAGAAGGGAATGCATTGGACGGCCATATTGGAGGTATTAATGTGTATAAACCTGTTGTGACAGGGACCATGAGGCCCAAAAGGGGCGCACCCTGCGATTCATGACACAAACACAATGCTAGTCTCAATTTGGCTTTGACTCTCCTTTAAAGTTCTGTGCTTTTCATCCCAAATTGGACTGTTCTCCCTTTCATAAAAGGTTGCTGAATACTTTCTGATAACTGGAAACATTAATTGTGTGCCTTGTCAGCTACTGTGGACATATATTCTGGTTGTAGATGGGCTTCTTGCATTGCACATTTCTTCACACGTGACATTTTCAAATGCTGTGCTGTGCTCAGGCTGCAGCTCAGATTTCTGTTTTTAAATGTGGTGCTTTTCTCTGCATTCTAGTATACATATTATTATAGGTTACATGCTGCCATATTTCATTATGTCATTTCACATTAATGTCAAATGTCAAGCACTTTGAAGAGACCATACGGAGGAAGGTCGCATTTCACACAAAAAATAAATAATACGCAGAGCCGGCACTCACTTTATGAAAAGACCCACGGTAGTCCTGCAAATGTAAGTTGGTGAGAGAGAAAATACACCCCTACTTGAACCTCAGATCCACATACTGACCTCAATTAATAGGACTGGGTAACTGCAGCACAGGATTAGAAAGTTAGCCAAGGCTGGAATATGCTTATAAACTCCCAGTTGCATGTACCCAAAGCCTAAGAGAAATGTTGCCTCCCAGTCCTCTGTAACCTTCCTCATTAAGTTCCTAACAGACCAGAGGGGCCGAATTTCAAAGGCACCCTTACTTTAAAGTGCCCATAGTTCCTTTCAGGGTTCAGGTCTGTTGAACCTGGCCATTAGTGGCCATTTGGGGCATAGAGAGAAAGCAAAGGGGCATTTTGCACCCTGCTTTCCGTATGCATGGGTTCAACACACACATTCTGACCACCCATGAGACAAAAACATGCTGCATTAAAACATTTCACACAAAAACATGATGACTGTCACTACAAAGAAATTGACAGACATTGGGCTGTTTCCTCACTCTGACACACATCTGCCACCACTGTTCCGATGAACAGAGTCTATTGATCACAGCCTGCACAGGAAGCTGCCGGTGTATTTTCTCACAATAGATGGACATGTATTATTATACTTTGACAAGATATTCCAAAGTAAGGCACTATCCTGTCTCTACTCAAACTTATATAAAGTCTTGCATGATATGACAAGTACCAAATGTTACAATTCACAGTTATGCATATATCTATTCTTGACTAGATCACTTTTTGTTAAGTGTTGGCAGTCACAGAATTAACTTTCTTGAGTTTGACTAGTAAAATGCATCGGGATGCCTCAGTAAGTAAGCAATCCAAAGTTCCAGGATTGTACAAGCACAATTCCAAGCCCTTCATGATCCCAGCGTTGTGTACTAAGTTATGTAATGTTATGTTATCAATTTCTTGTAAAGAGAAGCACACCCGAAGGCTTCAGTGCACTGAAATGGAGGATGGGCAAGTAAGAAGTCAGAGCCAGAAAGACAACAACAGACAGACAGTAATTTTAATCATTGGAGTTGAGAAATAATGTTTTAACAGCTTATTAAAAGCCTGAAAGGCATGCTGCCTTACGAATAGGAACAGGTAGGGAGTTCCAAAGGGTTGGTGCTTGGAAAGAAAAACAGCGACCGCCAGTGTTTTTTTAGCTTGAACCAAGGTACAAAGAGCCTAGAATGGTTGGTACACCTGGAATTGCGAGTAATAGGAGCCTTAGCTACTCTATTAGCTAGGTAACTGGGAGCTTGGTTGGAAAGGCATTTATATGATAACGTTAGAATGTTATGAAAGATTCTATGGTGAATAGGCAAACAATGTAAATCTTGCCTTGACTGAGTAAAATGATCACGCAGGCCTGAATTGCAAATCGTCCAAACTGCTTTATTCGAACTACTCTGAGACAATGAAGATTATTTTTAGTGGTACCTGTAAGTAAACCATTACAATAGTTGAGACGGGAATTTACTAACACAACTGCCAAAGAGTAAGATAGATAAAGTTTAATCTGCCTTCAAAGCTATTCCATATAAGAACAGGAAGATTTGACCCGGGAAACATGTTGATTCATAGTTAGGCCAGAGTCCAGGGTGACACCAAGTGTTTTCCCACAAGGACTAACAGCAATGAGACAGAGACAAGAAAATGAGAATACCATGCCTAAAGTTTCTGGATTCTCAGAGATTAACCTACAATCATGACCACTGTTTTGTTGTTATTCAATGCTAATGAATTAGAGATCATCCACTCCTGGATCATGTCATTGACATTATTGACAAGAGAAAGGTCCGATTTGTAATCTTCATTAAATTCCAGGCCAAGCTATTGTCTGCATAATTTGTATAGCTAATACCAGCGTCATCAAACATGTCAAACAATGGACGGGTGCATATATTGAAGAGGGTGGGTGATATGCAAGCTCCTTGTGGTACCCAGCAAGAAAGGAGTTCTGGGGTCCCTGGTGCTACCAATAGAAACCCTGGCTCTTCTGGAAATGAGGAATGAGGCAAACCAAGATTTTGTACAGTCTGAACATTTACTAGGTGTCTCATCTTATCCAATAGGAGTGAGTGATCCACCAAGTCAAAGGCGGCCAACAAATGAAGTAAAATCAAGAGAGCAAGCTTGCACTTCTCGGCTATTTCTGTATGTTACCTTGCTTTGATGATTGATTTGAATGCATGATGTGTGCATCATAAATTATGATGCATGCATCATTCACATGCTGCTGCAGCATGCGGCCAACTTTGCACCAGACTTACAGATGAACTTAAATGGTCTGCTGTTAAATCTCAGTTACCAGTTTAATTGTATCCAATACAGAATAATTGCTCATTTTACTATAGCCGATATGATAGCTCAGTGGATTGAGCGCTCTCTGATGTGATGTGTGTGTGATCTGCAGGTTGTAGGTTCGAATCCCAGCAATGCCATCCCAACCTTTCATGCTTCTGACATCCATAAATGAGTACTAACACAGGTTGGGTGATATTGTGTGCATATTTGATCTATAAAAAAGAGCTTCAGCGTAGTGCTATACAATAACATGTTATCATTCGGGCTTGGACGTCTGCTTGCATTCACAGTAATTTGACAGTATGGATCTATACACACAGATATTAATGATACATATGTTGATTCATTTTTGTATGAAATGTATATCATATTAGTGATATCAAAACCATATTTTTTTTTCGTAGTGTACTTAGGAGCAATGCTATTTGATGCCACTTCCTGTTTTGTCAAGGGGTGAAAGGTCATGTTTCATCGCTTCCCGGAATGTCACTTTCGGGTGGGGCCAAATGGGTCAAGGGTCATGAGGTGAGGGGTGGGACACTTTTTTGAGGCGAGGGATGGGACACCTTTTCTTGGGTGTCCGGGCCTATTTCTTGTCCCAGTCCGACCATGGCTGTTTCTGTATCATGCAAGGCATGAAAATCCGACTAGCGGGTACTAAGTAAGCCACAATGTTCAATATGGTCTAGGAGCTGCAGCCAGGTAATTTCATATAATATCTTCAGCAAAAATGGGACATTTTTAATAGGACGATAATTGTCATGATTGATGGGGTGCAGTATAGGTTTCTTTTATATAATAGGGGTAATCCAAACATCCTTCAAGCAAGGTGGGATAACAGAAGTGTTAAACGAAGAGCCTATCATTTTGGACAGAAGGGGGACAAGAATATGAATAGAGTCTTGGATAAGACCAGAAGGACACATATCTGAAGTGCATGTTGTAGGCTTAAGTCCTAAATCAATCTGTGTAATGGCATCTTCAATATCAGTATGTATGTCTGACCTGTTAGAGCAATTGGGACTGATACTCGACTGGGAAGATAACAGGTATTCCTGTCTTTTGGAATTGTTGAGTTGGTGGTTTTTTATTTTGTTGAAAAAGCCTGATTGTAGTTCCACACACCAGGAATCACTGGCTTGCATAAGGTTGTTCTTTCCTTGCTTGCCTTCAAGCTCCCTTAGGATTTTGGAAGGTTCTTTTTTATCTTATTTAGCATTTGCAATTCTAGTTTTGCAGTGACCTCTCTTAGTGGCGCGCAAGGCTTTTTTGTGGCGCAGAGCAACAGCGTTATACTTGGTATGTGAATCAGAACATGGATTTTTACTCCACATCCTTTCTAATGACCTCTCTGTTTCCTTGCGTCGAACAAGTCAGCAGTAAATGTAATCTGAGTAGAAGTTACTACTTTCTTTTTTTTCCAATAGGAGAGGGGCAAGGGTGTTAATGGCTGCTGAGGTGGTATAAACACATTGCTGTACCAGTCAATTGGTATCACTGGTTGCAATACATAGTTCAGTGAATCAGAAGTAAGAGAGTGAAAGGCAGACTGAGACATATTTTTAAGATTTCTGGTATTATAAGCCATAGTAGGAAGGGATGTGTTTCTTTCTATTTACATGGCGTGTCCAAGTTAAAAAAAGATATAGCAATGTTCAGACCATGGGTACAACTCTATAATGGGGAAGGGTACAAGAAGATTAAGGGTAAGAACCCATTCTAAGTGGGTGTCCCGTGTGGCACGATTATCCAAATGGAAATACAACCCAAATGTCATTACACTTTGGGACGTACCCACCTCCTCCCATTTGCAGAACTGGTATCCAACTAACAAGATTGACATTTAAACCATGCTATCAAGAAACATTCTTCTTCACTGCACGACTGCCTTCCTTTGCTTGTTGCATCTTTTCCCACTTTTCTATCCTCTTATGTTCACCTTGCTCATTTTCTTTCCTTCAGCAGACTCAGGTCTGGATACCGTAAGCAGTGGCACAGTACGCTGCTCACTGGACTTTTTTATTGGGCATTTATAAGGCACGGAACAAGGGCAGTGCCATTTCAGAGTATCTCCAAGCCTAAGTGCTCTGAAATGGTTATATGTGATAATTGGTTACATGTGATTTCATCAAATCCAAAATAACTAATCCCATTATGACTAACACCAAAATAACAAATTGCAAAATAACAAACTCCCTTTTCGTTGTTTTTGGGGGATTCCCCCCAAACACCCCCTTTTTTGTGTATAATAATATCCCCCCACCACCAAAACCACTATTCCCACTCCAACCCCCCTTTTTTACTTTTTTTCTCCAAGTTCGTTATTTTGAAATTAGTTATTTTTGATTCATTATAATTGGATTTGTTATTTTGTGATTTGTTATACTCACTGCATACCGTGATATTTCAGCATTTTGAAGGCTGAACACAAAAAGATATATTACGGTCAATTGTGTGTGGGCTTAAAAATGCAGAATGATCACATTCTGGGGGGGTGCACTGCTCCCCCAAACTCCGGGAAGGCGAAACCTGCCCCACCCCTACCCTCTTCTGTCCTATTCTTGGAATTCAGGGGGGTTCACCCCTAAACCCCTCTTTGCCTCCCCCACTGCCTTCCTTCCCTGCCCAAAGCATTCACTCTCAACTCCTCATCACCTACACTCACACAGACATGCTACCACACTCGCATTTGCCCACCCCTCCCTTCCCACCACAAACGTCCCTGCCACTCCCAGTTACACAATCTGACAGACAGACACACACAAACACACACTTGCCTGAGACAGCCACACCTATCAGCCCCTGCGTGCACTCGTGGGCGTTCTTTTAAATTTTAAATTAAAATGAACAATTCACTCCACATCCTCTGAAACTAGTACAGTGTTGACTTGGTGAGGTATAAAGTATATTAAGATAAGATAACTGAATTTAATTTCCCTTATATTTTGGGGAATCTCAATTGTAAGTTAAAATCAGGTTATCTAATTCATTAATAGGTTTTGCATATTTAGCCACCCTAAGTTTCCGGTGTCCTATCTCTGTAGTTTTCCAGATGTGGCATTTTTGCATCATGCTTAGACGTGTCATGCATGGCCTGTGTCAGGTCAGTTGCGAGGCAAGATTTGAAGGAGGGAAATATTGCCGCTCTGAAAGTATGGTTGGACATCCTGTAGAATGGTAATCTCCCTAGTGCGTAGAATATAAAGATGCACATAGCAGGCCCCAAAGTACTCCTTCAAAAGAGAGTGGAGCGTTCCAGAGAAAGCCTGTCACACACATTGAACATAAAGTATAGAATGGTTAGTTTTCTCCATCACAGAAACATCTCAGATCTGCCAACACCACATACCCAAATCTTCACTCTTAGGTCTGAAATTGGCCAAAAACAGGTAAAGGGTTCTTGGTTAAAACCGATGCAGGTGTATCTCTTACAATCATAAATCAGATATTGTTCTTTTTATCATGTGTTGCTTCACTTTTGAATACAACAATAAAAAAATATCCACCCTGAAATAGTATTTAAGCAATTTTAGATAGTCTGGTCTCTGACATCTCGTACTAACTAAGACCCTTTCTCAATTCTACTAATTGTGCTAGCATCGCACAAGCTATTATTGGGGCCGGATTGGATTTTTGTTCCAGCCTTCTTCAAGGCATTGGCAAAGATGAAATCACCAACCTGCAAATCATTCAAAATAATGCAATGTGTGTCGTTGAGGGCCTGCACAGAAGTCACCATGTGTCGGCTCGGCAGCCAGGAGGGCTCTACATTGGCTGTGCATGAACAGTAGAATTTCCTTTCGGCTGCTGTGCATTACTCACAAGTGCCTATTGGCAAAAAGCCCCAGCTATTTATCAAGCAGACTTCCGGCCCAGAGGCCACTCAAATCAATGAATACATGTCTTCTGCAAGTCCTGAGGGCCAGGTTAACACTAGGAACCCTCGTGCTCCAAGGTGTTGGAACGCCCTGCTGCCAGACAGACTAAAAAGTGTGTCAATCCTCTTCTGGTTTCAAACGTGGACTGAAACCCGCTCTATTCTAGTGATCCTCTCTTGTTTTGAACGCCTGATTATGGCACTGGTCCCATCGTAGCTACTGTTCTTTGTTGTCTGTCTTGTCCAGTGTTACACAAATAAATAAATAAATACATAAATAAATACATAAATAAATAAAGTATATATGGTTCAGAAGAAAGATTGTCTGGATTGTCCCAAAATCAGGTTTGTGTTCACATTTTTTTTCTTTTCTTTTTTTTTTTACTATTGACATTTACACTATAACTGTCCAGGCTTGGTTCTGACATGGGAATGGATGTTTTTAGAGCCCTATCAATCATATTCGACCTTTAGTTGTCTGAAATAACTCCTGCTGAAGATCCAATCTCTAAACAAGGGAGAATGTCAGCTGAAACCTGCAGAGTTTCTTTAATTCCAAAATGTTTTCAAAAACACCGTTTTATAGGACACGTTGTCACATCTTCCGTTCACACAGGTACATCTGTGTATTTGTTGTTCTTTGTTCCCTACATAAGTTCGCAGTTTATATACTGACCACAAGGCTTAGCATGCACCAAAAGGTTTACTAAAAAAATGAACTTATTTCTGCACTTTGTTTGTATGAGGCTGTATCCGGCTGTTTTTGTGTTTGTAGCCAGCGGAGGCTTTGACGTGACATTACAATGGTTGTCATGAATGTGTTCCGTGTAAACAGAGTTTATAACTATCAACGGAATGAGCCTTCCGCATAGAAAACCTGAGCAAAATGTCCACGAATTATCCAATTTCTGCCGAGAATTGTGTGCCCTTGCCTGCTAGCCAGGTCTCCACGCGAACCGGGTCCCATGGAAACCAGACTAATGAAGTTAGTATTCACAAAGGGTAGCGTAAATGTCACATTATAATGCAAGCACACCTGGATACAAAAACACGATCAGGAAACAGACTAATGGCACCCTGCAGAGGAGTTACTCAGCCTGACTTTGTAAATAGCTGGGCTCTTAATGCTTCATTGGGTAATCAAATCTATGAACGGGTTTCCCAGGAACCCATTAATGCCTGTGGAATGTGCACTCATTCAACACAAAGCAGAACAATTGTGTTTTTCAGGACACGCTAACAGATACACTGAAACTACGAAGCTTCCCAACCCGTGCACATTTTTGGTAATGTGTTTACACGGTAAAATGATGCTGTACTGTTATTGATACATTTGTTTTAAGAACTATGGAAAGGGATGTTGAAAGCAAGAGGCAACATAAACACTTACCTCGGGCTGCACACTGACATTGCGTCTGTTTGTCTGCCTGTGTCATTGTGTCCATTCCAGCCAAATGCTTGCTTTACATTGGAGCTGACCCCAACGAATAGGAAATATAGCCTGGATCACGCTGTGAGGCCTGCCCTTAGAGACCATCTTTAGGGGATGGAAGGACACTGGATTCCATATGCGCTATGTCTGAGCAATGTCAGACAAGGCCAATTGGTGCTCAAGACAGGTACATGTGTTCACCCCAACCTGACCCCCCCCCCCGGATCCAATGTGGAGGTGCATGCCACTTTAGGGGAGTAACGAGGTAACAAACAGTGTGTAGAGATATTGAGACACTATGTAGTCTCGTGAGATCTCTCTCCAAGGCAGAAGCTGAAGCTCCTGAGAGCGTTAAGCGTCAGAAGCCAGAGCACAGGGCACAGAGCAGGTTCAGCTCGCGGTGTTCCTCCCAAGGACTGAAATTAAGCCATTTAAGGACTTTATTTCATTTGTTCCATCAAACCTTGTTGAGGGCCTGTTGCCCTAGAGTTCATGGATAGTTGTGCAAACTGCATCAATAAAGCTGATCTGGAGCCACAATAAAGGAGTTCATCAAACCACTACACGGCCTCCAGTGCATCATTTTACTACATAATTGGCGACGAGGATCAAGACTTGAACACACGTGGCGCCAATCAGGGAGCAACCCCACCGCCCCCGTTCCTTCAAACACCAGATAGGCCTGCCATCCCATGGCCACAATGGCAACCCCTATTTACTACGTATCTGGAGGCTTTAGGCGCTGCAGGCTACACGGTGGCGAGGCGCAGAGCCATGCTATTGAATGCACTAGGCGTTGAGGGCCAACAGGTGTTTGCAAGCCTCACGCCCGAACCAGGGGCTCATTAGGCTGGCACTATCTGCAGTGAATCTGGGTTGTCTGTGCCTGCTTAATGTCAACACTGTCCCAGGTAGTGAGGAACCGAGTTCAGAGTGCATTAGCGGGCAACATCATCACACTAGAGAGGAAACACAAGAGGGAGATTCAGAGCTATGTGAGCAGGGGATGCAAAGTCAGCGAGGAAGATGGACAAGAACTTGGCTTGTTGGTGAGGAGTTAATCAATTAGCTCATGCCATTGGGTCGGGTTGGTTGTGATTAAAAGCTTCAGCCATAGCGGTCTCAAAGTCCATGTTCCAGAGTTCCAGTGCAACAGCAGGTGGCACAGAGCAGTGCTCATGGCAATGAGAGTGACATGGATTAAATATGGGGGCCACTTTACCTGGCAACGGGCCTTTCAAGGGCAAATGCGAAAAGTCACATGTAGTTGACATGGCCCATACTGGGGAAATACAAGTGACAATGATCAATTCTGCAGGCAGATTATAGTGTTATGAGATGTGACAGTTACGATGACACCGTGTGTGGTAGAGGAACATTCTGGGTCAGGGTGTAGGAGCATGGGCTGTTTTGGGGGAAGCTAATCTATATCATGAATATTAAGGGGTAATCTGATGTGGCATATGGTACGCCAGGTCTGCAGACAGTCTGGGTAACATGTCAAGTCAAATGATGGTACCAGACCCTGGCTTTCTTGAAGCAATGTGAGGAATATGGGATAGTTCCCTGGGTAATGTGAACTGGCAGTGGAAAATACTGGTGCAATGTGAAAATGATGGAGTAACTCACAGCCAATTAGATGTATGATAGAGATATTTCGATGTAATGCAAAATGCCCTGCAGCATTGTTTTGGTTCAACGCATCCATGTACTATTTGGCATTTTCTGAGGGAACAGTGGACATTAATTAAGAACATGTGTGACTGGGGCCACATGCATAGACCACCTTTAAAACCGGCATGATATGTGGCTGGTACATTTCCAATGTTGTAAAACACAGGTCTGCAGATCACACAGAGTACTTGAAAATGTTAGCGAGTAATATGATGCCTTTCAGCAGACGCCTTTGGATGTTGGTATATTGTGCAATCACTTAACACAACACAGTAGAAAAATTGAGCTTATGCAACTAAATATAACCGACTATCTGAGGAATACAATGTTATGTTTTAAAAGTAACTTGCATATGGTTGCAACCCAAATAGTAGCAAGTCTAATTTTATTTTATTTTATGTAATTTCTAATGTGTATTTTATTTACATGCCCAGGAATTATTTTGTATTGGTGAACTGTCCCTATATTTTGAAGTGATGTAATTTGACCTGGCATTTTATTTATTATAGGACAACTCATGTGAGGTATTGTCCCCCTGTGTCAGCTACTACTTCACTGATGTGGCACAAATATTTTCCTGCTTTTCTGTCATGACCCACAGACACTGCTGACATACTTGGTCTCTTTGGCAATGGTGGCTCAAGAAAAAAAATGAAAAACTGTACCCCATCCAAGATGGCAGTCATCAAAAGACGTGTAACACCCTCAGCAAGATGTCACCAGTCTGCTTCTGGATCACGAGGAAATGAATTGATGGCAGATCTTGGATTCCACATTGGGAAAGGATTCATCACAAGGCATTCAGGTGGGTCTGTTACTAGGAGGCTTCATGTTTATTTGGTGCTCTAATTGTTTCTACTGTATCTCCATTCACGGCCAGTGCTCCTGCTCCAGCATACTACTGTACTATTTATCTGTTTGAGGTCTCCAATCAAATATCTTCTATTCGTCTGTGTCTGGGCCTGCTAATGTCTGTCCTCAAGCTACATATAGCACCTGAATCCAGCTGACCTCATCTATTCATCAAAAGGTCCTATCCATCTACCTGGAAAACATAAGAGGCACATGAGTTCTCAGCACTGTATTCTTCTTGCTGCACAAAATGTTTTTCCTTTCCCTTTCGAGTATTCCTCTAGGAACTTGCCCTGATTGAGTCTGGTCTCTTACCTGTATAAAATCCACACAGAGAAGTGTCTCAAATGGACATGTTCTTTCTCTCCCCTTCACAGACACGCACACAGATTAGGCTGACAAATTTCAACAAGGCCACCAGTTTAGGAATAAATATGGAACCATTCCAGGAGGCCGTTGCAGCTGTGGCACTCACAACTGAGGTCCAGACACTCAACACCGTGTACATGACATTATGCCAACCAATGGCAGCCCTGGATACCTTAACTGTGAACTCCCAATTGATATGGTGGGGGAGGGTGGCTGTTTTACTGTGAAATGCAGTGAACATCCCTAGAAATTGAAGTTCACGTAGTGGGAGCACCTGTTCCAGATCGATCAATTTAATGTTGGGTTTATCGTCACTTATACGACGGTGGGCTTGGTGGAGGTCTGAGACCCCTCCTTGATGATTACCAAGGATTTCTGGTGGACTCCAAAGGCGTGTTTAACAGAACAGACCTTGGGCATTCTACATAGGAATGACTACTTGTCTACTTGTCTACTAGCAGGGTTTAGAGGCATAGCTTGGTGCCTCTCCTCTGGTCCCCACCCCCTCGCCACCATCCTATTGGAGTAGCAGGTGAAGAGCTACAATTGGGAACCCATGCATGAATCCATGCAATTTACGTATGCCGAGTCGAGTGTATCAAAGTCAATGTGCACTTATGCAGCCATTCAGGTTGTACCCTCACGTAGAAGCAAAAGAAGAATGCTACCAGGAGCGGTGTCCACTACCAAGATATTAGAATGCAGTTATGGGTAATAGGAATCTAAGTAAAATCTGAAGATGACAGAATGTTGTCATAAAGGAGCTACTTGAACCTATGCCGAAACGATATGAGAATACCTCAAACTGAAAATGTAACTGAAGCACAAAGAGAAACAGGTATCTAATGACAACGTAATTGTGAATGCAAGAAGATGAAATAACATGCTGGCCAATAATGTAAATACATTTTAATGCATGGTAGAAAAGATACATAGAAGCTTGCTAAAAAGAGGAATACATACAACGTTCGGGGCGGCCATTGAAGGAAAATGGATGATGGCCGGTGCTAAGAATCAACCCTGTTACCTCAAAAGACGAGCCTAGGATTGCACATTTAAGAACTGATGAAGAAGCTGTTTTCACATGCAGGATAAGGCAGTACCTTGGCCTAGGATCAAGAAGGCCATTTCAAGAGGCGGGTGCAAGGTGCAAGGGAGCGGATGGAACTTTCCACCTGCATAAGGCATATTTCTGCTAATATTAGGAGAGACAAGGACATTTGCAAGTGCCAACTATTGAACAAGCACAAGGGCGAACGCTTATGTGGGGTGGAGTGAGCAAGTATCTAAAGGCCACAGAGGGTAATGGCACCCTGTTTAGTACAATCAAATAGTCCTCAATAAGAGCCTTAAATGGACAAAATCGTGTCTCCTAGCACGTGACTCAGAAGTCGAAAACAAGGGCTTTTCATTAAAACCCAGATGGTGATAGTGATCTGCTCATACCCCCTCATTGTTCCAGAACAGTGAGCAGACTACAAGGCCAACTACAAACGGAAGGATCAGGTTGATGACATATGATGTTCTAATTGGGAAAACAAGAAATGAATTGACACATCTCGAGCACACAGGTTTCGTTTCTACTCACATGCCTCTAAACAGGCCAAAAGTCCAAGGTTGGATGGGGTTGCCAACCAATATAAGCCTGCCATACACATTCACATACAATGTTGTAGTTAACAATACACTGCCTTATTCTCTTCTATAATCAGGATACTTCATATGTAGAAGTAGCTCGGCACATGTCCTACAGACAAGGGGCAGCCAATGAGATATTAATGCTTATATGTTTCTATAAGTAGACATGTTCCCCTAATCCAATGCATCCTGGTAGTAGGTTTTGCAAAATGCCACCTAGGATGATGTCATAGATGAAGTATGAAAAAGTATATAAACTCTGTATAAACAAGAGGAGGTGTGATTATGCATGCATCTCTCTTGATAGCTGTACAAATCCCTGCTTTGTTTCATTGAGATTAAAGCAGTGATTTACCATTTTCCTTATGTCTGCCGGTTATTTGGTCTAAGATGTTTTTTGGTAATTCCATTTAACGCATAGAGGACACTTAAAGTGCTACCGCACAAGGGCACTCAAAATACCCTGGCATTCACATCTCACCTAAAGCAACTGATAAAAGGTATCAGGCTTGCCTGAGTAAGCATGTGTTACTCTCTACCAATGTGGAATTAATGAGGAAGTGAAGGATGGTTTGGAAAGAGTTCCTTGACCAACCTCCTTTGATATCTTGCTATCAATTGTCATTCAGATAGATTATCACATTCAAGAATGTAAACAAGAACGCAAAAAGACTTGAATTCCTGGTCCAAATCTTCTTTCTTATCCACGTACGTCTTTTACTGAAGGATATGAAGAGACCAAACCAATGCACATTGGAGCAGCCTGGGGTCCCTTACCCGACGAACAAAGTCAGAGGTGACAATTTGAAGGTAACTGCATTTTTTGCAGATCTCAAGAACATATAGAAAGAGAATGCCTGTTGTTCCAACCAGCTCCAGGTTCTGTGTGGGACAAAGACCGGGGAGCCTGTAAATAGTCCAATACAACCTTTAATTCATCAATGACCAGTCCATGGCAATCATAAGTGACTTTTTAAATATCTGACTGACCAGGTTCCATATAGCAGAATGAAAGGTGGCAGTTCCTGCCTTGCTAAACCATTGGCTTGCTGATTTATTCTTGTACAACCTTTTTGCCCAGAGGCATGGAATTCTGTGTCAGACCAAACCCATTGCACAACTGTCATGGGCTGTCATGCAGGGCATGACTGTGCTGCGATCCAGTTCTGGAACCTGCCTTGGTGCCTTGCAGAGCGCCGCAGCTGGCAGGGACCGACAGACAGTGCAAGAGACGGCAGGACATACAGCCTACTATATAGGAACGCACTCATCATGAACCTATCCGTAATTAAAGGATAGCTGCTTTCTGGGATGCATTGCTTTTCAACAAGCTCGGGCAGTTGAGTGGCATACCTTGTGATTCAGCTTACTGTGTTTCCTGTTTCTGACCTCTGCTTGTTCCTCATGGATTCTTCTGATTGACCCTTTCTGCTCAACTCCTTTGGATTGATTTATGGACTTTGGATTGCTAACCTTTTTTTTAATTTTTATTTAGGATTGCCTTTGAATGCCTCCGGATTACCTATGTGAATTTATAGAACTCAGTATTGCTTTCCTGGTTTTGGGAATTTTGTATTGCATTTGGATTACTGTAACACTGGAATGAGTCTTGAATTGTTGATACATTATCCCTGTTATTTAGTTTTTTTATCAGCAACAGCTAAGGTGATGAGGAACACTACAGAGGGGATCGGGTTTATATTGACTTTTCCCAGGTGTGTCAACTCATATTCTTTTTTCCCTGCATCCTCCAAGAACCACCCAGTCCACCTCCAGATCTTTCACTCAATTCTGTGTTTCTCCAGTCTAAATAACTTGAAGAACTGCAGCATTGTGGGGAAGATTAGTATTCATCACCTGCTGCGTCCAAGCCTCACATCCTGACAGAAACTTAACAACAACCCATAGAGGTTGTAGAGGAGCAGCCGAATGCCTCTGCAGAAAGTCCCCTGCCCCTATTCTGCCTATATTTTGAAACCGAAAAATCCGACACATGCAACGCCATTGATGATACCTATACCGTGAAGTCTCTTTGAGACAAGGTATCCGTTGAGAAGACCATATGAGAAGTACTCCTGAAAGGCTGATGGTCTCCGGAGAAAAGCGCCTGAAGAAGTGTGAAGATGTGAAAATGAGAAGCTGGTGACGTCATGAAGAATGAGTGTGATGCACTCAGAAGGAGGACCAGAAAAGAAAATGCATAGGTGATATAGAATCTGATGGTGAAATCAAGAATCAAGAATATTTTCATGTGTGGAACGAAGATTGCATGAGTGTGAAGAACACTGAAGAAAATGTAAGCCGTTCAATAACTTTAAAGATGCTGTAACTCAAGTAGTCAAAGTATTCATAAGGCTGGCTATACAAACAAGTCTCCATGAAGGAAGATGGATTTGAAGCTACGTGTGTCGCAGCGAAGAAAAGACTGAAATTCGAAACAAAATCAGAAAGGCTGTCTGACTTGATGTCAAAGACTTGAAGCAGCAAATAATTGGTTATCGGCTTGCAAAGAACAGTACAAGTGAGAAGCCAAGGCATCCCTTATTAAAGTTGCAAAGAAGGAACAACATGGATGCCAAGCTTCTTCATTAAAGATGAATGTAGATGACTACATTCTATAATACGAGCAAATTCAAGGTATCTGATCACGTGAGTTGAGGATGCAAATGAAGAGCATGGTGCACTGGACTGAAGATAGCAAGTGCTCACACTCCCATATATTCGCAGAGACAAGGAGCTACTGCAAAGCCAATTTCAAAGACAGGGTGAATGGCAGAATATATGTGTCATGAGAGATGGCAGGCTAATGGGGTAGGAAGATAAGGTCGAGTTCACCCACCAGCAACTGCTGTACCAGTTTACGTACTGCTGGAGTCTCGAATGTTCCAGAAGGGTACAAGCGTGCCAATCAATTATAGAGGGTGGTATAACAAAGAGCCTTATAGTTTAAGAACCAATGAGGTGCTGTGTGTCTAAATATTGCTAAAGATGACTTGCACTTAGAGAGGGCATCAGTGGCCCACCTGACTATATAGAGACTGAATCACAGTCTCAGCCCCTATAGAAGTATACTTAGATGTTCCCCTTGAGCCACGATCCCATGTAGGTTTTCTTAATTTGCCACGGAGTATGACATCAAGAATGACACTTTTTTGCTATAAAGATGTGATTTTCTGTAAAAGTTGTTGAGATCACGAGTTGCAACATCCGTTGTTGTCCGGTGTGCTCCCTGTTTTAGAAAATTATGAATAAAAAATTGTTATTTGCCAGCTTCCTGCATCGTTCTTTTTGCGTAGTTTGAGAAGTTATTCTCGGTCCCATCCATAGTACGACATGTTACCTTGAGTAAAAGGGCTTAAGGGTTCAAAGTAGCTGATACAAAAACTCTGGCAAACAAGCCTGTCAAAGAGCACATTATACTACTGAACATGGTGATCTCAAATCACTCAGAACAAACTGTAGGATGTTTTTATCCATGCATCCGAGCCCTACCTCAAAAACTGTGCAGTACTGACATGGAAAATATCATGATGGCCAGAGCTTCCCAGAAAATGCACAGAGAAATGCATGAAGAATAGGCTGCCACTCATTTTTGCCGATGTTATGGGCACAGAAGGGCACTGCCTAAAACCACCATTGGACTACCCACACAGTAGCCTGAAACCATTGGGAATGGCAATGCTGATTGCCAAAAGCAACCTAGAATTGTGGGGAATTCTTTTTCTTAAATCCCAAAAATGGTTGCATTACCAGTACTCACCACTATCAGAAAGCCGGCGTTTTAAAACCACCAGACTTTGTGTAAAACTGAATAAATGAACCCAAAAGCAGGCCAAAGAAAGACTTACTGAGAGGTGGATACAATGTAAAGTTATATTCTGAAGTGACTTGAAGGTTTATAACAAGACTGGCTGAGTTGTGGATTTCAGCAGTTTAAGTAAATTTGGACTGAAAGACACTAAAAATCTAAATGTTTAAAAGAAATGAGTGACCTACTTTTGAGTGTCACATAGGTTGCAATTGTTTAAATGTCATAGTTTGGAACTTAGAATCAGCATTCTAGCTGCATATGTAAACATTGTCTTGACTTAAACTGGGTAACAAAAAGTGACATTAGCTGGGGCCTGGCTTAAGGAACTGAATTCTGCCCACCAGCTACCCCCGACAGGAGATGAGACTTG